>NC_047557.1:101382997-101683767 GCF_012275295.1 Melopsittacus undulatus
CCAGCTTTCACCCGGTCCCACCGTGTCCTTCCTGTGTGCCCCATGCCGGATGGGGGGAGCGTTAAATACCCCCCAAGTCCTACTAAGACGTTGTCGCTCTCTTGTGCGCCGGGTAACACAAACCCTGCTAATTTCCCTGTGCTGAAGCCCTGCCTCTTTGCGTAATTACTCTGCTTGGCAGCTGCCTTCCCTCTCTTTGCCACCCGCATGGTTGGTTCTTGTATTGCTCATCCCTTCCTGCTTCCCAGGGCTGGGGACGGCTCTGCCAGGCTGCTGCATGGCTGCGTGGTCATGCTCTGGCACTGTGTGGTCACTGCACGGACACTGTGTGGTCACTGCATGGACACTGTATGGTCACTGCATGGACACTGTATGGTCACTGCACGGACACTGTGTGATCACTGCATGGACACTGTGTGGTCACTGCATGGACACTGTATGGTCACTGCCCAGCCAATGCCCACCTACTGCTGGGGTTGCAGTGGGAGGGTGATGCACCACCCTGACCCAGTGTTCCCAACCCCACTCTGGACCATCCCAACCTCCAGCTCTCTTTTTGCATCCCTCATTCCCATAGGGAAGCCCACAACAGGGATATTGCCCTGCTGTTGCACTGCCTGTGCTGGAGGAGCATGAAGGTTTTGATAGCTCTTGTGTCTACACCACTCAGCACTGTGTGTGTGCACTGGGCAGCATCACATACCCTGCACTTCCCAAGGGGGTTCCCCCTGTTCCTGCTCTTCCCTTATTCCCTATGCTCTCATTTGCTCTTATTCCTTATGGGACCTCTCTCAACAAGCCTCTTGCAGGTGAGTTTCATTTGTGGAGGAAATACACAAAGGTCTGTGGAGGAAATTCCACAGTGGAGGAAAATCCATCCCATACACAGCTACACCAGCCCTGCTGTCCCCATACAAATACCTCATAGGGCTCTGCTGGGATAAGCTGCAACATCCTCAGCTCCTGGTCAGCTTGGGATGCAGCTGAAGGATGCTAACAAATACCTGCTATCTTGGCACCATCTTCCCCATGAGCAAAGGCAGATGTAGCCAGGCAAGGCTGCCCATGCACCCTGCGTTTGGGTGGCAGGGTCTGTTTCATTCCTATTCCACACACGCAGCCTGTAATTTTGGTCTATTGAAGTCATAATTCACTACTGTGAAAATAAACATTTGTGTTAGCTCTCTTTATCCAGCGGGATAATAATTCCCTGTTGGTGTGGCCATTGGGACAAAGCCTGATCACCCATGGCCATGCCCACGGCCGCCTCCTTCCATGCTTTGGGTAGGATCTCACCATCCTTTGCATGCTGAGCCAGGGGATTCCAACAGAGGGATAGGGATGGAAGTACCAGTGAGTGCCAAGATGGGGATAACAAGGGAGTAAGATAACTGTACTAGTGAAGCAGATCTGGACCCTTCCCTGCCTATGTCCATCCCTGGTTCTATTTGCTTACATTGTTTGGTGGGTGCTCCAAACCTGTGCCAGGGCTGAGCCGGGGCAGGCAGGAGGGCTCTCACCCTCCAGCTGGCCCCATGGCAGTCCCCATTGCTGTCCCCTGTTGGCCCCATGGCAGTCCCCATTGCTGTCCCCTGTTGGCCCCATAGCTGTCCCCAGGGCTCACTCAGCCCCCAGCCGGGGGGCCCAGGGCTCTCCGGGTTTCTCCCCGCTGGGTGCTGGTGCTTCCCCTCCGCATTTGCATCTTCCCAGCCTTTATCTTCCTCCCAGTCTCTGTATTGCTGCAATTACAGACACTTTAAAACACAATGATCTGGCTGTTAGCGTGATGGATGACAGAACCTTTCTGTCTGGTTTAAATCATTGCCGAGAGTGAGCGAACTTCCCCGGGTTAACCCCTTCCTGCCCCACAACCCACGTCCCCAGGCTGGGGACTGCCAGTTGGGTGCTGCCATGTGCTCCCATAGCACCGTGGATCCCTTCCATAGGGATACAGGGGGCCCTGGGCTCAGTGTTGGTGGGGAAACATCCCCCATTCCTCATGTCCCTGCGTGCATGGGGCAGATGTGGGGCAGGCAATGGGGCCAGCCCCACTTCTGCACTGGGGTGGGAAAGCAACGGCCACACTGGGAGATAAGTGGCTGCCAGGGCCTGATAGCCTGTGCCTGGATCTGTCCCAGCCCAGGGCCTGGCAATCTTTCCCCAGCAAATCTGGAGCGGGGAAGGATGAGGCCCCATTGGGTTCCCACTGGGCAGAGAGGGGGGAAGCTCCTGTAATGACTCGGTGCTGGTCACGCCGGTGTGTGATTGATGGCACAGTGTGCAGTGGGGATTAACTGTACACGTTACAGCCATTCACATCCCCTTTGTTTTGAGGAGCCAGCATCTCCTGCCTGCATCCTGCTCTGCACCCTCCGCTGCCTGCTCCCTGCTCCCGCCGCCATCCCCATGGGTGTCTCAATCCAATGGGATAGTGTTGATATCATTGCCCATCACTTCTATGCACTGGTACTGGTGGAGAAAAGGGGATGTTGTCTGTCCCCACTGTGTGTGTGTGGGGAGAGGCTGCAGTGGGGCAGGCTGGGGAGATGCTGAGGACCTACTCAAAGCAAAGGGCATCCCCACAGCACGGTCTTTGTGCAAGAGGGAACCACCGTGGCCTGGCATAATGTGTGCCAGCAGATAAGGTGCTCACTGAGGGCAGATGAGGGCAACTGGCACCAACCCTTGCAGGAAATGGTCACCACCATGCACCATCTGGGCCCCATATCTGCTGTGCACATGAACCTTTATCCGCTATCAGAGTCATGCACACAGGCTGGGGGCATCACTCTGGTGCCATTGCTCACACTGCCCCCAGGGCAGCCCCAACCCCATGCTCCACTTGTGCCTTTGCAGTCCCCACAGTGTTGAGGTCCATTTCACACCTCTTGGGTGCCCAGACATCAGTGCTGACCCATCACTTCTCTCCCTATAGCTCTCACTCAGCCCCTCAGCCTGTGTCTCAGCACCAACATTATCCCCCTTCTCCTGGGCTCTCCCTTAGGTCTCACAACCTGGGCTCCTGCTCAGCCCTACAGGAGCTGATAGCTACTCAGTCTGCATCCATCCATTGTAAGCCTCAGGCTTCTTAGGAAAGGGTTTATCCCACATTCCCCCTCTCGCTCTGCTGAGTCCCAGCATACCAGCAGCACCCATGGGCACCTCTGCTGTGCCAGGGCTCCTACCATGGCCTGGCTGTCACAGAGGCTTGTCTGGAGGTGAAGGCACTGAGCCGTGCTGCAGGTTTCCTGTCACCCCAGTGGGTCTGTCTGTCTGTCTGTCTGTCTGGGTGTTTCAATCTCTACCTGCTCCCTCTTGGGAGCAGAGCATCCCTGGGTACCTCTTTGTGGTCCTTGCAAGGTCCCCAGCACTTGAGGACAGTGTGGGGCTGGATGCTCACAAGCAATGCAAAACCCCACTTCACTGTAGCATCCCCATTTCCCATAGGGACCTGTTGGTCAGAGCATCCCTATGGGAATGCCGTGATTGGGCTGGACTGGGCAGGGTCAGTGTGACCACAGATGCTCCCATTGCCCAGCTGCCTGAATCTCAGTGTCTGAATCCAGAGTGCCAGGAGCCGGCCTGCATCCCTCAGCCTTCTTCCCTTGGCATTCCACTTACAGGAGCCCTGGCTGCATTTCCTTGCGTGTTAGTTGATCATGGAATGCAAGGGGGAGATAAGGGTCTGGTGTGGAGCCAGTGGCCAGGGGGCCAGCTCGCCCGCCCGCTGGCTATCGCCCGCTGCAGCTGCATCCGCTGCGGTCACATCTGCTCAGCAGGAAGTGCTGCTCGCCAGCCTCTGATGAAAGGGGGATCCTTTGTGCCTGCCTTCCCCCTGTGCCCACTTGTGGGGGTCCCTGGAGTCAGGGCCACCTCTCCTAGACCCTCATTCCCTCAGCTGAAAGGAGCAGCCCCTTGGGTGTCACCATCAGGAAGCAGATCCAGGGATTTTGTGGCTTTCCCACAACTTCCATAAAGAAAAGAGGAAAAAAAAGCATCTTCCATTAAAAGAAAAAAACACAAATCCTGTTTTCCTTGCTGACAGATTCGTTCCTGCTTCATGGCATTCAAAGGGAAACCAGCCCCTACTGCTTATCAGCCCTGCTCGCCCTGCGCCACAGGCTTGGAAAAATCACTGGCTTGGCTTAAACAACAGAAGACTTTGGGAAATGGCACCATTCCTATGGGTGCTCCTAAGGTTTTGATGCTGCTGGGGCCAAGTTTACATCTTTTATTTGCAACAGAGAGTCTGGAAAGTGTTTTAATTGCAAAGCAGATGCGGCCATGTGCTGTCCTGCCTCTGCTAACTGATGCTTTGGGGTACACAGGTGGTACCCCTGTGGCAGCACTGTCAGCTTCATGCTTGCCAATGGGAATTCACTGTGAGATGCTGAGCACAACTCCCTGAGCAGCCCCAGTGAGCACAGTGTGATGGAGAGCCATGCACCTTGCTGCAGAAGGTGCCTCCAGCTCCTTCTTCCCTTTGGAAGGCTGGGATCGGGAATGGTGCTGCTGAGTCTCCATGAGAGTTATGGACCTGACCCCTAATACTGCCTTGTATGTGAGACCTTCATGCAATGCCAAGGTCTGGGGAGATGAGAGCATCTCTCAGACCTACCATTGCATTACAACTGCCCTCCCTGCCCCTTGCCTGGTGGGCAGCCCTGATAGGGTTAACATGGGGTTCACATTGCCCTTCTCCCCCACAAACACAGGGTAGCTGCCAGCCCTCCCCATCCCACTGCTTGCACAGGGCTCTTTAGTGATGGGGATTTAATTAGCTTGCATTGCACTTCCAACACCTCGCATCCCTGCAGAAATCAATTGGAGCTGGTGGGAGGTGGTGCAGCACAGCCTGCCTTCACTCCAGCACATGGCTTAGCCCTAGGGCTGATTTCAGACCTCCCCCCAGGGCTCAAATGTCCCATCATCGGTCTGTGACTGCACAGAGGTCAGGTCTGATCCATGCCATGCCATGGGGAGCCACAGCATCACAGCACAGAGGTCTGGGATTCGTTACCATGTCCAGATGCACTGCAGCAGCAGGGGACATTGCGGCTGTCTCTGGCCACCTGCATCGTGTCCAAGTTCCCAGGCTAAAAGCAGGGCTTGTTATCAAGAGTGAAAAATGTGCCACCTCTGTTGTATTTCATTTCCCTTTCTCCACCTCTTCCCTGCCCACTGTGCATAGGAGATAACAGCTCTCCAAGCTGAAGCCAGAGCATGGGGCAGGCAACGGCCCTACCAGCCCTATCGCTGCCTCACCGGCCGCAAGGAAATCAGGAAGTTTGCAGAGATATTTGGCTAACAAAATAAACATTTCTGTTGCCAACAGCCCAACGGGCAGCTCAGCGAGCCTGCAGCAATCTGCATGGCTCCCTTCCCTGCAGCCTGATGGACAGTGGTACCCATACTGCATCCGCATGGATCCCAGTGGGTGCCCATCACCTGGGATGCACCAGTATTGCTGCAGGAGGCAGAGCTGGGGACAAGGACCCCAGTGCAGCTCCTACCTGCATGACATGGTACAATGGGTGCAGCACCCAGAGTGCACCCAAACCCCTGTCCATGCCATGTCCCCTACCTGCGAGTGGTGCCAGGGCTGGGCATTGGGCAGGGGGCTGTGAGCAGAGCATGGTGCTGGTGGAGATAGGGTGTGAGAGGGGAAGCAAGGCAGAGGGCCAGTATTGTTCACTCAGGGCAGACAAATGCCGATGACTCAGCCGGCAGCCGCTTTCCTGCCCAGGCATGGGCCCAGTAGGAGCCCCCCCAGTGCTAATACAGCCCCTTAGCCAAGGCTGGGGTGCGGGGTGCTCATTGCCTTTGTTCATGGCCATGTTGGTGCCAAGCGGATGCTCCAGCACGGGGCAGCAGGATGCCCTGGCCCCATAGAGCCTCAACATTGCCATGCTGCAAGCAAAGAGCTCCCGAGCAGCATGTGAGCTGCTGGCTCAAGAATGCATGAAAACACCCAGTAAACAGAGAATTGAAACCTTGTAAATAAACTGATTACTCATTATGGAAAGGTTAATTGCAGAACAGGATGCACATGGGTCCCTGTGGTGGCAAACCCGTGGTGCCCTGCGGTATTGGTGCCATGGGGTCAGCCATGCCCCAGCTCACCACTCTTGCTAGTTGGTCCCCACTGGGGATGCGCTGATGGGCACTGGCCATATGCTACCCTAGGGGAGCACAAACCCTCCCAATGCAAATCCCACTGCCCAATGTAAGGCTGCATTGGACTTTGGGGACAGTCACTTGCCCCATGGCACATGGTATGGACACAACCACCCACCACCTTCCCCCCATCACTGCCTTGGCCTTACCTTGTATGGTCCTACCCGCTGCCCTGGAGGGGTGGCTGTCCGGCCGGGGGGGTCCTGTGAGCATGGCAGGGGATGGGTATCAGCACCCTGGCACAGCCTGCTCCAGTGCCGGTGCCAGGCAGGGGGATGCTGAGCACCGGTGAGGAGCAAGGTCCTGCCCGCTCAGTGCCGCGAGGGCCGTTCATGTGCCGGCAGCGGCTGCGGTGGCAACGGAGCCGTGTCCCATGGCAAGGGGAAGGTGAACAGCTGCCGGGCAGTGATAATGCAGCGGGTGGGGGGGGCCCGGGCAGCTGCGCCCGTGTCCTTCCCCAACAGGAACCATCTGTGACCAAGCCCAGCTCTGCCTTCCCTATCAGCCATTCCGGTCTGACTTTCCAACTACTTCCCCTTCGTGCCGGCTTCACTTCCTCACTGCGAGGGACCGGTGCGGGTCGGCATGGGCAGTGCCATGCAGCACACTGAGGCAGGAACACTGCAGTGCATGGCATGGAGCACCTTGGCATGGGCAGTGTGGTGCAGCATGGCACAGCATAATGTGGCATGGCATGGTGTGGCATGGCAATGCATGGCATGGCTATCAAGTTGCAGCCTTGCACTGGCAAGCTGGCATGGCACAGCCAGCATGATGTAACCCAGCATTGCATGGCTGGCACAATGCAGCACAGGATGGTGTAGGATGGAGTGGGCAGTGCAGTGCAGGATGGTGCAACCAGCACAGCATGGCACAGGGATAGATGCAGCACAGTGTGGTGCTCAGCACAACATGGAGCAGCCTGGCACAGCACCATCACTGCAGTGTGCAGCACACCATAGCCACCTCAGTGTAGCCTGGCACAACCACCATGCTGCCACACCAAGGGTTTACCTCCCTTGCTTCATCCCTAACCCTAACCCTAACCGTAACCCCTTTACCTGCAGACAGCCATGGGCATGAGGATGTCCCCTGCCTGCAGCACCAGTGCTGGGCAGGACCCAGATAAGCTCCAGGCACCAGCCTGGCTCCAGCATCACCTTGGCCTGCTCAGCACCAGGGATAACCCCACACTGGGTACAGAGCCCCCATTGCAGTCCATCCCTGCACCCCCAGACCAGCTCCTCCATCACCAGGAGGTGTCATTGTGTCATTGCATGGAGCTGCATGGAATGATTGCATGGATCGCATGGGATCACATCAGATTGCACAGAGTTGCATGGAATGATTGCATGGAATTGCTTGGAATCGCATGGATTGCATGGGAAGCAAAGCCTGGAAACAAGGGAAGAGCCTCTTGCAGCAGCCACCAGCGAGAGGAAAGACTTGTTAGAAACCCGAGAGGCTCCGGCTGCAGGTGGGAGGGAGGAAACGTGTCCTAAAAATACAGCAGCACGGCCCGAAGGTGGCTGAGCAGATGGTGTCTCGGTGGCCACCTGCGCTCCCGCAGATGGCTCCCGGGGCTCCCCGCTTTGTGGTCCCATAGGGTGGATGGGGAAGGGGCACGGGGGTGGCAATGGGGAGGAAGGTCCCGGAGTATGGGGATGCTGTGCTGTGGGGCACAGGCTGTGGGGTAGATGGGTAAAGAAGGGAGTCAACAGTAGGTTTGCTGCTGCTCTGACCTCTGGGTGCACTCTGGGGCCCCAGGGGGTGGTGAGCATGCATGGGGAAGCCCCACTATGGGGCCAGTGCACAGAGGGAAAGGGCAGCACAGCTACAAACCATAGCCCCAACCCACTCAAGGCTGTGCTCCCGAGGGGAGATGCTGCAGCTGCCTGCAACAAGACACTGCCCCAGACCTGCATCCCACATCCCAGTGATGCTGAGGGATCCCAGCTCCATCCTACCTGCACTGGAGGTGCCTGTGCCCCAGCGGGGTGAGCAGAGCAGCCTGGCTGTGTGCACTGAGCAGAGGTTTCAGCAGGGTCTCCAGCCGTGTTTCACTTTCTTGCTTCTTCCCCTTTTATTTCTTGTGGGATGGGTGGCTGCAGGCCCAGGTGGGCTCAGCCCAGGGCTTTGTTAAGCCACCTTGGATGGGGGCCAGGGTCACCTGCAATGGGAGATGGAAGGTGTATGGGGATTAACGGCAGCAGCTGCTCATGGGGGATTGTCCCTGGGCAGCAAGTCAAAACCTGAGGTTTCAGGTCTGGTCAGGAAAATCCCCCCCAGCTGCACCCCATGTCCCCAATGTCACCTGCAGCTGGAGGGTTTGCTGGGCAGACAAAGAGGACAGCATCTGCCTGGGCAGCTGCAAGAGCCATGCATCAGTGGCACTAGGATGCTGGGGACCAGAGATTGCCCCCTTAGGGTCCTGGTATCTGGGTTGGCATGGGGGGAGCCCCTGGGGTCCTGAGGTCCGGGTAGGCATGAAGGGAACCTTTGGGGTCTGCCCTGGCATGGGGGGAAAGCTCTGGGGTCTGTGTTGACATAGAGGGAACCATTGGGGTCCCAGGTCTGGCTCAGTTTGTGGAGAACTCCTGGGGACACAAGGGGCTGTAGGGTCCTGGAGCTTGGGCTGCTATAGAAGGAACCGCTGGGACCCCCGGGCCTGGCTCAGCATGGGGGGACCCCGTGGTGTGCACAAGGAAACCCTTGGGGTGCCAGCTCCGGCTCAGCCTGTGGGGAACCCTTGGGGGCACCGGGTCCGCCCCGTCGGGGAGGGCACCCCTGGGGATGTGGGGTCTGCCCCACACAGCTGAGCCCCCCCGCGGACGGTTCCCCTCTGAGTCAGAGCCGCTCGCTCGCTGCGGGCAGGAACTTCCCCGGGGGAAGGGGAAGAGGGGGGGCCCGAACCCCCCTGCTCGGATCGGGAGGGGCAGAACACCCGGAGCAGCCGCGGCCCCACTGAGCCACTCGATGCTGCCCTCAATGCACCGGCCCCGCGATGGGCTCCCCTTAGGAATGGCTTAGAGGGCACCCGCTCGACCCGGTGGCCATGCACCCATCTCCTGCAGCACCCATTGCCTGCAGCACCCACAGCCTGCAGCACCCACCACCTGCAGCACCCCCCTGCTTGCAGCACCCCATCTCCTGCAGCACCCACCTCCTGCAGCAGCCCCCTGCCTGCAGCACCCATCTCCAGCAGCACCCCACCTCCTGCAGCACCCATCTCCTGCAGCACCCCATTGTCTGCAGCATCCACCCTGCCTGCAGCACCCCTCGGCCTGCAGCACCCACCTCCTGCAGCAACCCCCTGCCTGCAGCACCCCATTGCCTGCAGCAGCCCCCTGCTTGCAGCACCCATTGCCTGCAGTATCCCCCTGCCTGCAGCACCCCCCTGCCTGCAGCACCCCATCTCCTGCAGCACCCACCTCCTGCAGCAACCCACAGCCTGCAGCACCCACCTCCTGCAGTACCCCCCTGCCTGCAGCACCCCTCGGCCTGCAGCATCCCTCTGCCGGCAGCAACCCCCTGCCTGCAGCACCCATCTCCTGCAGCACCCCCCTTTGCAGCACCCCCTTCTGCAGCACCCCATTGCCTGCATCACCCCCCTCTGCATCACCCCCCTCTGCATCACCCCACCGCCTTCCCCTTTCCATCTGAGAGCGATGGAGCACGGGGAAACCCGAGGTGAAAGGAAGTGGCAGCAATAACCCGTGAGCAAAACACCACCGGCAGCTGCCGAGCCAAGACCAGACCATTGCCTCCCAAAGCGGGGCTGCCTTGGGCTGCGGGGGGGACACGGCCTTGGGTGCTACAAGTGTGAGTCTGGGACTGGGCTTTTCTATGTGGATGCCCAAGTGTGCTAGGAAACGTGGATGCGGGAGCAAAGGCAGGAGATGGGGATGGGAAGGAGAGCGGTGGTTGGGCTGGGGGGGGACGGGAACCGGAGAGAGAGTTCGTGAAACACAAAGACAAATTCTGTAAGGGAAAAGAAGGGAAATCAAAGGGATGTGGAGAGGGAGATAACGGGAAGACAGAGCAGGGAGACGGAGGGAGCGGAGAGGACGTGGGCAGAGGGAGGCAGGAGCTCGGGCCGGGAGCCGGGGGAGCTGTCTGGTGCGGTTCCTATCGGCTCTCTCCATCGCGGTAGCCTAACCTCAAGTAGTTTTTCACTGAGATTGGAGTGATCAGGTAGGGCTACCCTCGCAGGCAGCTGCAGGGCTGTGAATAAGCACCTGCTTATCTCTGCCCAACGGCTGTGCGAGGCTGCAGATTGCGGGGAGGACGGGGAGCTGCTTGCCGGCTGCGATTTCCATATCAGCGCCCTGCAGCCGCCTGCACCAAATAAACACAACAGCCCCATGGACAAAAGGTTAATTATCAATTTTCAGAAAGGGAGAGAGAGGGAAGGGGAGAGAGCAGCGGAACGGCCATTGGCAGCCATGGGATGTGCAGCCCTCCCTGAACGGGTGCAGTGTTCCTGAGCAGCCCTGGGGTGTGCTGGCACCTCGGGGGGCTTCGGAGCAGGGGACAAGGGAGGGGAAGTGGGGACGGGTTGGTGATGGGGATGGGGATGGGTATCAGGATGGAGATGGGGATGGGAACTGGCAGGGTATGGAATGGAGATGGGAATAGGCATGGGGATTAGGATGGGGATGGGCACAGGGATGGGTATCAGGATGGAGATGGGTATGGGAACAGGCAGGGTATGGAATGGAGATGGGCATAGGCATGGGGATTAGGATGGGGATGGGCATAGGGATAGGTATCAGGATGGAAATGGAGATGGGAACTGGCAGGGTATGGAATGGAGTGGGCATAGGCATGGGGATTAGGATGGGGATGGGCACAGGGGTGGGGATTAGGATGGGAATGGAGATGGGGATAGGGATGAGGATGAGGATGTGGATGGAGATGTTGACAGCAATGGGGATGGAGATGGGGATGGGGACAGCAGTGGGAATGGGGATGGAGATGGAGTTGAAGATGGCAATAGAGATTAAGATAGGAATAGGGATGAAGATGGAGATAGGATGGGGATGGGTCTCTGCATGCACAGCAACAGTGGGATTAGGGGTAAATGTAGGTAAAAAGGGCCCTTCATAGCCCCCCAGCCCCTGTCTGGGCAGAGGCAGGGCTGGAAGAAGGCACATTCTCCTCCTAATGGGCATGCAGGTCCCTGCCAGCTCTGCTTCCCGCAGCCACGTTTCTGCATTCAGCAGCTTCCTCCTCTTATCAGAGCAATTGCAGGCTCCCAGCTCTGCCAGGCCACAGGGCTCACGAATGATGGGGAGGGAAGAGGTGCCCTGATCACCCCAGCCCTGTGGGAAGGGAGAGGTGGGCAGTGCCATCCCCCTGCTTGTAGGTTAGATGGGGTGAAGCCATTGGGAATCCTCATGGGCTTGTAATCCTGGTGCTTGGGGTCAGGGCTTGCCCCTCTCTTCTGCCCCTCAGAAGCAAGCTGGTAAATGGGGCAGGAGTCAGTGTCAGGGTGCTTGGGAAACTCCAATCCTGCTGCAGCTGTCCCTGAGCTGGGATGGTTTTCCCATCCAGCAGTGTGGTCCTACACTGAGCACACCCCATTCAAGGAGCACAGCAGTGCTCCCAGCACACATAGGGGGATATGGAGCCCAAAAGTGCTGTACAGGGCATCAGTCAACCTGCTGCCAGGAACCCTTGAACCCACATGGGGCCAGATTTAGCGACTGACATCCTAAAAATAGCTGGGAGCAAGGAGGTTTGTGAGCTGCCTCTGCTGCCACTGGAGCGGACAGGGTTGGGGTGCATGGGACTGAGATGCACAGGGCTGGGGTGCACAGGGCTGCGGTGCATGGGACTGAGATGCACAGGGCTGGGGTGCACAGGGCTGCGGTGCATGGGACTGAGATGCACAGGGCTGGGGTGCATGGGACTGAGATGCACAGGGCTGGGGTACACAGGGCTGGGGTGCACAGGGCTGGGGTACATGGGACTGAGATGCACAGGGCTGGGGTACACAGGACTGAGATGCACAGGGCTGGGGTGCATGGGACTGAGATGCACAGGGCTGGGGTGCATGGGACTGAGATGCACAGGGCTGGGGTGCATGGGACTGAGATGCACAGGGCTGGGGTGCATGGGACTGAGATGCACAGGGCTGGGGTACACAGGGCTGGCCCCAGCATAGTTCAGCTGCAGGACTGGTTGGAGCCACCAACATGAAAGAATGCATCCATCCCTGTACCAGCCCATTGTCAGGGACATTGGAATGGAGATGAGATGCTCTTGAGGTTGGGACAGTCCTAACCCACCAGGGAACTAGATGTGTGGCAATGACTGAAAACACTGGGGGTTGACAGTATTTAGCACTTAGGGCTTCTGTGCACTTAGGGCTGTGCAGCTCTGGCTTGATGGATGCTTGCAGGGCCCTGGAAGGCAAGGAGCTGGGTTTCATCAGAGGACATGGGGTGAGAAGCTGTGGGCAGAGCTGGGGCCTGGAGAACCACAGTGCCTGTCAGGGATTGCTGTGGTCTCTGCTGTAGCCCCATAGCCAAGAGGGATCTGGCCTCCAGCTGGAAAAACACACTAAAAATACCAGGCTAAGTATATGGGGAGTGCAGGCGGGATGTGAGCATCCCAGGATGGAGCAGCCAGCCCTCCCCAGCTCCATCCCAGCTAACCCCAGCCCAAAACACTAACCCTGGTCCCATCTGGTGTCCAACTGATGAGCACAGATGTGTTTGGGATTTCCAAGCCGGCTGGCAGCCGTTCAGACCTGTCGCAAACTGCACCTGCTCCAGGATATTTTCCCTTCTGGATTTAATCCCATCACCCCCCACAGCAGCCCCAGGCACCCCCTAAGGGTGGATGGGCAGAAGGAGAGCCCCCCCCCCCAAGTAACCACCCTCCTTCCTTGTTCCCATCCCTGCCATAGATATGGATGTGGAAGCAGGAGAGGGGAGAATGAAACACACAAGGGGGTGGTTGGCATGGGGGAGAGGGGCTGTGAGGAGCCCAAATCTCAGCTTCCCACAAGGAAATGCCTGGGTACATCTCAATGTGCATCCTCAACCACCACCACCACATAGACCCAAGCCTTCCATTGAATGTAATGACCCCAAACAATGCCTTAGAACCTCACCAGTGCATTACCCAGCCCCTCAGTTCCCCCCCCATTCCCCAAATTAATGTGCTATTATGATACTTTAACAAGGCTCTCCCAGATCAGATGTTGACCCTGCAATGATCGCGCAGCCCATGGAGGGAATAAACAGCAAATCCCCTTTTAAATGAAGGCCTCGCAGAGGGATTAGGAGCAAAGAGGTGGCCTCTCCCCCCCATCCGGGGGCTGCCTGTGCAGATATGCAGGGCAGGAGGAGGCCTCGCCTGTCCGTCTGGCCCGTCTGAAGTGGTCCTGTGCGATAGGGAGTGATTAGGATTAGACACATCCAGGATGAGAGTTCTTTCACCAGATAGAGATGATAATGGGACCCATGGGGAGGATTATGGTCCCTGTCTCTCCAAGAGAGCTGCCATCTGCGTATCCATCTCTTGATGTGTCTGCTCCCCTGATGCGCCCAGCCAGACTCTTCCTCATCCATATCAGGTCCTGATATGGCAGCTTTGACCTGTGTGGGGCTGGACCTCATGCTCCATTTCCATGAGGGCCATGTAGGAGCAAGGATGGGAAACGTGTTGTCCTGCATGTAAGCACAGCACCCGGCATATATGCATAATCCAGGGTTGCTCAGCATCCCCCTGCATCCCTGGGGTACCAGCATCTCTGCATTCCCAGGGCACCCAGCATCCCTGCACCCCCAAGGAATTCATCATCCCTGCATCCCTCGGGTGCTCAAGCATCCCTCTCTATCTCCAGGGCATGCAACATCCTCCTGCTAATCCCTGTGGCATCCAGCATCCCTGGGGTGCTCAGGCATCCCCTGGACCACTCAGCATCCCTGCATCTCCCTGGGGCACTCAGCACCCCCCTGCAGCTCAGGGAAAGTAGCTAGAAATAGCTCCCCACGTTATTTCTAGCACTGAGCTGTGGCTATTGCCTCTGCTGAGGATGAGGGAAAGGTTCCCAGCTCCTGCCCTAAGAACATCCCAGGGTCCTGAGGTCTGCAGTTCAAAGCTTATGGCAGTACTGGGGTAGAGACTATAGTATACTATATAGACTATAGACTATAGTCTATAGTACTACTATCTCACAGCCTCAGGGTTGCAAAGGGTGACATGTGGGATAGCCAGGCTGGGAACTGGGAAGAAAACAGGGTGAAAATGCAGCCAGTGTTTTATTGGGTCAATAGAAAGAGAAAAGAGGTTTACAAAAGTTGTGGTTTATGTGTATGTAAGCACTAAACCACAAAGTCACTATTTTCCTTTCTAAAATGGACATGTCTCTCTTGTTTCTGCTTGGAATCAGGACAGGCTTTTCCATGCAGAGCAGTGCCAGGGGCACCATCCCTATAGCCATGCCAATGCCAGTGGTACAGTGCTGGGCAGGGAGGCAGATGTTTGCTGCCCATAGCATCCCCCCTTGGGCACTGGGGTGAACTCAGGGTGCTCATCCAACACTGCCACCCTCCCTCAGTGTGACATCGGGATCACCTCCTGGTTCAGGGCCACCTCCATGCCCCTGGGGTGCTGGTGGGGGGACAGGGTGACATACCCTGCGACAGTGTGGCGCGACACTCGCCAGCCCCTGGCCTTTCCCATCCATCCCAGCTGCATGGGATGGGGAGAGGGTGGTGAGAACTGGCCCGTTCCCATCACTCGGCACCGCTGCTCCCAGCCAGCAGCATATTTCCCTGCTGAAGTCAGAGCCACCCGGCAAAACACCCGTCTCCTGCCAAGCACCATTCCACAAACATTTCCTATTTGGGATGTACGAGCCCACCATGAGCTGCATCCTCGGCTGTGATGCTGTCCCTGGGGTGGTACAGGCGGAGCGCACACACATGTGCATGGGTGGTGGTGTGGGTGAATGCACACGCGTGTGTGTGGCCGGAGAAGCCCATTGAAGGTTGTAGCTTCTGTGCCCCTTGTAATTGCAGGGAGAAAAAGCAGCATTTTGAAGTTTGGAGAAAGCCTTAATTGAAGCCTTGGTTGTGTTAATTATATAAAAGGCAAAGTGAGCGATGGGCTTTTTATTAGTTAATGAGGATTTTCATTTCCCAGTGCAGGAGCCCTTTGATGTTCCCAGGACTAATGGCTGTTCAATTCAACTTGTGATGGAGGGTGATGGGGAGCAGGAGCCGCTCCGGTCACAGCATCCATGGTGGTCAGCGAATGATGCCCACAGAGCCATTGGGCAGCACAGTGATACAGGATGCACAGAGCAGGACCCACACCTTGTCCTGCCCCCGACGTGTGTTTTTACGGACTATCCTTAAAACCTGTGTCAGGCTGCAACCCTCCTCCTGCAATTAGCATTTATTACGGTTATTCCGCATTCATTACCGGCGGAGCCGTGCCCCCATCTGAAAGCATTTGCAAATCTCTTCGCATCGCTGTTCCCCACTCTTGGAGGGGAAAGGGCTGCACAAACAGTTTGCTGTGAATATTCAGAGCCCTGGATAGGGGAGGCGATGCCATCCGTGCCGGTCCCCAGCCCCAGCCACGTGGCTGTGCGGCTGCTCCCCAGCTGGATGATTTGTAGCACTAATCAAGACAGAGCGCACTTGGAATTCCAAATGCTGGCAGGGAAGAGCCGGGTGGGAATCTGGGATTTGGGGAAGAAAATGGGTTTGTGCTCAGCTTCCACCGCATCCCGCACTGGGTACCAGTGTGGGACCCCTCTGCCCTGTGGTACTCAATGGGTCTCCCCATTGTGGCAGGAAACACATCACCTATGGAAGCATTCTTGGGGTGCCGATGTGCCCAGTGCTGCCCCACAGCGTGGCTGGGGCTGTGCCAATGGGACAGGATGGGGGGGTTGGTCCTGGCTGCTTGGAACAGCGGTGGAAGCAGGGATGGGACCCTCTGCAGCAGCAGTGAGGGATGCTCATAGAGATGGGGGGCAGCAGGTGCTGGGGGGGGGTCCCCACAGCTCAGCTGGACCTTGGGGTCCCCCTGCCCCCTATAAATGGCAGCTCACCCTTCCTGTGGGGCCAGACTGAGTGTGGCCGCCGTGGGGTGGCCGAGGGGGGGCACTTCCCTGGTAATTACCCCTTGTCCTTCCCCATCACACTGCATGGGGGGAGCCGAGGGGGGACAGCTTAAGCTATCAATGGTCCTGCCTTGATGGGAATAAAATATGCACTGAAAGACATGAAAATGGAGTAAATAAAAGAGATAAAAATGGAACGATCAAGCCAGCAACTTCTCCTCCTCTGATTAAAAAGAGGGAGCGGGGGGGAGAGGGGATGCGCTGAGCCCTTGAAGAGGCAGCTGCTGCCGCAGCCGCAGCCCTGATAAAGGGGCTGAGGCAGCCTGTTTGGGAGAGATAAAGTGAAGTCCCAGCGTTTACTGTCCTCAATCCAAGCCTTACCATCAATATTAATACAGCCTGACAAACTGGCGTTTAAGATAGAATAAATATAGACTGGTTCTGCTATTACCTAGACCTTATTAATCTGCTTGGAGGCATTTAAATGCCGTTAAAAATATGGAGTTTACTCGCCGGCACTTCAATAGCTTTACAATCCATCAGCGTTTTGTTTTCCACCCTCCTCCTCTCCTTACCAAGGCGCTGGCTGCGGGTACCCACTGTGCTGCTCCGGGCAGGGATCAGGAGCCAAGGGGAGGACCAAGGAGGGAGGTTTGGTGCAGGATGGTGCTGATGGCCAGGAGGAGATGGGGCAGGGGTGTAAGGGCATGGAGGCACCAATCCCTCTGAGCTGGGGAGAGCCAGGATGGGGGGAATTTGGCCTTGTGCTCCTGACCAGGACAAACCCTGGGCTCCCACACCCCGAGTGATGCTGGTTTCCCTCACAGAACCATAGCATCAACCAGGCTGGAACAGGTCTCTAAGACCAAGTCCAACCACATGCAGCAGCCAAAGCCCCAAAACAGGGGAGCAGCCCTCCCAAAGCCTTCATTAGGTGATGCCTCATCAGTGGTGCCTTGAGCTGTGCTTTGGCAGCTGAACTGCATCCTGCCTCCTCTGCTGCTGGTCCCATGGCAGGGTGCTGGCTGCCATAGCACCCATGGGCTGCCATAGCACCCAGGGCTGCCATAGCATCCCTGCCATCTCCATGACAGAGGCACTGCCTGGTGACACCACAGCATCTTCAGGAGAGGCATATGGAGTGCTCGGTGGGTCCCTGGCATGGTCTCTATGGCACCTTGTTGCCTCAGCACCATAGGGTGGTAGGGGCAGCTCATCACAGGGCAGGATCTGTGAGTGCCAGGTACATGGCACAGTATGCTCTGGTAGGGGCAGGACCCATGGGTGCCACATGGATGGCAGGGGCATCTTGGTATGGGGCAGGTTCCATGGGCACCAGGCATATGGCTGAGTCATCATTGTGTGGGGTAGGACCCATGGGTGACAGGCTCATGGCATAGTGTACTCTGGTATGGGGCAAGACCCATGGTGCCATGTGCATGTCGTGGACACCCTTGGCATTGGGATAGATCCATGAGTGCAAGATGCATGTCAAGGCACACCCTACTATGGATCCATGTGTGCCATGCACATGTGAGGGGCACCATGGTGTGGTGCAGGACCTATGGGTGCCATGTGTATGGCATGAACACCCAGGTATGGGGCAGCACACATGGGAGTCATGCATATGACAGCATCATCATGGTATGGGGTAGCATCCACGGGTGTCAGACACATAGCAGAGTCATCCTGGTATGGGACATGAGCCATGGGTGCCATGTGCATGGTGTGGATATCCTGGCATGGGTCAGGACCCATGGGTGCCAGGCACTTGGCAGCATCACCATGGTGTGGTGTAGGACTCATGGGTGCCATGCACATGATAGCATCCTCATGATATGGGGCAGCATCCCTGGGTGCCAGGCACTTGGCAGCATCACCATGGTGTGGTGTAGGACTCATGGGTGCCATGCACATGATAGCATCCTCATGATATGGGGCAGCATCCCTGGGTGCCAGGCACTTGGCAGCATCTCCATGGTGTGGTGTAGGACCCATGGGTGCCATGCACATGATAGCATCCTCATGATACAGGGCAGCATCCCTGGGTGCCAGGCTCTTGGCAGCATCTCCATGGTGTGGTGTAGGACCCATGGGTGCCATTCACATGATAGCATCCTCATGATATGGGTCAGCATCCCTAGGTGCCAGGCACTTGGCAACATCACCATGGTGTCATGTAGGACTCATGGGTGCCATGCACATGGTAGCATCCTCATGATACAGGGCAGGACCCATGGGTGCCAGGCACTTGGCAGCATCTCCATGGTGTAGTGTAGGACCCATGGGTGTCATGCACATGATAGCATCCTCATGATATGGGTCAGCATTCCTGGGTGCCAGGCACTTGGCAGCATCACCATGGTGTGGTGCAGGACCCATGGGTGCCAGGCACATATCAGGGGCGCGCTGGCACAGGGCTGGTGCGAGCGGCAGGGCCATGCAGGGCGGGCAGCACAGGGACCGGGCTCATTACATGTGTATTATTCATCGGCAGCTTCTGTCGCCTGCCATCTGTTCCCTGTGCCGCGGCGGGCGGGCGGCAGCACCACAACGGGGATCACACAGCCCTGTTCCTGCTGTCACACCTGGGCTGCCACCGCACTGCACCGGACAGGGTGCGGGTGTCCCCGCTGCACCCCAGGGTGATGCTCCATGGGTGCCTCGGGCTGTGCCATGGGTGCCGCAGGCTGTGCCATGGGTGCCTCGGGCTGTGCCATGGGTGCCGCAGACTGTGCCATGGGTGCCTCGGGCTGTGCCATGGGTGCCGCAGGCAGCAGGGAGGTGGGAAGAGAGTTTGCACCCCTTTGGCAATGCCATAGGTGCCATGGCCAATGGTGCACAGCTCTGGGCAGGATCGGGGCTCTTCCCATCAGCTCCCAGATGCTGCTTGGTGTTGGGCTGTACATCCATGCCTGGATGCTCTTCTCCTTGGGATGCAGCAGCCGAGCCCACCTTACACCCCATGAATCACCTTCATCCCCCCACCTTTTAATTAAAACACTTGATGAACAATCTGATGAGAGCACAGCATCACAGTGGGGTCTCCAATGGGCTGCCTGTGTGGAAGGGGGGGCCCCAGCACAGGGGACATGCGTCGTGCTCCCATCCCCTCCCCAGTGCTTTCCCTGTTTCTGCCCCTTGACTGCATCCCGCAGCTCACACAGGAGGACTGGAGCACTCATCAGGCCAGGAGCTTGCTGCTCTAAATTGATAATTGCCAGGTTTTAATTACTCGGCAGCCGAATGACCTTTTGCATCTGCCATTGAGGCCATGAAACATCTCCCTCAGTGGGAGCAAACACACAGCGGAGGACAGGAGGGGGCTGCCATGCTTCCAGCTTCATCAGAACACATGGATGATAGGGACAAGTCCAGGTAATGGTGCTCTGTAAGCTGAGCATGGGGACCCCCAGGCCTCACACATACCCAGAGCTTCCCTTCAGTTGTAGGCAGGACACTGAGGAGCAAACAGTCATCCTCAGAGCCTGTTGTGCAGTGCAGGGGTGTGCAGCTGGAGATACCAGGATGAAAACAGCACCAGGGTGTCCACAGGCAGGGGGCTTTCATCATCCCCAAAGTAGGATGGGTACCTGTAGCCATGGGCTGGCCTTGCCCTGGGGGAGAGCTGGTACCCTGAGCCCTGGGGGCAGAGGTGGTACCCTGAGCCCTGGCATGGTGCAGCATCCCTGGGGGCAGAGCTGGTACCCTGAGCCCTGCATGCAGCATCCCTGGGGGCAGAGGTGGTACCCTGAGCCCTGGGGGGCAGAGGTGGTACCCTGAGCCCTGCATGCAGCATCCGTGGGGCAGAGGTGGTACCCTGAGCCCTGTCATGGTGCAGCATCCCTGGGGCAGAGGTGGTACCCTGAGCCCTGGCATGGTGCAGCATCCCTGGAGCAGAGGTGGTGCCCTGAGCCCTGGCATAGTGCAGCATCCCTGTGGCAGAGCCATCCCTCTGGGCTCCAGCCCAGCACAAACTGCAGTGCATTGCCTTGCACATGCAGGGTCCCTTGCTGCCCTTTTGCTCTCCTGGAGCAGCCTCATCCTTCCCATTTCCCCTTTCCCTTGGAAACAAACAGCCTTTATTGTCCCAGTCCTCTGTTGGGGCCTGCAGCTCCCTTGGAATCACCCCATATACCATGCACGGCCCCTGCCTACCCCACACTACCTGCACCCCTCTCCACGTGCTGCCAACCCTCTCCTCTGGCTCCTGCGGAAAGGAGCCCTTCTCCTGGCAATAATTACTGCCAAGTTCATCGCCGAGAGACGGGGGGAGGGCTGTATTAAAATGCATGTGCACAGCTTGGGCCTCGCAGCAGATGTTGGCATAATTAGAGAGGAAAAAATTATGAAATTAATTTGTGGTTCGATGTAAATTTTGGCGTTGGGGGAAGTGAGGTCCCGCTCACCCCCCATGGCTGCTGCCGGCACACGCGTCCTCACCGGCTGCCATTGGGACCCTGCTGTGGATGGGATGGGGGAGCATTGAGACTGGTGAGGGGGGCAAGGTGATGGGTGATGCCCATCCTTAGGGTGCTGGTGGTTGGCGGTGCTGCCTCCTGGTTCCATTGCTTTGGGGGATAGAGATGGGGGGCAGCAACCCAGGGAGGTGGGACCCCAGAACAGGGAGCAGGGTCACCAGGCTAAGGAGATGGATAACCAGCACAGGGAGATGGGACACCATTACAGGAGATGGAAAACAAGCCAAGGGAGATGAGCACCAGCCCAGGGAAAGGAAAACCAGCCAAAGGTTGGTGAGGATGCCAAAAGAGGAGATTTGGGGAGAAAAGTCAAAAGTGAAGTCCAGCAATGGCCATGGGTTGGTGTTTCTGTTGGATGCCCACAAATACACATCTGCTGATATGCTCAGTGTCCCAAACAGCTTGAGGGGCCCTTCCCCTTAGGGGGGACAGAGTTCATTCATGCAAGGAGCATCCTCATACATGTGTTGGTGGCATTCCCAGACTGCACTAGAGCGGAGCATCAGGAGCAGCCAGACAAAGCTTTGCTTTCCCCCTTGGCTTTTCCCATCTCCTGTTCTTTGGGAGCTAGAGAGGAATTAATATCTGCCACCTCCCCCCTGGGAAGGGGGCACAGGCTCAGGTTAATGCTCCCATTGATCGGCAGCATCCTCCGGTTATGGTTGCTCTGTGCCGCAATGCACCGTGGCTTATTTTGCCATTGCCAGCGTGTGATGGATGCTCTGTGTCTGGGTGAGTGTGACCCCAGCACCACTGCAGGGAAATCGGGGTCAGCCCTGGGGTCTGTGCTCAGCTGGGGCAATGTGGGGAGATGGGGCTTTGTGCTGGACCTTGCATCCCACCACTGGTTGTTTGCACTGGGGGGTCCCTGAATGGGTGGTTCTGATGGAGCTGCAGGAGCTGCTCCCCAAAGTGCAGATGAGCTGAGGGGAGATGCTGCCCGAGAACCCCCAAAAGCTGAATGTGTCCCCAGAGCATGGCCCCAAATGCTGGAGCAGAGAGCAAGAGCAAGCCACAGCCCCCAGCACAGCCCCAAGCACCAGCACTTGCACTATCCTACCCTACCCAGCTCCATGGTGCTGGTTCTGCACAGCCCAAAGCACAGCAGCCCCTGTGGATGCTAGACCCTGACTGTGACCACCATATCCTTTCCTCTTCCTCAGCTGCTTCACTAGGGTTGGCCCTGTGGCCTGGGAATCATTCCCATGTCCCAGTTAACCAGTGCAACCAGTGGAGATGCATCACTGCAACTTAACCAGACAATACTGCTGGTGTTGGCAGACTGGGCACAGTGGGAATGAACAAAGTGGGATGCTCCATGGCCCTCACACTGGGATCCTTTGAGCATCACTGGTGGGGAAAGAGGGATGAGGAGAACCCAGCAGCAACCCCTTGTCCTTCTCCCCAGCACTGAGCAGAGCAGGCTCAACAACCAGGCACCGGCACCACGGGCACAGCCTCATCCCAGCACCCCTGTGCTCCTGGTGTGGCTCCATCTGTCTCCATCTGCTTCCACCCGGTCTCGGCTGGCCCAAATGTGGGTCGAGGCGAGCGTGGGTGACACACTGTGGTGCGGCCGGGGAGCAGCTGATCCCCTCGGGCTGCGCCGGGATTAACGAGCTGCCGCCGAGCTGGCGTGGGGATCGTCTCCTGCGAAAGGTTCCCTTGCAGGGGATTAGGGATAATGCATCTGGAGCCGAACTCGCTCATCCAGGTCTGTGATTTATCTCAAAATCAAATTCGGGTAATCTCCGCTGCCATCTGGCCCCCGCGGACACGGGGATATAGAGATCCATCCCCCCCCCGAGCATCGTCCCTGACCCACCATGGGGAGGGCAGAGGGGGCTGTGGGGTCCCTGAGGGTGGCACAGGGCACTCGGGGCAGAAGATGCCCCAAGGAGCCGTTTTGGGTGCGGATGTGCCAGGACACAGAGAGCTCAGCCCCTTGCAGGGATGCTCCATGTCCCTGTGTCTCACACATCCATGGGTGCCAGGATATGGGCAGAACCAGCTCAGCCCCTTGAGGAGCACAGGCAGTAGGGAGGTGATGGGGAGGAGGAGGTGACCCCTGGACATGCCGGAAGCAGGGATGCCCCAGCCCCAACAGGGAACGCAGGAGGAGGCAGGATGCATCCTTCGCCTTGGCAGGGAGGCTGGAGGGTGGCCCGGGGGGGGCTGGGTCCCCCTGCGCTCCCCTCCCCGCCCTTCATTCCCAGCTCATTAAGGCTCTCCCATTATTCTGACATTTGTGCGCGTCACGTACCGGGAAGAAGTAATTTACTTAGAAGAAATTAAAAGTTCATTTTAATTGAGCGCACACTGCAGTATGCAAATGCGGGGCGCATTATGTACACTGATGCAGAGACAAAGGCTGTAATCAACTGTTAACCCTCTGCGAGCCAGCCCCACACCGTTCAGCAGCACCCGCACCACTCCGGCCATGCCAGACACCCCATCCCCACTTGTGGGGTGTCCCCCAGCCATGTGGTCCATGACCTGGTGGCATACGTAGGGGCAGGATAAGCCCCTTGCACATCTCTGTGTGCCAGCTCAGATGCAGGAGCCAGAACGGGATGCCAGCGATGGATGCTGTTCCCCAAAGTGCTGTGACGTGCTGGGATGGCTCCAAGCCAGTGAGACAGTGTATGACTGGGTGTATGGGGCAGGGACTCTCTAAGGGTGATTAAGCCTTTTTGGGGAACCCAGATGTGATGGGGATGGAGATTCAAAGCCCAACAGAGTTGGGGATGCATGTCCAAAGGCCACAATACGGCTCATGGCTTTGGATTCGAGGGTGGCTGCAGATGTGATGAGCCCACAGTATTTGCAGCATCCTGTTGCCCAGGATTTCCTCAGCTGCTTTTTTTTTTCTTTTAGTCTTTTCTCCCTTTTATTTTGTTTTCCTTTTTTTTTACTACCTGTCAGACCTGAGATTTTTTAATGGCAGTGCAAATAGAACTGGTTCACAGATGTGAGATGACAGCCCGCTGCAGGAGACAGACAAATTACCTCCATCCTTGCCTCAAGATGCCCACAGACTCCCAAACAAAGGGAGATGATGGGGGGGTGGGATGTGTAGCGAGTTGTCAGTGCTCAGAGAGGCTGCCCACATTACTCCATGGGTGCTTTGGGGGTGTCTGTGGGCATCCCATGCACACCAATGCCATTGTAAAAGGCCTGTTGGGGATGGCATATGTGAACATCCAACACTGTATTATGGGTGGGTGATGCTAAAAAGCAAGGGGGTGTGTGGGGACAGAGCTGTTCCTATGGAGATGGGACACTGAGGGGGTCAGGATGCTCTTGGCATGGACCCAGACCCGTTTGCAGGAGGGGTGATGCTATCTGGCACCCCTGTGCCTGGCACCTATTGCCAAGGGTACCAGGGACAGACCCAGGATGGACCCTGACACCTTGGGGTATGGGTGATGATGGCACTTTTCACCCCAGGCCCACATGGTAGGGCTGCACCTCGGAGCTGGCACCTCCACCTTGGCCACCCTTTGCCTACCCAGTGCTCCCAGCAGGAAAGGCAACCAGGGTGGTCTGGTCGGAGGGAGGATTTAATTGCTGCCGTTGTAACCTTTGCATCCCATCCCATGTGCCGGCTGGGAGCCCGGCTCGCAGCTCCAGATGGCACCCGGGAAAGAGTTAAGTCCGCTGTGATCAACAGCAAGAAGCAAGTGGTAAACAGTTTTTCTCTCCCTCTACTAAATTAATATGCAAATTCCCCCTCCCCAACTCTCTCCTCCCCCCCCCCCTTTGCTTCGAAATTAGCGAGGTAGAATGCTTGGGCTAATTATGCATTCAAACGAGCAGGCTTCGTTAATGTGGCACTAAGAGGAGCCTGAAAATGATTGTGAGACGATGAAATTGAAATTGGAGCACGGCACTTCTAATGCATCTGGAGTCACTCTTGCGTGCCCCAGCAGATGTAACCTGGCAGTGACCGGCAGCACTGATCACCCTGCCTGTGCCCGGGCACCCACAGCACCCACAGCACCCACAGCACCCGCAGCACCCACAGCACCTTCCTCCTGCTTCTTGCCTCCTGCTCTGAAACCAACTGGTTATAAGGTTTCCCAGCCACATTCCTAACCCATTGATAGAGGGGTGCAGTGGAGCTGAGATCTGTGCACCCAGAGCTCCAAGCCTGGGGACCTCAATGGGCTCATGCAGGTCCCGGCTGGAGATGCCACTGTCATCCTCCATCTCCCATGGTCTGTGCCATTCTCCTCCCCAGGCTGAATGCTGGCCCCTGAGGCAGCCATCCAGGCCTCAGTGTGTTTGGTAAAGCTCCATGTGCACTGGTGTTTGAATGGATAAGCCTCCGGATGGATAAACCTCCTCCTTTGCTTAGACATGCTCTTGGCAATGCTGAAACCCAGTGGCTGCAGAGGTGTTGCAGTGGGGTTCCCATCCTTGTCACCACATCCCAGCAGGTCGGCAGGTTGGGTGCATGGCAGTTGGTGCATCCCAGCAAGTACCAGACTGGTGGCACATCCACATCTACCACATTGCATGGCCCAAAGCATGAACTCCCATCCTAGGACTGTCCCATGACGAGCCCGGGTGGCACAGTGGCATCAGGGACCAGGTAGGGGGGTCTCCATTCAGCAGCCTTCTCCCATGGCACTGGGGATCTGCAGAGGCAAAAGCAGGACATGAGGCTGAGGGTGACAAGACACATCAGGGAGATGTTTTATGCTGGGGATATCAGCTATGGGCTGCAACAAACACATGGGATGATGAGGGATTCATGGATATCACCAGCTCAGGATGCCACCATCCTCAGTCTCCCCTAGGCTGACTACTCACTGCTGTCTGCACAGGCTTGGGTTCAGCCACTCTAAGCCCAGTTTCTCACTAGACCCAGGAGCTACAGTGGGACCAGACCCCCCTAGCAGGCAGCAGAGACAGATCTTGGTGTTAAATATTCATCAGAGGTGTGGATTTTACTGGAATCATGCATTAAGCACACTTTGCAGCGTGGTCCCAGTAGCTGTGGCATGCTATGGTGGGCGGAAGGTAGTGAGGAAGGAAGACGGATGCTCTGGAGGAGGCTGCAGAGCCATAAGCCAGCTGCACTGTTAGTAATCAATGAGGATCTACAGACTTTAGGCACTCAACCACTAGGAATAAATAGAAGAAATAACTAGACAAGGAGATGAATCGTCCCCCACAAAGGAGGGGGATGAAGCAGGGATGCAGACCCTGGTTGAGATGGCCCCTTGGAGTGGGGTGGGTATGCTATGGTACAGTTTGGTCCAGAAGGATGCTGAGCACCCTGGAGGGATGTTGAGCATCCCAAAGGGATGCTGGGCACCCTGTAGTGATGTCAAGCATCCTATGGGGATGCTGAGCGCTCCCGAGGTCACACACTCATAGAGGAGGCCATTAGGCTCAGAGCAAGCATCCTTCCCCATCATGTGCATGGGCAAGGGCTGGGTGAGAGCAGCCCATGGGCTCTGTGCAGCGTGCCCCAGGGCTGGGGCTGGCGTGTGGAGGGGGTTGTTTTCCCCCTCTCTCCGGTAATTTTTCCCTCTGACTATGATGCATAGCGGTGCTAATTCGGCACGTTGCCATTAATTCCAGCACAGCTGCTGCTCTCTCCCTCAAGGCATTTCGCTAATACTCAGCTTCAGAGCCTCTCAGCAAATTAACATCATTTGTTCTGCAGAACATGTTTTATTTCTACACTACATGCATAGCTTATTACTCCACCAGAAATTTGGGGTGTGCAGGAGGCAGTGCCAATGGGCATGGCCCTCCAGAGCAAGCCTTGCTCCCCACATTGCCATGCTTGTCCCCAGGCAGGTACAGGGACATCATGGCACAATCCCCCATGTGCCACCTCACACTGCCATGGCTGACCCGAGCTGGAGCTGCAGGTATTCCACCCCAGTACCAGGATGTTCCAGTGCTGTCAGTGCAGCCCAGGCTGGTGTTGTGTTGTGGGATGGTGGCTGGATCAGTCACTGGCTGGCATCTCCTGCATCCCCTTGGGCTGACACAGAGGGATGATCCCATGTTTATTGACAGTGGTGACAAGAGGTCCAAGTGGGCCAGGACTGGAGCATCAGGCACTCAGCACCTACAGCAGGGAGCCCCAGAGGTGTCTGTGGCAGGGATGTCTTCCCCCATTCCCAGCCAGCACAGCAATCCTGTACCCCAGCATCCTCCTGCTGCCCCCATGGCCACCCTGTCCTCACCTTGGGTTACCAACCAGGTCCTGGAGCTGCCAGTGTGGTGTCACAACCCATGCAGGGTGTCCTGAGCTGGGCAGGGTGTCCTGCCCACCACCATACAAACCACACCACGCGCTGGTGATAATTTCAGGTCTTCTGCTTTGATTAAGGTTATTTAAGCTTTTTACCGAAACATAAAACCTGATTGTTTGCATAAACAACCTAATTGGATTATAGTGCACAGCATCACTAATGCTGTGGGCTGGCTGGGTGCCGGCGGCAGCACCAGGGCCGTGCTGGCAAAGAGAGGCCTCCACCTCTGCCCTTCCTGGTGTGGTTTTGGCAAGGGGTGGGTGAGATACCTCCGTGCCCCATGTTGGGGTGTGCATCCACTCACCACCCCTCCCAGCCATGCAGGGACCCTGCTTGGGGTGGGTGATGGCCATGAGGGGACACCAGCATCCCCAGCACATGGCTCTGGATGAGCCCCTGGCAATGCAAGGAGATAGGGGATGAAGCCCCTGCTCTGGCACTGCCTGCGGGAGGAGGAAGAGGAAGGGGGAGCAGTCAAAGGTGCTGAGTGGGAAGCAGGGGCCGGGACCCCCGGGGGGGATGGCTTTGCAGGAATGCTGCCTGTGCAGCGTTTCCATGGCTGGGAGCTGCAGAAGGCTTTCATGGCAAAAGGCGGAGAGGCT
Organism: Melopsittacus undulatus; assembly: GCF_012275295.1. Taxonomy (NCBI): domain Eukaryota; kingdom Metazoa; phylum Chordata; class Aves; order Psittaciformes; family Psittaculidae; genus Melopsittacus; species Melopsittacus undulatus. The sequence goes on from NC_047557.1 coordinate 101,410,632, forward strand.
CCATGAATATTTCATTAGGAAAGCAATGTGGTGTGCTGCAGAGAACATCTGGCTGGAGTCTCTGGAGACCCCTGCCTTGTGCAGGAAGCAGGAACTGTGAAATATGGAGGAAAACGGGGGAGAGCAGGAGATGGGGGGAGCGTTCGGTAACACGGAGAGCATTCCTGCCCCAGCCCTGCAATGGGAAACATGGAGCAGCCAAAGGGCTTTGTCCTCCCATGAATAGTGGCCCCAGGAGGTCTGAATGAGGTGGAGGGGCTGCGGTGGTGCCATTCAGCTGCTGGAGGGAGCTTTTCCAATCCTTCTCCATGGGATGCTTGTGGACCAGGCTGCAGCACGGTCTGTCCCTCACAAACAGGGTGCTGTGTTTAATCCCAGTATCTGATGCAGGACTAGGCAGAGCTACTCCTCCAGCTTGGATTCATGATGCATGTGCTGGCTGTGAGCAGCCAGGCATGGACCAGTCTGGCCAGTGACGCTTGAGCATGGGATGGGATGTGATGGGACATGCCAGCTCCTCTTGCCTTACTCCATACCACTCCAGAAAGATGCTGATGCCCTCAGAGCTGCATGCTGGGACCCCTGCCATGGCAGGCAATGGGTGCTGGGCTCGGGTACCCCAAGGGTTGTTTGTCCTCGTGGTGCTGTGCAGCGAGGACATCCCTGGGCACAGGAGTGCTGCTGGGAACAGGCCGGGTCCTTCAGTGGTGCAGAGCAACAGGGAAGAGCTGGGGTGATGCTGGGACTCAGCATTGCCTGAGTTCAGTGCCAGCTCCTTCCCCCGGTGCCAGCCAGGTTTGATGCCCGTGGTCCTGGACAGAGCCCTTTGCCTTCACATGGGTTCTGGCAGAGCTGTGAAGCCGCGGTGCTCCCGGCACACTGGTGTCCACCGCTGGCTCCAGTGCTGCTCTTGCACAGACCTGGACCAGCACCAATGCTGCTGGACTGAGGCTCTGCCCTGCATCCCTCATCCCCATCCCCAAGGCTCCCAACACACACCCGCACCCCCAACAACCCATTGCCATGTGCCCTGTATTGTGGCTCATGGCAACAGGACCATGAGCTTCCCAGTGCCCCACAATCCTCCCCTTCCCATAGTGATGGGTGCAGAGGGCTCTTTGTCCACCCTCCTTCCTCCCTTCTCTCCCAGCCACCCCTCGCCCCAGGCTTAGCCCTGGTGTGGGAGCAGGGTACAGCTCCCATGTGCCAGCCCCATCATCAGCAGGACTCTGGCTCACACCACCCCTGCCTGTGCCCGGCACAGCTCCCGGCACCGCCGCCGCCGGCAGACAAAGCCCAACCAGACAAAGCTGCGACCTCCCTCGCGGCCCCTGCGTGTGCGGCCAGGCGACGGCAAATCCCCCTTTGAGGCCATTATCCGAGCCCAGCCGGCATCCGGCTCCCATCCCTGCCCATGGCAGGCAGCCGGTGCAGGCAGGCCACAGGCAGGGACGGCCGCAGAGGCCGCGGGCAGCCTGCACCGGGCTGAGCCGGCCGGGATGCTCATCCCCGGCAGCAGACACATGCATCACACGCAGCCTTTAGAACGAAGGCAAATACCTCTCTCTGCTCTGGCTCCACCGTCTGCCACCCGTCCTGCCTTGGCCATGCCGTGCCGCTGCCACGCTGCCCATCCTCCATGTGTCTCGCGCCAGGACGGGCTGCCAGACCCTCCTCTCCTCGCCGTAGCGGGTTTTGGCCCCTCGCTGCCTGCTGGCGCCTTGGCAGCGGCATCCTCGCCGCTCCCACGATGGCATGTGTCCATTAGTTGTTTTTTTTCCTCTCTCCCTTTCACAATCCGTCCTCCTCAGCCTTCTCCGCCGGTGCCTCCGGAGCCGCTCACGGTGCCAGCTCGCAGGGAAATTGGCAGCGAGCGCGGCGCAGGGATCCTCCCGCAGCTGACGGAGCCCCACCAGGCACAGGCAGCCCTTCTGCCAGCCACCAGCCTTGGCACGGGGGGCCGGGGGGCTGCTGGCGCTTGGCAGCCCTTCCCCGGCACTGCGCGCCCCAGCCACCACCGTGGCTCTGCTGCCAAAAGCCAAACAAGGGGGAGGAAAAGGGGAAGACGGCAGGGGAATGAGCTGGCTTCGCCGTGCCCGGTGGTGGGGAACCTGCTGCGGGCAGATGGGTGATGTCCTCGTCCCGCAGTGAGGGCACGGGAGCCTGGGCACCGCGCTGGCATCGCATAGAGAGGCTCAGCTCCGTCCGTGCCCACTCGTGCCCCCATCCCAGCCAGGAGAGCCCATGGCAGGGATGGCAAGCGCCGGTGCAGATCGGCTCAGGGATGCTGCGTGGCAAGCACGGCTCCGGCAGACACACCTCTTACCCAGCATCCGTCTGCCGCGTAGGGAGGCCAGGGAAATTGGGAAGGGGAGAGCGGAGGAGGGACTTCTGGTGATGGGTGGGTGGTTTTGGGGTGCCCCCCGGCCGTTTGTCACTGCACGGATGCCTCAGCCTTGTGCGACACAGCATGCCCACCCCGTGCCAAAACCCTGGCCCCAGCAGCGCAGTCATGCCATGGCTCCATCCTGGCCAGCCATTGGCATTGCAGCCATTCCTGCCTTTCTTCCCTACGTTCGTGGTCTTGGCGACCTTCTGAAGGGAGAAGCTGGAATGTGGCTTGAGCACCCATTATAGCACAGGTTCTCCCAGTACTGATGCCATAGGAGGGTCCCCAAGGCCAAGGAACACTGATGGGGCAGCCAGGCACGAGGCAGGAGCAGGCTGACAGCTCAGCACCCTGCTCAGCTTCACCCAAAGGAAGTCATACAGAGCTACTGAGAACTACAGGGGTGCTGGGACTGCCCCACTGCCCTCTCCCCAGCCCCATGGCACATCCCCATGGCACGGCATGGCAGGGCAGAGCACCGGGAGAGCCTGCCATCACCGTTTAACAGGTTTACCCACTAATCAGGGATACCTTTAATGGTGTTGGCAGAAGACACCAGAAGCCTTGCATGGGGCAGGATGGGGCTGTGCATGCCTCACACTGGCCCCATCCCAGACTCTAGCCATGCTCCAGCTACACAATGGAACTTCCCATCCTGAGAGCCAGGATGCTGCAGCTCCTGGGATGGTGCCGTCAATCCGCACCATAGGAAGAGCCTGGAGTGCCCCTGTGCCCGTGCCCCCGTGCCCCGGCCTGCCTGTGTCACACGTGTGCCTGCCATTTCCTCAAATAAGCAGCTAATCTCCATCAATCATAATTTTGTGCAATTATCATAATAGGGCCATTTTGCACTTATCCTCGCCACGTGACGCAGGAGGCACTTACAGCTCTACTTCATGCCGAGTGTCTCCGAGCTGCTCCCATCCTCGGGGAGTCCCTATGGCAATTGCATCCCCAGGGGTAGATTTGTCCCTTGCTGCAGTGTGGCCAGTGTGAGCAGCAGATGCTCATGGGGACAGGATGCAGGCACAGGGGCTGTAGCAGGACCCTGTGCCATGGATTGTGCTCTCCAACCACTGCAGCAGCAGCACAAGGGTTAAACCCCAAAACAGGGACAGTTAATCCGGTTTCTCCCACCATATGGAACTGGCAGGCTCCCAGTTGTGCTGATGCCATGCGTGTGGTGGGGGGCACGGCCAGCAGCCCCAGCTCTGACCCCCCGACAGCCAATGGGGAACAGGTTAGGGGGGCTGGGAGGCCCAAGGGCTGTGGGTGGGAGATTAAGCACTGGCAGATGGATGGAGATCAGATATTTCACTCCACCTTGTTTACTATTCCCTGTTTAGCAGCAGCCAAGGACCCTGGCACAGGATCTGGTTCTGTCCCCCCTTGGGTTGGGTCAGGACAAGGCTGGTGACATGGTACCCACATCCATGGGGTGTCCCAGCAGGGATGGATGGGATCCTCTCTCGCTGCTCCCCATCCTCACCCCTAGCAGTGCCATGGAATCAGCTCCTGGTACCCCCATCCCATCCTCCCACAGAACAGGGACTTGCAGTGAGCACCAGCAGTGGTGCTCACCCTGAGCATCGAGCTCCCCTAACCCAGTGGTGTTTGTGGTGTTTACACCACCGTACTAATTACTGTCTTCTTTTAACACACACGGATGTTGCCACAAGTAAACTGTAATGTAATAAAAGCTTTCTGCTGGATCCATAATTAATCAGTGAGCTGTGTAAGGCAGGGGGCAGCAAGCAGAAAACCCTCCTGCTGGCATCATCTGTGGGGCTCGTACCTAGCTGGGAGGGAGGCAGGAAGCTGCGGTGGCCACATGGGGACAGCCCAGTGTCCTGGGGACCATGGCAGCATCCCCACGAGCCCAACAGGAGCCCATGGGCAGCCAAGACTGTGGTGTACCCACCTCTGCTGTTGTGGTGTCCAGCAGCCACAGGCACTGTGTGTTTTGCTCCCAGCTGTGGTGGCACATCTGGACTGACCCCTCTCTGATGCAGCATCCCTGGTATGGAGAGCAGGGCTGGGCACCGAGCAGCCACAAACCTGCTGCATAAACCATAACCTGCTCCACCAGCACTTGGCCATGCTTGGCACTGCCAGGGCATCTCCCTCCCTTCCACCCCCTGGGATGGATGGCAATGGCTGGGTGCTGCTCACAGCCAGGGCTGAGCATCATCTCCGGGGACGTGGTGGACTCCATATGGCCACTGGGCACCAGGTGCCGGCGCGGCAGAGGGTGGCTCGGGATGGACATCTGCTGTTCACACAGCCAGCTGGCCAGGCAGCCTGCAGGGCCAGGGGGGGAGCAGGGACCATCACCCCCCCAGGCTGGGTCCATGCACAGCCTGGAGGGGCTGTGGGCACAGAGGAGCATCCTCTGTCACAGCCCTATTGCCCCCATCCCATGCACCCTGTCCCCATCAGAGCCTGGACCACTGCAGGGATGATGTCCCTGCATGCAGCACCCCGCAGCTGGGGTTAATCCCTGCAGGGATGAGGGATGCTGGTGGCAGATGGCAAGAGCAAAAAGGAGAATGGAAAGAGGTGGTGGTGGGAACTGGGCACATCTGCACTGCAGCACATGGGCACACAGTGAGATGGGTGCTTGCTGGTGTCAGGGCAGCACAGAGCTGCTGAGGGTGCTGGGTTCCTATTGCAGCAGCGCTGAATGGAGGAGCTGTGCGATGGGGAAGCATGGAACAGGAGGGAGCTGTGCAACAGGGAGAGAGATGAGAGGGGGGAGCCATGCCATAGCCATACAATGGGGAGGGAGCTGTGCAACAGTCGTGCAGTGGGGAACTGAGCAATGGTGATGGTGCTGTGCAGCACAGAATGAGCCATGCAGGGGGAAGCAGCATCATGGGGGTGAGACTGTACAACAGGGAGGTAGCCTTGGGCAGCCATGCAATGGGGAGGGAGCTGTGCAAGAGGGAGCCGTGTGTTGGGAAGAGAGGAATGGGGAGCTGTGCATTGTGAAGATGTGGGACGGGAGGGAGCTGTGCTATGGGGTGATGCAATGGGGCAGGACAGAAACCTGCTGCGGGGCCTCTTCTTCATGCAGTGAGCTCTGCACCGGTGCCACTCACATTGCTCTTGCTCCTTGCTTTCCAACCTGGAAGAGCAATAGGGGCAATCCCTGCGATGCCTGTTCCCAGACATCCCACAGCACAGCGTCCGGCTGAGCCCCATCCCAGTATGGGATGTCCCTGCAGCCAGGATGGGGAGGCTGGGATGTGACTGGGATGGGAATGTGGTACTGCTGCTGCTGGGGAGGTACAGCTGAGCTGCAGTGTGCACCATGGTGACCCCAGGGTGTCTGTGTGTCCTGGAAGTCTGTGTGTTCACAGTGTCTGTGTGTCCGCAATGTGTGTCCACAGTGTCCGTGTGTCCCACAGTGTCTGTGTGTCCTGGGAAGTCTGTGCGTCCACAGTGTCTGCGTGTCCACAGTGTCTGTGTATCCACACTGTCCGTGTGTCCCAGAGTGTCTGTGTGTCCACAATGTCTGTGTGTCCACAGTGTCTGTGTGTCCACAGTGTCTGTGTCCCCACTGTCAGTGTGTCCCACAATGTCTGTGTGTCTACAGTGTCTGTGTGTCCACAATGTCTCTGTGTGTCCCACACTGTCCCTGTGTCCCACATTGTCTGTGTGTCCCACACTGTCTGTGTGTCCACAATGTCTGTGTGTCCCACAGTGTCTGTGCGTCCCACAGTGTTTGTGTGTCTACAATGTCTGTGTGTCTACAATGTCTGTGTGTCCCACAGTGTCCGTGTGTCCACACTGTCCCTGTGTCCCACAGTGTGTGTCCCACAATGTCCGTGTGTCCCACAATGTCTGTGTGTCCACGGTCTGTGTGTGTCTGTGTGTCCACAGGGTTTGTGTGTCCACAGTGTCTGTCTGTGTGTCCCGCTATGTCTGTCCCCCCCAGGAGTTCCCATGTACCCAGGAGTTCCCCGGGGCCACCCCTCCGCTGTACGAACCCACCGGTCTCACCTCGCCATCAGCCCCGCCCGTAGTGGGCGGTTTGGGGCCAAACCCCCCCAAAACGGCTGTGGTGGAGGGATGGGAACGTTGTGTCCCGGAACGCGGGGCCTCCGGGCTGCGTTTCCGCCGGAGCGCGTTCTCCGCCGGACCGGTCCCCCGGTGCGTGGGGCCGCCGCCAGGTGAGGCCCCGGCGGCGCTGCCTGTGAGCCCCTATGGGGCCGGAGGAGGTGTGGGGTGTGTGTGGGGGGGTCGTGTCCGGTGCCTTCATTGTGCTCCCGTTAACGGGAATAACCGAACCCTCCCGTTCCGGTGTGCGGAGGGACCTCGGCCCCGGCCCGGTGCATCCGGTTCTGTGCCTTGTGCGGGTTGGGGATCACGGGGAGCGGATTCCCGGCTGGAGCTGGGGGTGGCAGCGGGGCCGGGATGGAGGGAGGATACAGCCGGTCCTAGGGACAGGATCCCGTATCCACTGCGCTTCCCGGTGGGTTTATGGTGCTGGGAACCGGTGTGAGCCCCTCAGGCCATGGGAGCGGGGGGGGATTGAGCCTTGTCTTCAGACACTCATCCCTGCTGCCACCACCTTGTGCCCCACGGTCCTCTATGGCGAGCCCCATATTCAGGGTGCATATTCAGAGTGTGTGCTACCGGTTACCCCCGAGCAACAGGCAGGTAAAGCAAACAGCCCTTGTGCTGCCTGTTCCTGGGTGTCTGCAGCCTGCACACCCGCAGCCAACAGCAGCTCTCTGAAGGCCATAAATGCACGGGCCTGGCTGAAGGTGCCGCTGTTTATTGTTCCATAAATGTGGGCTGGTGCTGTGGGGAAAAGGGGATGATGTGAGGTTTGGAAGGCGCTGTTCGGAAGCAGCAGCTAACACCTGCTCTGGAGCCATATGGGGAGCAGGGAGTACGCCAAGTGCACTTAGCCACGCTGGCCCGGAGCACGGTGTGATCCTGGCAAGCGATTGCTTCCAATTAATGCCCTCTTAATGCCTGGGACATTAACATCTCGCCAGTGGGCTGGCCTTGGGCAAGGGCTGGAGGAGGTGGTTTGGTTTAGGGTATGTATGGTGTCAGCTCCTCGTGTTTTAGTCTCTGCAGAGCAATGGGAAGATGCCACGTGAGCTCTGTCATGACCTGCTTTGTTTTTTCCATCCTGATGGTGTATGTCATGAGTTCACATGGTTACCACGCTCCGGGTTTAAAACCTCTCTGTCCCCACAGATGTTTCCGCATGAAATAACAAGTTTCTTTTGCAGAAGCAGAAATTGAGGTCGATATGCAAAGAAAATACACACAGAGCCAGCATCTGGCTGCAGAAATGCTCTGAATCATAGAATCAGCCAGGTTGGAACAGACCTTTAAGATCATCAAGTCCAACCGTTACCCCAGGCCAAGGTGGATGGGAGAGCCTGTGGGGCTTGCAGGTACCTCTGTGCAGGAAAAAGCTGCTGTGTGTGGAGCCTGAGCTGTGTTAAGCTGTGTTCATCTCTTCCCGGTGTAGCTGCCAGTTGTCTATATCCTTTTGGTTCAGCTCCTCCCCATGGTGGGAAGCTGAGCTGGGAGGCTGTTGGTGTTGAGCTGCTCCACTAATAGGCACTTATAAGAAGTTCTGTAAAAAGGAATATCAAGTTGTTATTGCCAGTGTCAAGGAAGTGTCACGTACGTTGTTGTGGTGTGAAGTTGTCATCCTTTGACTGTCTCCTCTTGTCATAGCATCTCTTTGGGATTACTTCGGTGTTTAATAGCAGCCATTAGATAGGCCGTGCAGTAAATGTCTTCCTCTCCTGCCTCAGTCCTGTGCTTTCCTCACTGTTTGCCTGTTGGTGTTGATGGCAGCCTCTGTATGCAGAGGGTGCTTGTTCTTGCTGAGCTTGCAGCCAGAGGCCCAGGCTCTGTGCAGAGGGGTTTAGGGCTTTTCTCAAGTATCTCCTCAGTTCTCTTAGTTTATCAGTTCTTCCTATCATCTTTGGTATACCAGTGGTCTCCTCTGCAAAGTGTTTTTCTAGTCCCTGAGGCTCCTATCTGCTCTTGAGTTAGCTTCTTTCCCAATGTTGCTGTGAGATGATCCAGGTGGTATCCAATATGATGACATGAAACTTTCCCTTTGAAAGGAGAGGGATAACAAAAAGACGGGTAAAGCACAAACTGCTTGTGCTTCTCACCAATTATCACAAAAGCTTTTTGTCTAGCTTCTCCCATGAGCAGATGGGTTGATGTCATTGTGCTGTCTAAGCACACAGAATGGGTGACGTTTGTGCCAGCTGATGATCTTCCTGTAAAGCCTTTACTGGTGCTGGTACTCCTCAGCATTCCACTTTGGAGATTTAAATGCCCCTGTGCATCATGTCACTTGTCTTGCTACATCCAGGTTGGGGTAATGGTTGTGCTGGGCTCAGACCAAGCTCTGGTTGCCCAAGTGGAGCCTGGTGCCATGTCTAAACTTGTCCTCATGCTCTTCCCAGCTCCAGGCACTGTTGGTGCTTTCACAAGTGCTGTACCAAGCCCTGAAGTCAGTGTGTGTGTGGCTGTGCTTTCCTGCTGCTGTTTGCTGGGAAAACCAGCTGCTCCTTGTGGACAGGGCTCCTGCTGCCTGTGCCTGATCGGGAGCTGTTAACCACTTGGTCTGTCATGTAAGAAAGCTTCTGAGCTGAAGCAGTGTTTGTGATGGATGACCTGTCAGGTGGGAGGCTTTGCATGCTTTCCTGTACTTAGATGTGCTAATGCTTGAAGGAAAGCTTGTGCAGGAAACAATCCTCCACTGGCCTAAACCTCAGAGGTTTGGATTCTTGTTGCTTAACTCAAACCACAGAGCAAGGCTGCAGTTAATCAGAGTGGTGGAAAATGCAAACTGAGAGCTAGGTACCATTGTAGTTACTTGATTTCTTTAAATGCTGGTCCCACTGTGTTAGAATGGCACCTCAGGTAGCCCGTACTTAGTGTCCTACTATTACTGATCGATGAAAACTGTTTTATAATTGAAGTATGACTGCTTTTTAGGGACATGGAGGCTTCATAGGGAAGGGACCCTTGTCTCCTGTTCCATCTGGGTAGGGCCTAGTGCACTGGGAATGCAGCAGTCTGAAGCATAAACATTAATAATACAGTGGGTATTATTCAAATGAAGGCTGCCACTTTTCCTTTGTTGGAATAACACCCTGGGTAATTGCTGCACATACTTATCTGTTCCTATAATTGCTTTCTGCAGAATCACTTCAAAACAGGCAGTGCTGGCAGGATGCTGGTCTCCCTGCTCTTCCCCTTTCGCTGCCTCATCCGGGACTTGCCCCATTGCAGATGGGGGCTGCATGGGCAGAAGAGGTCTGTCTGTCCCCACAGGGGTCTGCAAACTGCACGGGCATCCTGCAGCAGTGATGTTACCCCTGTCTTCACCAGGGCTTTGGCTTTTGGTGATAAAACTGCCATCATTGACCAAAACGGTGAGCACACTTACAGGGACCTTCTCAGCCAGAGTCTGCGCTTGTCCCAGGAGATCTGTAGAGCTCTGGAGTGCTCCAGCAGGGACTTGAAGGAAGAGAGGATCTCATTTTTGTGTCCCAATGATGCCTCGTATGTGGTGGCCCAGTGGGCTTCCTGGATAAGTGGGGGCATAGCAGTGCCCCTTTACAAGAAGCACCCCGCACGGGAACTGGAGTATGTGATTCAGGACTCACAGAGCGCTCTAGTCATCGCAGCAGAGGAGTATGTGGGGAAAATAGCACCTACTGCTGAGAAGCTTGGAGTCCCTGTTCTGCCACTTCTTAAGTCTCATAGTGATGGATCAGCAACTCATGCCCCAGTGGAGGAGGGTCCCCTGACAGCCTGCTCCTCGTGGAAAGACAGAGGAGCCATGATCATCTACACTAGTGGGACAACAGGAAGACCAAAAGGCGTCCTCAGCACCCATGCGAATGTGCAAGCTGTGGTGAGTGCTGCTTTCCCTCTGCAGAGCTCGTGGTACTTTGCAGAGGTCTTGGCCTTCAGAGGTGTTTTGTTGATTGGAAACCCCAGAGCACAACACATTTTAGCAGAGCTGAATTTCTACACAGCCTGTGGGGCTGTGTCTTGAAAGTCCTCAGCACGTTTTAAGGTGAACACAGAAAAATGAGGACCTAAATCTTGTCCTTTTGCTATTGCTGTTCTGCAGCTGTAGCTGGGGCAGATGGACTCTCTCACTGCTTTCCTGGAAAGCACAAGGAGTGAGACCTGTTTTAAAAAGACTGCTTTCTTTGCAGTTTGCTTTTCTTCACCATGACTAGGAAAGAATCTTTGCCCCTGTTTGGAATATATTAGCCCAGTACAGTACCGTGTGAAATCTGTGCATTATTCAGCTATATATCCCCAAGGCAAAAAATCCATTAGCTCTCTGAGCCAAAAGGAATTAAAAGTTTGAATGAGCCTGCTGACTACCTCACCAGTTGGTTATCACTGCCTGCAACGGATAGACTCATGCCATTAGGGAAAAAGGGCAGGGAATACAGCATGCCTTACAGATACCTCCCAAGAGCTTACGTTGTTCTGGGTGCTCAGATACTGCAGTGTCGGGAGTGGAATGAAAGCTTTGATGGATAGAGCCAGGGCTTGGCTATATTGGGCAAAGAATCTCTTCCCTTACAAATATGCTGATCATCTGGGAGGTGGCCTGAGCAGTCACCATCTTTTGTGCTGTCTTGCAGAAAGCCTAAAATCTGCTCCCTGCATGTGAATGACATGACTAAATTCCACTGTTCAAATGCTTTATTATTTTTAGATGGCTGGAAATAAGCTTTCCAGTTGCTAATGCTGGGCTCTGAAAGCCATTGTTTACCCAGAATCCTTAAGTCTAACACTTTAGATAATCATCCTTTCACAGTATTTTAAAATATATACTCTATGTAATAGTAGTATATTGATAGACCCAATATTCTGTATACTAATGTGAAGCCTACTACAGACAGTGATTTTCTGCTCCTATTGACTATCCCTTACAGGTGCCAAAAGCCTGGTGTCATTGGTGTCCAAATTATATCAACACAGGTCTGAGAAAATTAGGGGGTTTATTGTTATTTCTGCCAACCCTGCAAGTGCAGCAGCAGGCTAGTAATTGTGTAGGCCCTGCTTAAAATCACTGTTGACTATTTCTCAGCAATGAGGAAGGACTTAGATATACGTGAAGACATGTACTGACAAGATGCAGAAGGTTTTCCTCTTGTATTTTACTCTTATGGTGGGAATTTTGCTTGTGCTGACTCTAAAGGAAAGATTTTTGTGCCCAGACATCATTCCAGGGGGTCTTGGATTTCTGCTGCCAACTGTGCCCAGGGGATGTGGGGCCTGGATACCTCAGGCTTTTCAAACCAGTGAGGGTCTTTCCTCCTGCCCTAACACTGTGTTGTATGTTTGTTTTTTGCTGCAGACCACAGGGCTTGTTGAGAAATGGGAGTGGAGGAAGGAGGATGTTATTCTGCACGTGCTGCCTTTACATCATGTCCACGGGGTGATCAATAAGCTCCTCTGTCCTCTCTGGGTGGGAGCGACATGCATCATGCTACCCGAATTCAGTGCACAGATGGTAAGCCTGGAGGGATGGCATGTTGTCTTTGAAATTCAGCAGCAAGACCCCATGCATTGTAATTAGAGCAACTTTGGAAATAAGTTCTTAAGAATTCCAGCTTCTTTAGCCACTGGTTGCATGTGGGCCACAAGCTGCCTGTTAAAAAGTGGGTTTAGTTGGACACAGTCTGGGGTAAACGTGCTCTTCTGGAGGCTGCAACTTGTTTAAGTGTGACATACATAATCATAATGCTGTGTTGTCCTTTCTCATGATGCTGAGAATCTCTCACTGAAGGTGGGTCCTTCTATGTACATACCAAGAATATATGCACCTAGAATAAGGGTTGTTAAATTCTCTAGTACCAGGAAAGGTGAAAATACTGGATTTTTCTCGTTCTTGTTAGTGGTGTGCTGCTTGAAGATGTGCTGCTTGTTGGCATCTTTAGTAGCTTGTGTTTTTCTCTTCCAATCATTTGTCCTTGGTGTTTTGTATTATGTTACATGACAGAACATAGGCTTTGCAGTTTATTGCAGCCCAGGTAAGAGAAGTGCTTTTACTTATCACTTGCATGGAAACATTGCTCTTTCTCTGCAGAAAGCAATTGTTAACAGATCTGTTGTTTTAGATTCAGTGGTATGAGGGAGAGCTTGCAAATTGAGAGCTTCTTGCAGCCTTACAGGAAAGGTGGCAGGAAGGAAACCTTACTTCAGTGCAATAGAGACACACTCATACTGGTGTTTTCTGGCTGAACCAGTGCCAGTGCTCTGCTTCTCAGCTTACTGGCTGTGGTGGCAGAGAGCTGACCTAAAGAGAAGAATAAAGGGACTAGAAGCAGGGCAACCAACAGTAAGGTAGAACAGTTTCAACAGTTACCAGTCCTTGTGGTCCTGTCCTGCTCATCTACATCTTCCACTGTCATGTGTTGTGTGGGAGACATTGAAGTCTGCAGTGTTACTGTTAAGAGAGCAATTGGCATTTTGGGTGCTGCTGCCACCTCATAGTGGAAAAGGAAGTGTGTGCTGTCAGCACAGAACTCCCTGGGAAGGTGAAAAGAGTCTGTCAGGCCTGTGCTTTGTAATTAAACAGGCTGCTTTACTTGTTTATATTTATCCATGTTCTGAGTGGCCTTGTCACACTGAAAGGACAAAGTGCAAAGGTGTGGGTTACAACCGGAAGACTGACTGTGCTGCTGTTGGGTGAGGGTGAGTTTGGTCTCCTATGTTCGAGCTCCTGATTGCAGGACTGTGTGATTCTTCATTGCTTATTTCTGTTGCTTAGAGAAGCAACCACAGAAAATGCACGCTTCCTTTCTTGTTTCAAGATGGCCCTGACACCTCAACACCCACTTGCTGTCTGAGCACTGATCCTTTGGGGGTGAGGAGCCCCGTAATCCTGGAGTGGCAGCTCTGCAGTTGCATTTCCAGAGTAAATAGATAGGATGCTGTAGAAGAAGGCAGGAATGCCCCCTGGCAGCTGTAGCCAGTGCTGTCTCCTTGATGGTCACTGCCAGATTGTCTTTCCCTATCTTTAGGGTGTCACCCCAAAAGCTCCAGGTGCAGCAAGGGATGTGTGCCCCACCAGATCTGGAGCTTGGTGATGCTGGTGATGGTGCTGGTAGCCTGGAAGCAAATCCAAGCCCTCTGGAGGGCGCGTTTCTCCACATCCTGTGCCACCGGTGATTGATTGTCCCTTACACCCTTGTGTTTTTCTCTGCTCTCTCCCCGACATCTGCAAATCAATGAGCTGACGTTGAAGGATGGGTTCAGGTGCCGGGGAGCAGGACACCCTGCCTGCCTCCTCTGATCAAAGCTCTCCCCCGGACTTGACAACCAAGGGCAGGCGAGGACAGTGCTGGAGGCATCTGGTTGACCCTGGAGGTTGAACTTGGGCAGGGAGGTCAGCATGGCAAGTGTGCCTGCCGTGGCCAGCGCTGTGCTGAGGGCTCTCAGGTGCACATGGGCATTGAAGGATGCCATTTGCCTTTCTATTTTCTTTTTCCTTATTCCCTTTATTTTTCCAAGGGCCTCCCCTGGGAGCTGAAAGTGGTTTGATCGACACTACAAAGAAAGCACATGAGGGTAAATAAGGCTTTCTTGTGGAGTTTAATGCAAGCTGCCTTTCAGTTCCAGTCTATTTTCACCAGCTGTTTACAAAATGCCCTTTGCTACTGAAATCAGCTTTCAGAAAAGCAGTGGAGTTTCGGTGGAGGATTTTTGCAGAAGGAGCCTGAGTCTTGCTGCGTGCTGCTTTTCTTTTCCCTTCACTGCACCTTGAGAAAGCAGCCAATTATAGTGTGATATAAAGAAACTCGAATGGCAGCTAAAACACTTGACAGGCTGATCAAAACAAGGCTAGGAACTTACTCTCAACCTGCTGCAGACATATTTAGCCTTGAGTGATACTGGCAAAGGTTCAAGAGAAACCGCAGCAGCATGCCCAATGTGTGTTTGGTTTCTAATCACTAACACTTCATTATACAAAATAAATACTTTATTATTACAGTGTTTATTAAATTACATAATTTGCGGCGTGCCTTATAGTCATGGATGCAGATGCTGGTCTGGTTTCAGTGGTAATAATGTTCATTTTTTTCCTTAGTTAAAGACATTTCAAGCCCCGGACCAAGGTTTGCTTGTTGCTCCCTGTGGTGCAGTGTTAGGAGGTGGCATCTTTCAGGCCCTTCCATCTGCTTTTGGTAGCTGTCCAAGGAAAGGTTAAAAATCAAGACTGGAGTAACCCCAGTGTCCTGACCAACATCCACTTTCTTACTAAAACAGCATCTGATGTCTGCAGCTGCATGCAAGCTACTGCTGAGGCCACAAGGGCTCATTAAAGTGTATTGGGATGCCTCAAGCATGAAAGTTACTGCATAAAATCAGGCTCTTTTTATTAAATGAGGACATCCATTACTTTGCACTAGCTACTGTACCTGTTATAATTCACTTTATAGCACCATCTGTTAAGACTGTCTTGCTTAAGCTTTTCGTAGCATCATTTTATTGTAAGTTATTAAAAAATATGGCTGCATCTATTAATCATTTATTAATAAAGGGTTTATTAATGGGTCCTTAATTTCCAGTGTTACGGTCTACTCGTATGTGACATGTTAATTCCTCTGGTCTGTGTACTCCTCGGGGGGCAGTGTGTCTTCCCAGGGACCCCTTCCTGGGCTGCTGCCTGCAGTCCTGCCTGGAGACAATGGGAGCAGCACCCAGCATTCCTGCTTGTGCTTTGGAATGCTTGGGAATGCCAACGCTGACTGTGGGGGGGAGACATTTCAGTGCTGTTGTGGGCATGTGGACTTGGAACAGGCATGAGAACAGCAGTGAGCCTGAAAGTGTGTTCCTGCTGGCAGCTGTGTGGGGCAAGGGTGGCTCTGATGTTGGTTTTGGGTCTTCTTTCTTCAAGAGTGAGAACTGAGAGGGCAGAAACTTCCTTCCGAGCCAGAGCAGGCTCTGCAGCATAAGTATCCCTAATCCTCCCATCATTTCTTCAAGCTGAGTTTTTACTTCTCCAGCTGCACTGTCCCTGTTTGCAGGCAAGCAGCATTTCCCAGCTGCTTCTGAACCTGTTTAAAATGCCTGCTTTTTTGCTTATGCAGGAACAGAAAATTTAAAGATGCTGCATTTGTACATTTTTTGTGCAAATTGGTGGACAGAGAAGACATTAATGCCTCTGCTTAAGGAAGGAATGCAAGGTGAGCCTCCTCCTCCTGGCCTTTTGAAGGCCCCTGTGAGCACTGGGTTTGCACCAAGCAGGCACTACAGAATCCTTCCCTAGTGGCTCCCTCTTTCCATCTCCCTTCCCTTCATCAATTCAGTGATGGCCACTAAGACTGAGCACACCCTGTGGTGTGACTGTTAGTCGATGGGAATGTCAGTGAGGTTGGAGAGATAGACCCAGGGGAAGCCAGGCATCCTCTGTGCCTGTGCTCTTGCTGTGACAATCACACATTGATGGTCCCATTCCAGACAGACACCCTGTGGACAGGAGCCTTTCACAGTGAGTCCTGAGGTCAGTGTTTGGCTGAAGTGGATCCACTCTGAGTTTGAACAGTGGGAACAGCTTCTCTTTGCCTTGGACCACCTCTGATCTTGCCTCAAGATGTTCTAATAGCAAAAGGCTCCTTGTCAGCATTTCATATTGATAAACATGAGATCAGATCCCAGGAGGTCTTTTAGTCTTAAGTGTGGAGTAGGAAATAGAAGTGTTCAGAAACATGAAGGAAAAAAACTTGCTCTGATGAGTGCTGGGGAAAGCATATAGAAATCTCAGCTCTGTGTGACCTAGTTGTGGAGTGTTCTGCCTGCTTGGCTCTGCTGGGCAGGTTTTGAGCTGTGGTGAGCTGCCTGCAGAATGACAACACAGTCTGTGCCCTGCAACGGCTTCCATGATAAATATGCCAAGATGCAGATTTACTGCCCTGAAGTTCCAAAAGGAGCTGTTGTTTTGGTGCCAGCGTTACTGCATGTCTGACTTAAGGTGCCTCCGAGGATCAAGCCCTCTAAAAATCATACTCGGTTTTATAATGTCACACACAAAGCCATCAAAATTGTTAAGCTTATTTGGATCCTGCTTCTAGGGAGATGGGAATGATGGGTGCCCAAAGCTAGCATGTGATTTGGGACTATCTGTGAGTGTGCTGTCACCTGTGGCAGCTTTTCCCCATGGTGGGAGGGTGCCCCAGACCTGATGCTTGCCAAGGATGTGTATGAGGTGTTGCTCTGGGGTTGCTGTTGTGTTGTACATCCCTGACTTTCTTGTGAACACCAGCAGCTTGTGCTACATCTGGGAGCAAACTGTTTGTCCTTGCTGCTGTTGTCTGTGTGAACCAGGCTGGGTGCTGATGCTTTATACCTTTGTTGGGCTGTGCAGGGAGATCTATGGCTCAGCAGTTGCTGTTGCCTCCGGGAAGGAGAAGCATTCACCACAGTGAGCCTGTCCTCTGTATCTGTCACTTATGCAAACATCACTCTGGGCAGCTCTTTTGGTTTATTTTTAAAAGAAAAGCAAATCCAAGCAGAGGAGTCTGATCTCCAATAACCAAGCACCACTAAGATGCTGCTGGTAGCATGCTGGGGACTGTGTCTCCCATCCAGTTTCAGCTGGAGAAAGGCAATTGTCTTTTCATCCGTTAATGGGAGGCTTCAGGGGAGTAATTTTATTTCAGACTCAAAGAGGAGTCGGTGGAGGGAGGAGTAGGTCACTAGTGAATGGATTATGTTTGATCACTTCTTGCAGACCTGGCTTTGAAAAGTTAGGGATTTTTCTTCCCGTCTCCCCAGATCTGCCGTCTGTCCTCAGCATCTGTTATGGAGTAATGTCTTTTGATGTGTGTGGGGAAATATAAAAGATGGAACCAGAGCTTGTCATATTTACTTATATTACCAGGTCCCAGGGAAAGCACTTGCTCCTTTCAGTATGCCTACAGCATAGGAAGGGTTTAAAAGCTTCAGCCTGGAATGCAGAGGGGCCATCAAACTGCACTGATGAATAAATGATTAAAATCAGAGTCATGCAGAGCACAAACAGTTTGGGGTTATAACAGACATGAGACAAAGCCACCAAGGGCCCCGTTTCCCTTTGAAGAGAAGGATGATTCTCTGTGTATTGCTCACCAAGCATCCGTGGCTCAGTCCTTAGGAGAGAGCAGAGCTTTCTCCTTGATGCTCTCCCATCTCATGTCATGCCCATCTGCCTTTGTTGGGGATAAACTGGCATCCCTTTGGTTCTCCTGTAGAGCTACAGGAGCTTTCTGACCTCAGTGTTAGGCACAGGGTCTCACCAAGCAAGGAGCTGGTTTGATTGCAGCTGTGTTACTGCCTGTTGCTCTCACAGACACTAAAAATTGCAGGCAGCCCTTTTCCTCACTTGTGGTGCCACCCACATGGCAGCGATCAATGTAAAACACAAACCCATCTCCCGATCAAAAGGGAAGTAAAGGGATGATTTAACCTTGCATTAGGGGTATTGTTAGTTTTGAAAAGGTTTTAAAAATTCAATAACAACTGAAAATGATACAATAATTTTATAGAAGAGAGGAGCTGTTGTAGCTGTCAATAGAGGTAGCAGCATGGGCTGTCTATTATCGGCTTGTGGTCTGATGGGAAAATCTATGCTGGACTTTCACTTCCTTTTCAGCTTTTGTCTGCATCTCTTCTGGCTGCTTCTGGGAGTCCTGTATCAGGCAAAGTCTTGCAGGTTTTAGTGTACAAATGGTTGTTGCCATTTTCTCTTCTTTCTTTGCATTAGAAGATGCCCAGATATTGGGTAGATTGGTGTTTGGTAAATTGGTAGATTTGGTGTTTTCTGTCTAGTTCATAGCATTGTGCATCTCACTTTTCTCCTCTGCACTCACATCTCTTGCTTCAGGCCACCTCAGCAGATCTGGAGGTTGGTTGGGAAGGTTGCTGTATGGAGTGACCATCTTTTGGAGCAGCTGCTGTGTTCCTGTGTCCTTGTTCTCCATTGTGCTATTTGTGCGCTGGAAGGAATACATGGGAAAAATCCTAAGCTGTGTCTCACTGGGCTTGTTTTGTACCCACTGGTGTAATTTTCTCCTTTTCTTTCATTTACTGATGGCAAAACCCCACTGGCCAGTCCTTGGCATTGCCCAGATACGCTTTTGTGCAGTGGGAGGGGAAGAAAATCAGGAATGTTGGGATGATGGGAAGGCTCTTGGGAACAGAAAGTCTCCTACTTCTTTTGCTGGCTCAGGCAGCCCTGTCCTGTAAGCCTGCCGTGGCCTTTTGCTGCTGTTATAGCTGGTAGGAAGCTGTTCCTCTTCTTGCTTTCTTGCAATTAGAAACTTTTTGTTCCTAACCCTTAAAAGGAATCTTGGTCCATCTCCTGAGCATTCCATTGGAATACTGGAGCTTCCCTTGTGTCTGGTGAGTGCTTGGTGCAAAGTCTGGCAGCCCTGGCATGCAGTGCCGTGTTTGCTTCCAGAATCCATAGCTTTTTAAAAGCACTTGGAGCACTGAGGTATGAGGTGAGCAAAATAAAATGAAATGATGGGCTGCCAATACCACATGTAATTGATGTGGTGACGGTGACACATGGGATAACAGAAGGGGGAGATTGATTGTGCTGTTCTAAGCCTGACAGTGTCAGAGGATGCTGTGTGCTAGAAGGGCAAAGCTGGCCTCTTGCTATGAGCCTGTCCAAGCCCCAGGATTGATTGATTAGTCCCAGGTAACGAGACTTTCCCAGATCCTTCTCTCAAACCGTGAAGTTATAGTTATAAAACAGAAATAGCTGTCACAGCTGGCCAGGCAGTTACAAGCCCTCCGGACAGCTCAGGGGCTGCGGAGAGCCTGGGGCTGCCAGCTTTGTACCACAGTTCAGTGCTTAACACTGTTAAAACACGTGGGTAAGATCCAGATTTGGCTGAGCAGGAGCAGAGCAGGTGGAGATGTTTGGCTGTCAGCACATTGCCCCGGCAGCTGGTGGCACAAATCCAAAGGCAGCTGCTTATCTTCAGGAAGGGGCTGTTGCTGGGATGGGTCAGGCTGACACAGAAAAAGCTGCTCCTGTGTTTGGAGTGGTGGTAGTGAGGGTTTTATCTGGAGCAGGAGTTGAGCAGGCGTGTGAGGACAGGGGGCTCTGGGGTGTGAGAGAGATCTGTGTTTTGGAGTGATTGGTTTGGCATTTTTCAGATCCAAATCCATGTGAAAATAACTGCTGCATGGACAGACTGGAAGTCTGCCTGTGCTCCCAGCAGCTGCTCTGGGCTTGTGAAGGCCAAAACAAAAAGCACGCAGCCGGGGTCAAACAGCCCTGAGCATCTGTCTCCCTTCAATTCTTCCAGCACAGTCCTGCTCCCTGCTTGCTGTCATGCATCTCTCCATGCCCAAGGCAGTGGCTCTCAGGGGCACCAGGCTCAGGAGAGCAGATCCATGTATACCACCCCTGGCATTGGAAAAGGGCCTTGTCCGTCCTGCTGCCTCAGAAGGGAAAGATACTTGGGGGACTGAAGAGAAAAGGATCTTTGGGGAGCTGTGCCTATGTCTGAAGAGCAATGGTCCCTATGTAATCCACTAGGAATAGCTTCACCTGAGCCTTACTCATGGGTTACATGAGGTTTAGTGGTGGAGTTGGCAGTGTGGGGTTAATGGGTGGACTTGATGATCTTAAAGATCTTTTCCAGCCTAAAAGATTCTATGATTCTATAAGGAGGCTGGGAAAAGTATGGTAGGGTTAGATCCTTCTTAAATTCAGTTATGCCTATTCCAGCTTGTTTTACCATGCTTGTAGGTGAGGTTACTGCAAGGGAGTGTGATATTCCCTCTCTAGGCATCTCACCCATTGGTCCAGGCAAGTCATGTTCCTCCTCTGCTTTCCCTGATGCAAAGGGGATCTTGTAGCACTCATGTCCTAGCTCCCAGCATCTCTGGGTGGTTTCCACCTTGTGTGTTTGTCTCACCCATTGAGGACCATCTCCGGGCTGGGCGGTAGCATCAACTCCCTTCTGTTTGGTGGGCTGGTGCCTTTGTTGGATGTGTCCTGCTCTATTAAGAATAACAACATGGTGGTGGTGATGTTTTTTAGGAGTTGATTGTTCTGAAGCAGTGGAGTGAGAGACGCAGGAGGAGGCGGCACTGGCGCAACCAAGTAGAAAGGAATGAAATGGAGCCTGAGTGAGGAGGGAAAGGGGGCAGAGTGACAGCATGAAGGAGAATCACTTGTTCACCTTCAATCAATTCCTGCCTTTTCTCGTGGTCACACATGCCTGTGTGCAGCTGAGCGTGCACGGGCAGGGAGGGGAGAGGCAGCACGTTGTCAGGAGCTGTTAGGAAATACATTTGTCAACAACGGGGCATGGACCAGAGTGAAAGGAAGGAGGTGGCTGTCACTGTAGCCTTTTATTTATTGATGGTTCTGTTTTGTTGCTGTGTAGGGAAGAGCTCACCTAGGGGGCAGAGTGGGGAGGTGTGGAAGGAATGGGCCCAATTGCAATATTTATGGCTCTCACCCATTGCTAACTGCTCCCAGGTGGGGATGCTTGGCCAGGGCAGCAGCCAGGGTCACTTTGTCTTCACCCTTCCATCAGCAGAGCTGGCTCCTGGAATTTGCCTCCATTAGTGGTTCCCACAGATTAGCAGGAGTTACAGCTGGAAAACAGCTGTCCCACAGTGACTGTTCCTCTTGGGAAGAGTGTGGTTGGTGTAGTGGCCCTCCCTGATAACTGTTGTCTCCTGCCTGTAGCTGCTTTACCTGCAGTTTCTGATGGATGACCTGAGCTTGCTGGGGACATGTCTCTGCACCAACTCACCAGATGATGACCATTTCCACTGCAGTGGAGTCTCACTCCCAGTGTCAGTTCATCATCTCTCTCTTTCCAGCCCTGCCACTTGTCTTAAAAGCATTTCTCTCTTAAAGGTTTGAGTCTGTGGGATCCTAACTGTATTGTGTTCTTCAGATGTGGCTTAGTGTCTTTCCAAAGAATAGCTACGTGCTTGGATAAGCTGGTGGCTTTGTGTAGCCTTTTGAAGAGCTGTGCATATTAAGGGAATTAACTGATTCTGCCACAAGTTTATGTCTTTGTGAGCAAATTCTTGGTTGTACAAAAAAAATGCCATTTCCATCATCTAGTGCTCATTGTGTGTGAAAGCAGATGGGTGATCTGCTGGTGGGATGAGAGAGCTGAATATTGTGCTTTGGGCAATAAGGGCATGATGAAGGTAGGGAGCCATTGTTCTGGGCATGGATCAGGTGCACACAACAGGCTTCCTGTTGTTTGTGCTTTCTAGAAGTCTCAGACAGCAGAGGTTTGACTGTTTGTGACCAGCCTAGGGTGGCTTTGTTTTGGACAAGCCTGTTGTGTTCCTGTACCTCAGCATCCCCTTGCACCGTATGAAGGAGCAGTGATGGAGCTCACTGCCCTGTGAAGCATTTGCAGAGTCCCCACTTATAGACCTCTTCAGAGGTGCTGAGGAGTCACTGACAGAGCTGACAGTCACTTCCCTCTAATCTTTACATTGAGGTGTATTTTTATACATGTATGTTCACTTCCTTTCTAGGTTTGGAAGAAGCTGCTAAGCTCCCAAGCTCCCCGAATCAGTGTCTTCATGGCAGTGCCCTCTATCTATGTCAAGCTGATAGAGTACTATGACAATCATTTCTCTCAGCCACAAGTCCAGGATTTCGTGCATGCCTTTTGCCAGGAGAACATCAGGTAGGTGAGCAATGCCCCTGTGGGCAGGGGCTGCTGGTAGCTGGCTGTCTCCATGGTGGATCTGATGAGTTTGCTTTTCAGCATCACCTCTCTGCAGTGCTGGCTATTGTGCTTTAGTGTCTCTTTGACAAGGACAAGGGTGACATTATTTAATTATAAGCCACTCTTGCATGGTAAAGCCAGAAGGGGCCTGTGTGCTCATTATATGTGTCACCCTACATAACACAAGACTGAGGACTTTGTGCTGCAACCCAAGCTTGTACTGCAGTATCTCTTTTAGGAGGCTGTCCTATCTTAACATAAACCCCATATCAGACAGAGAATCTTCTGTGTGTGAGGAACATCTTCGCTACTGGTTAAAAGGTTTTGAGGGCTTCTGTCTTCAGATTTCATGCAGGCATAGACTATATGTAACCCTGCGTTAGACTGCAATTCCCTGGAGCACAGGTGATCTTGAATACTTTCTTACATGGGGTTTCCTTGCTCAGGTTAATGGTGTCAGGCTCAGCAGCCCTGCCTGTGCCTGTCCTGGAGAAGTGGAAGAGCATCACTGGGCACACATTGCTGGAGAGGTATGGGATGACTGAGATTGGGATGGCGCTTTCTAACCCTTTGCATGGAGTCCGTGTCCCAGGTAGGAGTCTCTAGAGAGTGCACATTGTTTGGAGGCATTTGGCTGTGAAGTATTCTTGTCCTTTTTCATCACAGAGAATAAATACCTAATACCATTTGTCATGTTTGAGGAGCAGACTGCAGTAGTAGGAATGATGATGGTAGGGGAATTGGCCTTGGGAAGCCAGGTAGGGGATAGAGGTGTGTGGGTAGTGGCTGATGGGTTTCCCTGGGATCACTGGTCGTGGTGGATTGGCAAAGCTGTGTGTGCAGAGCTTGCAGTGGTACATGCTGACCAGAGCAACCAGCCTGGTTCTATCCAGGAGGCAGAGGCCATATTGATGCTTTATTATTCCCAAAGTCTTAGCAAGCTCAAGCACTGTGATGGCACTGCATCATCGACTCCTGCTCTTTGGGGTTGTATTTATGTGCGGTGTTGACACAGGGTTCTCCACAAAGCAGTTCTTGTCCAACTGATCAGTACTGAATACTTAAAATAGGATGTCTGCTCACTCTTATTTTAGTGCATGTTTCTTGGCTCTTCAGGAATTAGAACTTGTCACACCTCGTTGTACACTGTGGTTCTGTTCTCTCCTTGTCTTCCCTCACTTCTCTTAGCTACACTTCATGCCTCCTCTCAATATCTGTACTTTATGTAACCTACCCAGAAATTGATCTGAAACATTCAAAATATGAAATGCCCCCACCCTCCCTTTGGTTAAAAACGTGGCCATCTGTCTTCCAAGCAACCCAGCCCACCACTATGCCACCTTCTCCCCACACACTGTCTGCATATGCATGGCACCATATGCATCGTCTTGGTTTCCAGTGTCTTGGGGGATCAGTGCTACCCAGGGGGCTGTCCAGGGCATCGCAGCTTCCCACAACACTCCATGGGATGCAGAGGCTGTGCCCCTGCAGAGATTGCACAGCATGGGAAGCTATAGCTGCCCCACACTGGCTCCTCAGCTTAAGAACAGGTCAGGGCTAGTGTGAAATACAATCTCTAGTTTACTTTTGCAGAATAACTGTCATTCCCCTATCCCAGCTCAGCCAGCTTTCCCTTCCTTCAGAAGCCCCAGTCCTGCAGGCAGGAGAGAGAAGCAGGCAGGGAAACAAGATTCCCACCTGCATGAGCTCGAGCTTTCCATAAGCCCCATGCACCGGCTGGTGGTGCAGAGATCATTTGAATGTCTGTATGGCATAGTTATATTTGCTTTTCATTCATCTTCAGGAGGAGAAATAAGTGAAGGCTCTAAAATTTCCCAGGAGACGAGAAAAGAAGTAAGACTGAAAGTAACATAGTCAAGACAGATGCTGACACTCAGAAAGGCAGCTTCTATTTCAGACCTGGGTGGCAGAGGTGAGCAGAGCTGGGGCAGAATCCCTGAGGGCACCAGGGTCTGCAGAGGAGGTGGGAACAAATCCTCTCATGCAGCTACAAGCAGAGGGCCTGTGGGTAATGGCTGTCTGACTGTCATTCCAGCCACTGTCTAGGGGCTGCTGCAGCCCTAAGGGGGGAGAGGAGCATCTCACAAAGGTGTGAATCAGTGAGAGACCTTCCAGAAAGAAGGTTATAATTGAATAGGCTTGATTAATTTATTTCAGGAAGTGTCAGCTGGGAAGCAGATGGGTGAAGCTGAGGCATAATTTACTGGAGCTGTGAAAAAGCTTTTGATATACTACCCCATTAGAGGCTGGGATATAAGGTCACCAGGTAGCACAAAGCATCCAGTGCAGGAGAGTCAACTGAGAGTCAAATGCAATGATGGGCTAGGAACAGAGAATGAGTAGGAGGAGGAGTTAAGTGTCTGCAGAAAAGACCTCATATAGCACTGATAGGTGCTAGGCAGAGGTGACCTCAGACCTGCAGCCTGGCCAAAGCTATTACTAGGCTGTGTTTTGGAAAAGGAGCACCACAGGCATGGTATTTTACCCAGTAGGTAACTCCAGGGATCCTCAGACTTGCCAGGGGGTTTCTCCTGCAATGGAAGCAGCACACATCCTTCTCTACTGCTTCATGAGCCTCTGAGGAGAGATCCTGAGGTTTCCCTTGCCTTCTTCCACCCACTTGGTGTGGCTGGGGAAGGGTTGAGTCCTTGGAGCCTGCCCATGTCACCACTGGTGTCTGGCAGTGTGGCATCATTCTCCACCCACAGCACAGGTCTGAAGGGTCGTGGGCTTTAATTTCCAGAAGAAGAAAAGACGAAAGATTTGAAAGATAAATGTTTGCTTGTATATGGTTAAAACCCTGTTTAAAATGCCTCTGTTTTCACCAGCTCTCATTCTAATCCCCCTGGTGCTGTTACTGTGAAGGGAGATGAATAATTCATGGATGGAGAATGCCTCACTGGGCCTAATCACCACTTTAATTGGAGGTTTAGATCAGAGGCAGCTAATAGCTCCTACAGCGGGGACTCCGTGTATTGTTGACAGTGAGATCGTTGAGTGCCTTATCGTTGGCCTGTTTCAATTCTCCCAGGACACCACTGCACATAACAGCATCGAGGTAACCAGATACCGAAGGACACAGACTGCAGGGCCAATTAAATTTATCTGGGAAGAGCTGACAACTTTCTTAAACAGAGGAGAACTGGTGAAGGAATAATAGTGTCACTCCTTCCTGACTGCAGCCTGGCTGGTGTCGGCTGAGCTGACACCACAGGCATGCTGCCAGCATTTCTTAACATTCAAATTGGAGATAGCTGGGAGGGAGAGAGAAGGGAAAGAGCAGGGATTTCTTCTCAGTTTCCCATTGGGATCGTAGCTGGGGCCTAAAGGAAGTGAGTGCTGAGTGTAGACCCCTCTGATCACCCGTAGACTGAAGTCTAGGTGAAGCTAGGACTTCCAGTGCTGTTCCTTAGGGAACAGGCTCAACCTTCTGGTGACTTGTTGAAGTCTGCATGGCATGTATCTTGATATGGTGGATGCGCCTGAGAAGCTCTAGTCATTACTTTGGCATGAATTTTATTAACGTTCTTGGGTTCATGTAGCTCTAATCAATGTTGTGAGCATTTTCAGCCTTTGCAGATGTTGATTTCCAGGTTTGTCATTTTTCCTAAATACCAGAAAGCCTTTTCCAGACTGAATACAAGGAAACAGCTCTCTGCGAGGGACTCACTCTGTGTTAGTTTTACATTAGCCAAGTAGAATATAAGTTGATGGAGCTGTGTTTGTAACTGTGATCTGAAACACTGTGAGGGGGACATGTTGCGTTCTCTGTGTCTTCAGCTTTGGCAGCACTGGGATGATCTTTATTATTTCATTCTCAAAGACTGAGACTGGAAGTGGGCACTAAGCATTGAGTCCTATTGCCTGTGAATCAGTCACATTCCTTCATTGAGGTCAGTAGCTTCCATACAGGGAAGAAGCATCTTCCAGGAAAGCATCCATCTGATCTTGATTTGAAAGCTTGTGGAGATGGCAAGTCTGTGAGAGCCCATGGTGGTTCATTGCACTGGTTACTGCTTGCTCTATGAACTTTATAAGACTGACTTTGCAGCATCTCCCTGCTGTCCCTTGCCACATTTCAGGGGCAGGTTGGAGGCTGTTCACACAAGGCATTTTTTACACTGGAGAAAATACTCCCATAGGAATCTAGAAGGTGGCTTCATAAGCTTGGCATGCAAATATTTAGGATGTTTTCTATGCATTGTTACATGCTTTGATTCCTCCTGGAGCTTACCATGGCAGGTACCAGACTGTTTAAGATACATAAAGACCTTGGCAGGGTACCTCTAGGCATTTCTTCTGGCTCATGCTTCTTCCTCACCCTGCTGCAGCCCTCTGTCTCTGACTCCTGGCAGTGTCTGCCCATGGAATGAGAGCAGCCCAAGTGATGCTTGTCGTAAGAGAAGGACCTGGATGTGTGTTGGGTGACCTGAATGCCGAAGGCAATTTCAAGCTGAACAGACACGCATCGCAGAACTGCCACGTCGCTTTCTGTTTATTTCTTGCCAGATTTGCTAATTGTTCGGGTAGTTTCACTGCAATAAAATCTCACTCCCTCATAGCCCATCTGCTCTTAGCTGATCCTGCAGGGATGCCATAAATCTGGGCTACGATGACATATCTATTTCCATGGCAACTGACCAATGTAGCAAACAAAATCATGATGTCACAGATACCACATCTCCAGGGCTTGAGCAGGAGAATGAGACCAGGATAGGGAAAATGCCACTTGAACCCAAATGCCTCAGACACAGATGACAAGGGGAAGACAGTACTGAGCTCCAGGTCCTGCACACCCTGCTCTAAGGACTTTGCAATGTCAAGCCTAGCAGACCTAGAAAGCATCATCAGCTTGAGGCTCTCCAGGGGGGGGAATTGATCATCTCTTAAAATAGAGAGAACTCTTACTGATTTAAGCTCAGATTTATGCAGTCTTCTGAGCCCCAGGTAGCTCTGTCCCTATGTCTCTCTCCCCAGTCACAGGAGATGAAAGTCATGGGTCTCATCGTGCATTGAGAGTGCTCTCATGCTGTTGAGATACAGAGGGAAACCTGCTGAGCCAGCAGATGCCCACAACTCCTGGTTGATGCTGGGCCTCAAGCCTCTCATCAGACAAAAGTGACAAGAACAAAACTGTCCTATCTTCTGTGCTTTCAGACGCTCACCAAGAAAAGCATGCACTAAACCAAAGGGTGGGAATGCTGCAGGCTGCAGGTTGGGGAGCTCTGGGTCAACAGAACCAGCTTGGAGCTTAAAAGCAGTTGTTCATGACACTGTGTCAGATTCCCTGGCTTTGAAAATTGAAACCTGTGGAAGAATGATGTGGTTTTGATCTCTGCTTTTCTCCTGTGATGTTTTATATACAGTGTATTGATGTCTCATAAAACTGAGATAATCCCTTGCAATTCTCACACTGTTAAGCCTTTGCCTTTTCTGTCAAATCCAAGCTTTAGAGAAGCAGTGAGCCACTGTAGTAATCATTGTGCTCTTTCTTTTCACATCTTTGTGTAGGTTTCATGGTGCCTTTTTTTTTTCTTTACAAAAAGACAGCTTCATTATTGGGCTACGAAGCTGTGCTGATGTCTTCAAAGACTGGCCAAGAGAGACTGCTCAGGGCTGGAGACACATTTGTTTTCCTAGGCATTTCCAACACTGCCTGCTCAGCGAACAACAGCGTATTGCACTGCAGTGACATTTGCATGCAGACATAGGATGTGATCGAAGCCTTCCTGAAGGATAACCCCCTGCTAGGAAGTTCTTTAGTGCCAGCACAGTCTGCAGATGCCGTTGATAGACGAGCAGCTGCTCTTTTGCATCCTTGATTTTGTTGTTTCCCAGAGGCTGTCCACTGTTTCACTGCTGTTTTCCTTCATAGGTTCTGTGGGCACCCCACTGCCAGGGGTAGAAGTGCGCATTGTCACTGAGACCTTGAAGAGTGGTGTTCGTTCCTATGCCATCCATGCTCAGGGAGATGAAGACAGCACACAGGTAGTGCTCAGCCATGTTCTCTACTGCTCCACTTGTCTCATGAGAAGTTCTCTCCTCCCCAGCTCTTTGAAGCCTCAAGGACTGAGGCTTGCACTGCTGTTACTCTCAGGAACTTGGTGATGCTTTTAGAATGTCTCTTTTTTATATTCTTTTTTGGGTTACTATAGCCCTGGTACTTTACAGACTGTATCAGCATGGTCCTTGCTGCATAGATGAACATCTGAAAGAGAATAACACCCACGGCATGGGAGTGGGAGGTGAAGGCTGTGATATAAGGGCTATGGGATAAGATGATATTGTATCTGCTGAGGCTGTTGATGCCCTGGAGAAAAGTGATGAATTAAGCCTTTGAAAGGCAGGACAAGAAGTTGAAATCTACTGCAGAAGGTAAAAACAAAGCATAGAAGGTAATTCAGGTGAACCCTGTCCTGCTCTAAAAAGTCACTAAGTATCTGCAGTGTGGAGGAGAGGATGAGTGATTTCTAACCCTGTGTTTATTTCACTGGGTTTGGTCAGGGGGTCAGCAGTGAGAACTGGAAGGGCAGGACTGTTGGCCTTGGGGGTTGCATTCATTTCGAAACAGACTGGGGGGAACTCATCAGGTTTCCATGGAAGTCCAGCTGCATACTGAGCTCCAACAGCCGCATGATACCTGCACCAGCAGTTCTGGTGTCCCAGAAGTCAGATGCCCATGATGATGAAGCAGTTGAGCCTTTTTCCCTATTAACTGCCCCTGTGTTGGGGTGCTGTGTGTTCCCTGTTGCAGAAGCAGCCCCAGCCCAACGTCCAGAGCATCCTGCTGCCTCAGCCCCGTTCTCTCCCCATAGAAATGGCTAAACAAGGTCTACATTCCTGCCACATCTCCTTTGCACCCTCATTGCAGTGCAGGTCATGTTGCCTCTGGCAGATCAATAGCCAGGTGATGTACGGGCTTAGCTGAGTAGATGGATGTTGTGTGTGTGAGAGAAATTGCTCCAGCAGTTGTGTGCACCGTGTGGGTGGGAGACAGACAGGCGTGAGATTCAACCTGAAATATGTGGCATCACTCATTCCTCTGGGGAAATAGCTTCATCATCTAGCAACAGACATGCCAAGGGTTCAAAAGAAGCTTCCTGGTCTGCAGCAAGGAATACCAGAGACACTGCTGATGTAAGTACTGGTGAAAGGCTCAAGAAAGACGTTTTTCCTCTAGGTTATCTATGCTGGCAGCTGGAGGAGCCAGCGGGACCATGAACAGCCCCATGTGCATTGTGGTCAGGCTGCAGCAGGTTGCCTTTTGTGTCCTGATGCCAAAAGAGAGCTCTTCATCCCCCCCCAGACATACAAAATGAGCCCAAGGGAGAGGGACCACTCTGGCCAGGGATTGTGGTGTAGCTGAACAGTGAGCAAAGCAGGAGAGCTGGGGTGGCTGCCCTGGTGCAGCACTCAACACATAGGAAGCTGCTTCCTGTTTATATCACTTCCCTGGATGAGTGTTACATCTCATGGTTTTGTCCCCTCATCCTGGAGTTAGCTTTTGGCTTTTTTTTTCCACTTGTGTGGAACTGACACATAAAATAGAATGTGTCCATTTTAATAATGATCCTATAATGCTTTTTTTACCCTAAGGGATCCCTGCGCTCTTTATGAATTAGGTCTTAGACACAAGAATCCCCATAGTGCAGCTACTTCCAGGATGAAATGTGGATGTTTGTTATTATTCTGAATTATAAGAGGAAAAAAAACCTAATGGTTTTTCTTTTTTTCTGCTCAATACTCCTTCCCCTTCCTTCTGTTTGTATTGAGTGACCAAAGGAGAAGGGGAGCCCAGATGACCTGTGTCTGGTGCTGGAAGCCCACCACCCTCTGGGGTTCCTTATGACTGAGACTTACATAACTATTTCCTCTGGCTTCAGGCTGATTGGTTTCATATTTGGGGTAGAGGAATTGCCCTTTTATCCCATCCATTTATCACATACACCCTGCAGCCCGCAGTGCGGGCCGCTGAGGTCTGTACCAATGTCTCATGATGCTCACTGGTGCTGGCCCTGTGCCACTGGTTGATGGCTGACTTTCCGTCAGGCTGTCCCTTAGGGGTGTTATGAATGTTCTGGTGAGTTCTAAGGATATCACCCAGGGAGGGTGTGGGAGGGTGTAGAGTTTGCCTCTGGTTGTTGGCTGAGGGGTTGGCCCCTCTCTGAAAGGCTTTCACCATCTCACCCACCTTGCCCCTTGTCCCAGCTTAACTGTGAGTTTCTTCAGGCTGAGGGAGACAAATGGTCCCATCTGCTCCAAGTGACACTTGGTGACAGTGGCTCCTGTGTTGTTCCAGGACATCCAGGAACAGAGTGGATCTGCTGCCTCTGTCCCTGGGACTGTCAAAAGGGCTGTGACAAAGTGGGAAAAACGGTCCCTGCTCTTAGTGTGTCTTGGCACAGATGGATGCATGGGGATGCCAGGAGTTTGGCTTCTGTCTGATCTGTGTATGGAGTGTGACTTTCCATTGCATGGGCAGGTGGCATCCGTGGTGGCACACCTCTTGTACCAGTGACAGTGTCATTTCACTGCTTCACACCTGTGGTTGCAGGCAGAAAGCCTCACCTGCTGCCTGTTCCTGCCCTGAGATGCTGCTACTGGCACACTCTGTGCATCATGCTTGGTTAATAATTTATGTCAGAAGAGAGTACGTCAGTGGAATTTATTTAAAACAAGGAGGATCTGACAGGCCGAATGCTCATCATGCTCCACCAGGCAAGGAAAGGACTGGCTCTGTTTCAGATCAGCTCCTCCATGGTGAAGGGGCTGTCCCCAGCATGAGAATACCTTGTTGGTGTTTCCTGTCTCGGTCGTGCCACTGGACATGGCCTTTTCCTTGCCTCTTATGAGAAAGGATAAACGTATTTGGCCTCACCTCCCTTGCAGTAGGGTTCTGAGGCTCACAGCATGTAAGTAGGTTTGTGGTGCAGTCCTGGCAAAGGCAGAGGGGTGCGGGTGGAAGGACAGCAGTGGTGGGTCCAGTGCAGAAAGCACAGAGCCCACTCAGCACCCACTCTGCCTGTGTTTGATGTGAGCACCTGCAGCCCCATGGCTGCTCTGGGCATTTCTCTCTGTTTTGGCATAGATACTGTGAAAAAGTCCCAAATGTCACATAATGGATTGCTGGAAATAAACACCTCCCGGCAGCAGGGCCGGCACAGGCAGCGCCTGCCGTCTGCTTCAGTTACACAACTTCCAGTGCAGGGATCTCTACACAGAAAGCATGGCACACATCTGTGCCACTGCACAGATAATAATGAAACTGCCACC
Organism: Melopsittacus undulatus; assembly: GCF_012275295.1. Taxonomy (NCBI): domain Eukaryota; kingdom Metazoa; phylum Chordata; class Aves; order Psittaciformes; family Psittaculidae; genus Melopsittacus; species Melopsittacus undulatus. Next base: position 101,442,060 of record NC_047557.1, read on the forward strand.
CCAGAGCTGGTCCTGGCCACGGTGGGGCCATGGGGCTGTGCCTGGCAGCATGTAGGACATGGTGTGGCAGATCTGGTGGGATGCTCAGCACCCCATTAGGAGCTGGGCTCCAAGCCATCTCTTCTCACCAGCCTCTCTGCTCCTGCTTTGCAGGTGATCTCTGTGCCGGGGGTTAGGCACATTGTCAGGGCAATCTGTGAGGCGTTCACACCTCGGCTCCACTGTGCAGAAACCCTCATGGCTGTGAGCAGAAAGAGCACCTGCCTTTGCCAAGGAATTCATTTGCTGTATGGAGCCTCACAAGGTCACTGCCTTCCCCGCTCGCGTTGGGCTGAGGTTTCTGCCTTCTGCTCCATCCCGACAACAGCAGACAACAGACTTTCCCCGAGCTGTTTCTTCCCCACTAACACTGTCTCTCCCATTAGATGCTGGGGCATTGCTCCGTTTCCTTTCACACCGTCACCCCTTAGACACATTTGTGTGTCCTGCTGCAGTGAGATGCAAACAGGAGCTCGGCAGCATCGTGGTGGTGGCAGAGGAAGGCTGTGGGTGGTGGGAGGTAGGAAGCGTTTCTGCTTTGCCATCCGGTAACTGCCTGAGCTTGCAGCAGGGGACTGCTGTAATTTGCAAAGCTGGTTTCTGGCACACCCTGAAGATCAATAATCTACTTAGCTGAAAGTTTGCTGGATCTCTGTTCTTGCCTTCATTTTCTCCCACTCCTTGATTAGAGTGCTGGATTCCTTTCATGCGTGTGCTCCAGCCCTTCGATCTTGCAGCTCTCATGAGCCTTGTGCTCCATTGCATCCAGTTTGCACAGATTTTCTAGCTGGCTCTTGTGCTGCTTCTGTAGTTATTGCTGCACCCTGGGCTGTGAGCTGGTTTCCTGAGCTGACACAGACCCACAAGCCATGAAGCTGTCAGCTGTGCCCTGGTTGAAGCTGCACCATCACTGCCAGCACCAAAAGGTGCTCCAGCCTGATGAGATCCCCTCACTGCACTGTCTGTTCCCAGCCAAAGATGCTCTGCAACACGGCGTGGGACAGGGCCACCTGTGGTGGAGCAGGAGGTGTCAATCCCCATTGGAGTTGCAGTGCTTGCACCCTGACACAGCATCCCACACCTCTCCCTCTGCAGGAGTGTGGTGACGCAGAATGTGGTCCTCTGGAGAGATGCTGTCCTCTGAGTGCTTGGAGAAGTGCTTCTCCTCCCATACATCCCTGATCAGCAGAGGTGTGGAAGTGGATGTCAGGGGACAGCAGCAGCTTTGTCTGCTTTGAGTCTATTGCTCCTGTAGCCTTTCAGGTCCAAAGCAGCCCCTACACTTTTAACCTGCCTTAAGCAGCTGCCTGTTGAGTCCATCTGACCATACAGGCAGGCTCAGTAATCCTCACCCACAGCCCTGGATGCTTTTTCTCCTGCTCTTTTTTCTCCTTAACTTTTGGCAGCCCTGGATCTCACTCTCCCATGCCTGACTCCAGTGCACAGGAAAGGGTTACAGCTCTCCAGCACTGAGCGTTTCAGTTCGCTTTGTTCAGTGCAATGCATATTTCATACGCTTAGCTTCCCAGCTGGCAGAGGCCTGGAAACCCTGCAAGCTGTCGGGTATTGTCTCTCTCCTTCTTTATTTGTTTGTTTGTTGGTTGGTAGGGGGTTTTTTTTTGGGTTGTCATTTTTGTTGGATTTTATTTTTTTCTTCTGTTTTTTTCCAAATTGCTCACTCGCACGAAAGCCAAACCCCAGTCCTTGACAATAGGGGTCTATCAATAGATAAATGGTTTCACAGCTGTATCTAATGCAGTGCTCTAGCCAGGGCTTTTATGGTGAGTAATTTTCTCGTGCTGAGGCTGCAAAGGGAGCCGTGTGGGACGTATGGGTTGCAGGAGCTGGCAGCAGGAGGACTGCAGCCATGGGTTTTTCTCTCCCCCACCCTCCAAAGGTTGTAATTAGCTTGTTGTTTATCCATATGCAAGCTGTCGTCCTGGACAGGAACCGGCTCGGCTGCGGCCATCCCTTCCCAAAGCCACCAGCATCTCCTGGCCCCTCCTTCCCATGTCCCCTGTGTCCCTGCCATCTGCTAGCAGCTTGCTGCTGGTTGCCAGCACCTCCATAGGGCTGTGGGCATTGGGGCAGCTGCCACCGTCACCTTTTGTTAGGACCAGAGGCCTTGGCCATTGATGCCCCTGTGGAGGGGCCCAGAATGGCTCCACCTCACTCATGTTCACCCCAGATCCCCATAGAACCAATGGGGAGCTCATCACTGAGCTGCCAGGGTTGTCTTGGAGGCTTCCTGGGTGCTTCCTTGCTGCTGCCCATGGGTGCTGTGGGCTTGGGTCCACCTCTCTGGATAGATCCTACATGGAGATGCTGTTGCATGTGTGCCTCTTGTGTGTGGTTGTCTCCTCCTCATCCATCCAGGTATTTTGAAACAGCTGGTGTGAATGTACCATGATCCCATGTGTAGCTCCTGAGGCTAGAGATAGGCACGTGCCAGGCATTCCTGGAGATGAACAAGTATGGATGCTGGTGGGGATGTGAACACCAGGGCCAGGGAGTCCTGTCTCTGTTTCAAGCAGGCACCCTGGGTTCTTCCTTTTCTATCCTGATCAGACCTCAGCTGAAAGCAGTTTGTCCTCAATACTCCTGTATTTATAGAACATCTCCTCCCAATGGTGCAGTTTTTCATCTGTTTTCTTGGGGTTTCTCTGTGTTTTTGTCCCTGCTGTGTCACAACCTCATGTAGTGCTGCTTCTTGTGGGTCTCTGGATGGTGAACCTTACTCCAGCATCTCAGTTCCCTCTGCCATCAGCAGCTTGTTACTGTAGGTGCAGGATGTGCTGTGTGGTGCTGGAGCCTCATAGGATGCCTTCATCAGGACAGCAAGTCACTGATTCTGGGTCAGACTGTTACTTGGAACCTAGGGTGAAATTCAAGTTGAGTGATGGAGAGCTGCTGGCTGGCTGACAAGGCTGGCTGCCTACCACAGGGGTTCATTGGGATGCTTTGGGCTTCATCACCTCTACCTGGATCTTTGCCCACCTCAGGAATCTTGCCCCTCAGCCACACAATCTCTCCCATCAGTAGCCACCTCCCAAGCAGACAGTACAGGGAATATGTTGTTGAAGGGAGTCTGGATTATATCTGCTGCTTTTCTTCTATCTGGGACATGAGTCCTCAGGTTTTCTGGCACAATCCATCTATGGTAAATTCATGCTGCATTTTTTCCTATTTTCCATTTGCTTCTGCTTCTTCCAGAAACTCTTCCAAAGCACTCACAGTGCTGGACACTGCAGTCATATATATTCCAGTTATGATTTCTGTCTCACTGTGTTCCTCTCATCTCCTCAGTGACCTGCCCAAATAATTCAAGTTTCTCCACTTTGTTGCCCAGGCTGCTTTCATTATTGTATAAACATTTTAACTGCTTCTCATTGATCACATCCAGTTCTTCAGTCAACTCAGTATGTCTCATTCTCATATGTATTTATATCTCCTTCCTTCTTTCTGTCTGTTCTCTGATTTAGGGACTTTTTTTGGCCATAGCTGTATTTTATTTCTTCCTGGTAGAGAAGAGGAGGAGGAGATCATGGTAGCATCATGTCCCCTTGTTTCTCAGCTGAAAACTTTCCTTACCACAGGAGCAGCCTTGATCCCAGAAAATGTATTTCCTTGCACATTGAATCTGAATATATCTGTCAAGAAGAACCTTCTATCCACAGGTGTTTCCTTTGTTATAGCACCTTCAAGATCTCTATTCATCTCTTTATTGTTTTATGCTTTAATTTGCAGGTGGAAGATTTAGGATATGTGACCTTACTATATCCTTCACCACGCTGGCAGTCTTGTTTCTCTCAGCACGAGGGACAAGGGATGGGTAGATTCCTCCCTGTCTGGTCCTATCATGCTGCTTGTGGTCTTCATCCTTTTTCTGTATCCTTGCTTGTGCCAAGAGGGCCTGGGAGACGGGGGTGTTTATATTTACTGTTGTGAGACATGGGATGAAAGCAGCTTTCCTGACGGCCCAGTCGCTGGTTCTTGTTTCTACTTGATGTTTTGCACAGCTGAGTCCTTCTGAGCTGTGGGTTCAACCTGACATGCTTAAAACCTCCCTCCTCCCATGATACACTTGCTGGACCCTCACTGGGTCGCAGAGCCTGTTGCAGCTGTAGCACATCTTGGTGATGTTTGCCAAAGAGGCCTGGACATGTCAGGGAGATGCTAAAGCACAGAGGCCAGGAGGAAAAGGTACAGTCCCTGCCCTAGAGTGCTTCCAGCCAAAGGGAGGAGGCACTGGCCACCACAGGATGGCTTAGCACAAGGAAGCAATTAGAGCTTCTCGGGCAGTGTGATCATCTGTAGTCACAGCACATCACAGCCTTGCTGACCTGAACTTTTGAGTGAGGCTTATGAAAAACGAACTGAAGGTGGGCCACTAATTGAATCCTTGCCTGGTCCTCTGCCTGCCCCCAAGCACCAAATCAGAGCAGGCGTTGTGAGGGCACGTCAGGAGCCTCTCTCTAATGAAGAGAGCTGAGGGAGTGGGAAGATGTGCTGACATCTCGCCTCGTTTATTATCTTCTGAAGCCTGCAAACAAGAGGGATGAGAACAGCAGCATAGAGAGTTGTTGGTGTTTCTGGAACAGAGTTACACATCTAATTTATGATGTTAATATAGATCAAGAAGTTCTCTGTCCATGGAACAATAGCAGAGAGGACTGACCTTTCCCAAACTTGGGATTTTGTTTCTGTGGTTCTTTTGAGATCATCTGGAGTTAATCAGTCTGTTAACTTCCAAACTCAGTACTGCCTAAAAAGATATACACTCACTTTTGTTTTCAGTGGAGCAACATTTACTGTAACTAGAGGGTTAGTGTTCTTGAAACTGAGTTTCAGTGTTCCAGCTCCACTGAGCATCAGCCTTGCTTTTAAATTTATAACCCTCCAAAATGAAAACTAAATTGATTGTGTTATTCCCAGCCCTTTTATAAAAGTTAACATTGCAAAAACAGATGTGAAATGTGGCCTCGTAGATTACAGCCTGGGCTTGGGGTTTGTTTGGTTGGGGTTTTTTTTCACTTTCCCTATGCTGTGTCCCTGAGGAACAGAAATCTGCCTTTTTCCAGCAGGAGGAAAATTGTTGTGTGTCTAAATTGCCTCCTGCTACCCTTCTGCAGGATGCTGCAGGACACGGAGCTCAGAGGAACGATAATGCTTTTACAAAACCATGCAGCTTAGCAGGGAATTTTTAATTATGAATGTGCGTGAGAGTTCAGATTGCTTGGGAATTTGGTAATGCTCTAGCAAGCCTCACACCTCTAGGACATCCACTCAAATATGGCCCAGGGAGACAGTGATTAAAAGGCACTGCCAAGTGGATTATTGGTCTCCAGCTTCCTTTTAGGAAGCAGGTGAGCATATCCTTACATCCCTCATCAACCCACCACACCAGCCCTGGATGCAGCATGATTGCCTGGTCTGGAAGCAGTCTGGGCACAGCCTCAAGCTCCCATGGTTTCTCCAGGCCAGGGAGGCTGAGCTGTTGGAAGCTGTGTTAGAGCAAAGCTTTGCTGTGTTGCAGAGCTCTCCTGGTCACCAGGATCTTGAAGGGGTGAATTTGTGGTCTTTTGAGAGAGAAAGAGCGTGTCTGGAAGTGGCAGGTGAGCTTCAGCAGCAGTGGGGTTGTGAGTGTGGCAGAGCATCTGGGCTCCATAGCTCAACCCTGGGGTGCAGGGTGGGATGTGAAGCCATTCTTCAGGCTTTGTTGTATAATGATATGTTTAAAGCAAACACACAAAAAAGTTATTACTCTGTGAGAACTGCTAAAATGTTTCCATCACTTCCATAAACCTCACACATATAAATTATTATCTTCTATTATTCACTTAAAAGGCTAGGTTGCTTAATTATTTTGATCACAGTAATCACTTATTTACAAGGTGGGGAAAACTGCCAAGCATTTCCAAGCTGTGGTAGAGGAGGCAGAGCTGCAGAAGCATTTTCTTCCTCCACACAGATGCTTTTGAGTTACTTGGCTGCATTAGTGGTGGTGGCCACCCCATGTATACCCCAGGCTGTTCTCTCCTGCTCTAACAGCAGTGGTGTGATGGAAGTTGGGCTGCTTGGAGCCCAGGGTGGTGGGAGCTGCAGGAGCAGGTTTGGCTGCAGAGAACAAGGCTTCATGGAGCAAGGACTGTGGAAGAGTCAGGCTGTGGCTGGGTAGGAGGGTGGAATGGGGAGTGGGGACCCAGGGACAGAAGTGTAAGTAGGAATGAGTAGAAGGAAAATGGTACAAGATGTGCAGGGCCAGAAGATGCCCCTCACACTGTCCTGCTCCACTCACCCCATCCAGGCCAACTGCTCTTCTGTAGATGTGCTGCCTCACATTTCTGGGGTGCAGGAGTGGCAGGGTTCCTTTTATGGTCCCTCCTGATAGAAGGTGCTCTGATTCACAGCCTTTGCTCACCCAGGAGAGAGGTTCAGATGGTGATTTTTGGGGTGCAGGAGGAAGAAGAGGTCTGGTAGAAGTTAAATGTGTCCCTCCAAAACCTGTTTGCCACCTGAGGAAGGTGTTTGGTTTTTCCTAAAGAGCTTGTCTGTTGTCCTCCCAATCCTATCAGCCTGGTAACAAGGTATTGCCTCCCTTCACAGCCTCACCTTCCAGCTTTCACCCTGTCTTCCACATGCTTAGGAATCCACTGTGCCTCCCCTGCTTCCCAGTGAAAGACACACCGCTGAGAGCCTACCTCCATAAAAGCCCCTAATTCCATTAAAGTCCATTACAAGCGCCTCTCCTGCTGTTCCCGGAGGCACGGGGCAGCATCCATCAGAGACCACAAGAAAACAAATGGCCACTTTGAACAGATCCCAGGGCCGCTTGCCAAGCGGGGATTCCCAGCTATTTACCAACCACCCTCGCTTCCCCCTAATAGAGGTAAAATGGAAGCAGGGAAAATACACATTTTACAATCACCCAGCTTTAGTCCTTCAAAGGGTTTATTACAACCTTTTATTTTCATGCGTGGAAAATGGAATCTTATCTGGTATGCTGGCTGGTCCAGCAGAAAGCTATCAGGCAGCAACCTTCAGGGGCACACTGTGCTTGGGTGTTAAAAGTTGCTCAAATGCATTAAAGCAGTTGAAAAGTGCATTAAAATATGGAGCTAGGAGAGGAGATATCTGGGCAATTAACAATCTGATGCTTTCAGCAGCTGCTTGCAACGCCGATCCAGTGCAGGAACAATGGGTGCCACTGAGATTTGCCTCAGAAAGGAAACACACACATTAGCCATGCTGCTGCCACCAAAATCGTGCTCTCAAAGCAGGTATCAGCCAGGTAGCTTGGTGTATTTGGGGGTTTAACAGGGATCAGATGCAAAGGGTTGTAGAAGATAAATGCCTCAAACCCTGAATTTGAATGTATGTAGTTTGCAAGCAGCAGAAGGTGCTGGTGCTGGGGTGGTTTGTGTCCCCTCTGCTGCACCAGGGAGCAGTGGCACTGACACTCCAAGTGCAGCAAGCAAAATCCTATTAAGATAACGTCACGGCCTTTCTGTTTTACTGTTTGCAAGCCAGCCATAACATCATTAAATTACACAACAGGGAGGTGCCTGCTGCCAAGGAGCTCTGCTCGAGATAAGATGTGGGTTGAGCTGCTGCCAAAATTGGAGTTGATATGACAAGAAATTTGGAGCTGGTTCAAGGCTCGATTCACACAGAACGATGCAGCGTGCAGGTAAACACTGTGCAGGATTGGTCCCTGGGGTAGCTCAGCTGGGGCACAGTGTGGGTTGTGAAGGCTGGCACTGTGTGATGCCTGTGCAAGGCTGGGCTGGGGCTGGAGACATTCTAATACCCAAATTTACTCTTGTGTTCAGTGCTGACAACCAGAACACAGAATCCAACAGGATCTGTAGGTGAAGGTCAGGCAACTGTTCACAGGTCTTCACCATCCTTACCTCCACCTCCCCCTTCCCAGCCCTTTCAGGGGAGTCAGAAGCAGCCTGCCAACCAAAGGGACTGACTTCGGAGGCTTGCAGTAGTAATTAAAATGCCTGCAATTTGAGGGCAGTTTTGATAGTCAATTGTTGCTAGCTGGGATGGTTGGATGGGATCGCCTGGGTTTGTAGGGATGTGAGTGGGGTGGAGTTTCCCCTAAGAGGAGAGATGTTGCTGGCTGTGTTACCCAATGGGCATAATTGGAATTGAGGGTACCTGGGGCACTGGGTTACTCAAGGAAGTTGCTTGTTTTGTGATGTCATGGCTGGAAAGGGAGTGAGGAGAAAGAGCTGCATTGTTAAAACTACATACAGCGCCTGTAACAGCACTGCAGCCTTGTTTTGCCAGTCCCTCTGCATCACCCACCACATCCCTGCCACACAGGCTGTGTGCCCCATGCCCTTTGGCTGCAGCAGGTACTGAGGCTCTGGCTCTCCTGCAGCTCAGGTTTCTCTGTGCTGTCCTGCTTGTGGATAGTCTGGTCTTCAGCCTCCCTCTTTCATTCCCCTCCTTGCCATGGCTCAGCATTAACGACCTTTTTCTCCTGCAGCATATTCCAGACAGTGGAGGTGATGCACAACCAGGGCTCTGGGTGCTCAGCCCAGCCTGTGGCACATGGAGTCATTCAGGCAGGTCTGCAGAAGCACCTGGGCTCTAAGTGCAGGGATCCTTCTGTCACCCCATCCTGCAAGGCAGGACATCAGGAAGAAATTACCTTAAAATTGTGCCTCAGAACAAGCTTTCTAAGCATTTTCCATTAGAGGAGTTTTGTTTCCATCAGAGGGTGCAGAGAAGTGAAGCCTGCTCTGTCCTGGGATTGTGCCTGGTGCTCCAGATCTGCTATTACCACCACCCTTCGTGCTGTGTTTCTGGCACTGCTGACTTTCAGGGTCCTGGATGTACCTCATCCATGTTGCAGCAGAACAAGTACAAGGAGTCTTGGAATACCCATTATTGGGATGTTTTCTGCAGGGGGATGGAGCAGTGTATAAAAGTGCATTTTGTGGTGACCTCCCATCCCAGCACTGGCTTTGCACATCATCCCTACAGAAGGACTTTAGGCTAGCATAAGCAGACTGTGCCTCTCTGGTGCCTCATCTCCTAGCCTGCCTGCATCCTTACGATTACAAAGCTGTGTGTGCAGGGGAGATGAGATACCATGCCATGTCAGGCAAGTCTGTGACCTTCCTGCAATTCTCCAGTTTCCATAACAGCAGGATGTTTGTTTTGTTGCCATAGGAAACCTGCCTGTGTGGGTTTGCAGGGTCCTGTATTGTCACTACAGCTGTTGTCTTCCAGTGGGCCTGAAAGGAGCCGAGTGTCCCCAGGAACAAATCCAATGATGTTTTCTGCCACCTCAGGGAAAAACAATGATAGATTGACAGTTTTGGAAGGCAAACAGAGCAGACAGCAGCATGGTAGAGTCACAGGAGCCTGTCAGCCCCTGCCTCACAGTCCTGCCCTTCTTGCTGCATGAACCAGTTGTGGAGGGTAGGAGGATGGTCCTTATCCCTGAGGACACTGCATATCTTGTACCTTCAGGGTGAGTGGTGGTGGTGCCTTCAGCATCAGACCAGGATCTGATCTCCAGCTGTGGGACAGTGGGCTATGCTTCCCTTACCCAGAGTTATTTCCTAGGAGAGAATCCTGACAGAGGCTGGTAGGTGCTGCAGTAGAAGCAGGGTGCAGAGAAATCTTGTGAAGCTGGTCTGCATCAGGCCATCCAGGGGTCAGAAAGGACCATCCCCTTCCCAAAAGTATTTCCTGACCCTTTTCCAAGAGTATTTCCTGCATATTTGCATATGAGACCTCTCCTCTGACAGCAGCTGGAAGGCATCAGCCTGCCTGGGCCGTGGTTCCAGGATGGAAGTTGTTGTTTTCATATAACACAGATGTATGTTCTCAGTGCTTTTGGATGTCAAAGGCACTTTGGTGAGTGCTTCCATCTGAGGAAAGACATCATGCAGGTGGACAGGCTGCATTGGAGGTTGGGAAAGGCTGGGAAGACACGTGGCATGGGTCCTGCTTGTCCCCTACCGCAAGGTGGTGGAGCTGATGTGGCTGCAGGACAACTGCTCACTGCTCTCTGGCATGCATTCACTGTGTGCTTGCCCTAGGTGACACCAGGCCTGGAGGGACAAGAAGGGGAGCTGCTCGTGAAGGGACCCTCCGTCTTCCGCGAGTACTGGAACAGACCCAAAGAGACAGCAGATGCCTTCACACCTGATGGCTGGTTCAAAACAGGTACCACGATGGTTCCCTGCAGTGTATGGCAAAGGGCAGCCAGGGGAGGAGGAGGCAGCAGCTATGGATCAGCCCCTCGGCTTCCCTGGCTGCTGGGGGGGTTGCAAATGGGGGATCACACCCCAGCTAGGGGTGTAGGTTGGATGTGCTTCTGAACGCCAGGCTCAAGGAGGGGCTTTGCTTTAATTATTGGCTTTAATTAGCCAGTTGATGGGGTATGTTTGGGGTTGCTTGCTTGTGAGCATAGTATACTGATGTTTAATGTTTTCTGGGGACTTAAACTTTGCAAAATGTGGTTGAGTTTAACTCACACAAGGACTACATCAGTGGAAAACCCTCACTAAGCTCCAAGGAGGGAGATCCATCCTGCCTCCCCTCTTGCCTCCATCATGGTGTCTGCAAGGGAATTTGTCCTCCTGGTCATGGCTTAGTCAAAGGATTGAAGGCATGAGCATGGGCAGCATGGCTGCTTGGGGTGGGCTGGGACCATGAGGGAGCCTTTCAAGGGACTGTCATTTGTCAGTCAGAAACTACTAATTGAAGGAATGCTGCCCTTTCTGAGGAAAAATCCCAGCAGGTGTCCTCAGGTTTAGGATGAGGTTTGAAATTGCCAGAACATTCTTTTTCAATAGTGAAAAGCCTGAGTTATCCAAATAAAGAGACCTTTTAATTTGAAACTGAAGCTCGTTTTATTTTATGTGATGTGTTGTGGAAATGCAGAGGAAATTGTGCTTTTTTCCTGGGTTTTCTCAGGGTTTTCCTTTGCCTTTCAAGGAGGGAATTGTTTCTGAAACAGAATGCTTCCAGGGATGGGAAAACCTTGTGTATTTGCTGCTTTCGAATAAAACTTGACCAGAAGAGAATACCTTAATAATTTCTCCTATTGCAAGTGTGGCCTGTGTGTGCCATGGTAGGTTTTATCAAACGTTTGCAGACAGAATACAGATCCCATTATCAAATGATAGCAGCAGATGCCATTGGGACTGTCCCTACCTGGAGCTGCTGTGGCTGGGAAGGAAGTTCTCAGAGGAGAACTTGTAATGGCTAATCGTGCCCATCATGCGGGGTAACAAATTCAGGAGCATACCAGGCTGAAGAGCTTTCCCAGTTGGAATAGATGTGACAGGCCATGAATAACTCATGTGCTGCAAATTATGCCTCCCACCCTGCTCGTGTCAAGCGGTCAGAGGGCCCCTCAGTCAGAGGTTCTCTGCGATGTGTATTAAATACTGAACCAGCCATGGGATGGGTTGGCAGGCTCTGTGCCCAGCTCCTGGGTGGTATCTCAGTGGGCAGCATTCCTGCTGCCCCTGCCACTGGCTGTTTGAGCAGTGGGGTAAAGCCAGGCTGTACCAAGCCCAGCCACCAGTTAATCTTGCCAGTGCAGAAGGGGCTGATGGCTGATTTCTGATGAACCTTAACACAGACACAGCTCTAACTTCCCCATTCCCCTCTCACTGTGTGTTAGCAGTGCCATCGTGTCAGGAGTCAGGCTGGATTTCTAATGCCTTCTGTGTAATCTTATTTATTTATGGTTCCTGAAGAAGCTGTGATTTATTATCATTGTTATCCTGAAGCAGACATGGAGCTGCCCTGCCAGCAGTGTCACCACAGGTCCCCATCCCGGTTGTGTACCATGGGCTGGTACTGGAGCATCATCAGGCGATGCGCAGGGTGTGCAGGGCAATCAGCTTTAAACATTTTTTTAGTCACCACTCCTGATGAATATTTCAGATGCAAAGGAATAGCATGCATTAATTATTGCAAAGAGATGTCTTTAGGAGAAAATGATTTTGAAATTCAGTTTAATTTCATTGTAATGCGCTGCAAACAGGAAGGGAGTATGTGTGTTTAATTGGCTCTCGGGGGTAAGGCCGGGAAGATGGCATGCCTTTGTCACAGGCCATTAGTGATACAGACTGCATAATGAGAGAGTACAATCAGCTCACAGCTGCTGGCTCCTACGGGGAGAGAATGATATTAAATAGAAATCAGTATAAATTAAACTTAACCCTTTCACTAGCTGAGCAAAACCCAGAGCTAGATATAAGGGGGGAGAAGAGACAGGCAGGGGGGGCTTGGAGGGTGCTCCAGTGGCCAGGCTGCCTCCCCAGTGTCCCCCACAGCTGTCTATGGGGGCTTTTAAGTCTCTTCCCTGCCTGTTCCCCCACTCTTTGCCTTTCTCCCCTTTCCTTCCTCTCCTGACTGCTTGTTCTGTCTCTCAAGGATGTCAGGTCAATGGGGCTATTTTTTCCCCAAGCCTCATTTAGCCAGTGGTGCTGTGAGCAAGCCACATTGCCCCTTGCTTTTCACCACTGTGACAGACTACAGAGAGCATTCAGAGGTGGCAAGTGTCCCTGTGGTGGTGAAAAAACGAGGAGGTTGTGTCCCATCATAGCAACCGGGATCTATAGCATGAATTAGCCCCGATAAGCAGAGGTGGGTAACTTCAGGACCATATGGTGACTTTGGGACCATACTGGCAGAACCCAAAAAAGGCAAAGCGCAGCTGCTGCCAGGCTGTAATCTGCTTCAGCTGCCATTTGCATATCATATAGGTCAGTGTTTCAAAGGTGAGGCTGAATGCATGCACATGGTGCTCTCAAAACCCAGGCAATGGTATTCCTCTCACTGCCAGACCAGTGAATACATCCCCACCAAGTGACATGCAGGTCGCCTGAAGAGGATGACAGTGTGATTGCAGGCAATGACCAGGTCCCCTGTGTCTCTGAGGACAGGAGGAATGTGCACTCAGCTGTGGCAAGGATGAGTTTTGGAGAGGGTAAACTTGGAATCAGTGTGGAAACTCCCCAGCTGTTATTGTTATTGTTAATGGTGATCCGAAAACCCAGCGGGCCACAAATGAAGAGTAATCACTGCAGAGGGAATCCCAGCATATTGCTTGTGCTGAACCTCATCAGGAGCCTGTCCCTGGAAGGGCACTGTCTGGGGTGGCACATGGAGACAGGGCACATGGGGATGGGTGTGCTGCCATTGTACTCACCGTATCTCCACACACCAAACACTGAATGTGGGCTCTGTGCACACCCTTCAGCTACACACACAAAGCCAAGAGTCACCAGAGCTCATTCCCTCCTTTGGTTTTGTGATTGCAGTTAACCTGGAGCTGCTGCATGGGGCTCTATGGTCTGAGTGCCAGTTCCTTTCCATACTTGTCCCCCATGGTGAGGGGTGAGGCTCAAAACTTGAAGGTCTCCTGTTAAAGTGTTCCATCAGCTATTTTTCTGGGGTGCTTCCTGCAATACAAGGCTCACAAAGGAGTCCTGAGGTTTTAAGTCTTTGCTGGCTGCAGGTCATTCATTTCTCCAGTACCTTCTTCAGACCAGTTCTTTGTTTCTGGTTGCTGTTCCTGTAAATTGAGTTATCACGGGGTTTAGTGTAGGAACACAAAAAAACCCCAGAGCAAACACTTCCATGGCAGCTGTCATTTTCCTTTCTGATTGACAGCTCTTTTATTAAAATCCCCCTTTCTGCCATGAAACTGTGTCCCCAGGTAAACAACCTCACATTGAGGATGGTCATTCTCTCCATGCTAGGAGGAAAAAAGAGTGATGCAGACACTGGTCTCTTTCTAGGGAAGTCTTGGAAAGACCAAGTGCTTAGTGCAACAGCTGCAAACCTGTGCTTCCTCCCTCCAGGATGAGAGGCAAACACCATGAGTGTGCCATGCAGACCTCCCTGTGCTTTGCCTTATCCCAAACATGTGTGTATGTACTGTAGGAAAAAAAGGAAGCAGACAAAAAGGCATGATGCTGCTGTGACTTTCTGATGAATTCAAGACTGTGGTTCTTCTGAGGAGCATCTGAACTTGTGGTGTTCCATAGGTGATTTACTGTTGCTCCCATCCTGTTTCTTCCCTCTGATTTGCACTGTTGTCTGCCTATTCTCTCATTTCCATCTGAGTGAATCTGATTATTTTATTGTATTAATGCTGTTGACAAAGCTGCTTAGATCAGAGTCCCCTCCAGCCATTTCCAGGGAGACTGCTGGGTATCCACCTGCTGTCATACATCCAAGCAGCTCCAAGCCCTCGGAGACCAAGACAGACCCGAAGGAAAAATGCCTAGGGCCGTCTGTCTCCTGTCAGTGATACCTTCCCAGCTGTCCCGTGCCCTGCAAGGTGAGAGGCAACCTCCCAGCACACTCACATGCTGCTGAGCAGGAAGGGTGGAAGAAAGAAAGAAGAAAGGAAGAAATGTTATACGATGAGGGTACTAGGATGCTGGCACAGGTTGCTCAGAGAGATGCTCCATCCCTGGAAGCATGCAAGGCCAGGCTGGATGCATTCTGGAGCTGATACGGTTTGAAGATATCCCTGCTTATGGCAGTGGGGTTGCCTCTGTACTCTGCTCTTGTGAGACCTCACTTGGAGCATTGTGTGCAGTTCTGGTGTCCTCAGCATAAGAAGGACATGGAACTGTTGGAACAAGTCCAGAGGAGGCCACGAGGATGATCAGGGACTGGAGCACCTCCTGTATGGAGACAGGCTGAGAAAGTTGGGGCTGTTCAGCCTGGAGAAGAGAAGCTGCATGGAGACCTCAGAGCAGCTTCCAGTGTCTGAAGGGGTCCTACAGGGATGCTGGGGAGGGACTGTTCATTAGGGACTGTAGTGATAGGATGAGGAGCAATGGATTTAAACTGAAACAGGGGCAGTTCAGGTTGGAGATAAGGCAGAAGCTGTTCCCTGTGAGGGTGCTGAGGCACTGGCACAGGGTGCCCAGAGCAGCAGTGAATGCTTCATCCCTGGCAGACCAGGTTGGAGCAAGCTGCTCTAGTGGAAGATGTCCCTGCCCATGGCAGGTAATTGGAACTGGATGAGCTTTAAGGTCCTTTCCAACACAAACCAGTCTGGGATTCTGTGATTAGGTGACATGATTCTTTGAGCAATCACTGAGCAAACCAGCAGAGAAACACCAGCTTCTGTGGTCATCCCACTGCCTAATCATCCATCCCAGCATTGAGATGCTTGTGTCCTTCAGGCTCTGGTGCTCTCAGGTTGTGTTCTCTGCCTAGGAGATAGCTGCTGTCAGGCAGGTAGTGGTATTAGAGGTATTAGGAAGGGGACAGAGGGTTTGGGATCATGGTGCAGTTGCACAGAGCAGGGCTGGGCTGATATGGCAATACAGTGATGTGCACAGGAGGAGAGGTAGGATCAGAAAGCAGACTTCTCCCCAGGGGAAGGCCAGCTTCCATTCACATTTACTCATACATCCAGAAAATTAGAACCTGGTGTATTCAGGGAGATTTATTTTCAATTACAGGTTAAGGCTGAGACATGAAATAGAGCCGGGTCTGAAAGTAGTGCATAAATCCTGCAACAAATCCATGTATCTCAGCTCCATATAATAAGATTTTATTGATTGCTATATTGTATCTGTCAGAATAAAACTCTCTTAATGCATGCATCAGGATGGGGAAGATAGAAAGCTTGTTGGTAGTAGAATCTGATTCAAGAATCAATGCACTTTGATTAATATGTCGTTAAGAAAGTAAGAGTTATTTAACTTGTTTGATGCACATTTCAGAATGATGACTCATATCTTCTAAGTTTCTTTCTTTAAGCTGCATTGGAAGAAACAGCCTTGTAGCTGTTTTTCACATGGCTAAGTCCTGGTTTATTACTGATTTTTTTCTAGATCATTTTCCACAGGTCACAAACCTCTCAGACTCCAATTAACAATAATTCCTATGGCCCAAAAAACTTCCTGTATGCTGTTGTTAAAGACTTTAGATGGAGAACGGGGTGGATTTGCTATCTCTTTATTTCTGGAGCTCCAGTCAAGGAGAAAATAGTAGGAAAGAAAGGAGTTAATCTGGAATAAGACATCATCAGGAGAAATGAGAAGCACCCATCACTTCTGGCAGGCTTTCAGATGCTGCCAAGCTTGGGCAGTCGGCAGCACGCTGAGCATCTGTCTGTGCTTGCTGAACGTGCTGTTCTCTCAGCTCAGGCCTCTCCACTGTGATCCACAAACTTGGGCAGCAAGGACAAGCCTTGGCTTGGTGGGGAGCATCCTGCTTGGCACTGCACTTCCCAGCTGGATCCAGAAACGCACCATGAAACCCCAGTCAAGGGGAGAAGCCCAGTGGCTCAGTCTGGTTTCAGGTACCTCCTGGTGTCCATCTGTCCTTTTCTAGCCTGTGTCCAGATAGCTCTGCTGGCACCAGCACCTTGCCATTCCCAGTCCTGTTCTTTGGAGCTTTCCACCCCACTTGTGATGGAAAAGGCAAAATGCCTGCAGTTTTCCAGCACAGAGGAATCTGGGTTTGTAGGAAACATCCTATGCAGGCCATCCTTGCCCAGACACAACCCATCCCTCCTATCGGGCTGGTCTCCAAGGGGAAGGGGCAGGAGAAGCAGCAATCAATGCACACCCCATCCCTCCAACACAGGCTTTTTCCCTTGCACTTGCTTGTCTCCAGAGACATGCAGGTGTTTCCCTGCCAGGGGAATTGCTTATATTCGTGGGTGTAGCACTGACACCTGAAACACAAAATACTTGAGCCTGATCAAGGCAGATTATAAATAGAAATGCATCCAATTAGCATCCTAATCTGCAGGTTTTCTGTTTGTTTGCAGCATCTTTCCTAGTCACAAACCCAGTTAATGCAAATTCTATTTTTAAATAAACGATTCCTTAATTATAACATGGTGCAGACGATGTGAGTTACCGGTTTGATAAGCCCAGGGGATGAAGTGTTGGCTCCCTCCAAAGCTGGGCTGAGGTTGCTTCTGTTTGGGTCTCCATAGCTGAAGCTTGTCGAGTCAGGCAGGAGGGCAGCACTCACCTCCTTCCTTTGCTGGCAGCTTAGAGCTTAGACTCACATTCCCACAAAGGAAAGGACACCCTAAAAAGTGCCACATGTATCCCAACCATAGCTTCATGTGCTCTTTAGGATGGATATCCCACTGGATCTTCAGCCCTCATTTAGGAGGTGTTTCTAGAAGCAAACAAGGAAGATGGCATGGTGTCCTGGGCATCAGCTGTGTAAAGATTCCTGTCTAATTTCAGGATGTTCCTTCTAACACAGTGGAGAGAAAATTCACTTTTTCCACTTCCTGCCTCAGTATTTATTCTTTCTCCTTGAGAAGACACTATTACCAGGTTTGCCCAATGGCTGGAAATCTGAGGGTCATCAGGACACGACAAAATGAAACCCTGTGTTTCCTTGGCTGCTTGTGAGACTGATGTTGTCAGCAGCTCAGAGAGTGACTTGGGATTTCTGTAGCCATAAACAAGAGCAGCTTTTGGCACTGAATTTGTTTACTCTCTACAAAGCTCTGCTCTGGTTATATCAAACATCCTAGATGCCAACCCTTCACTTGTCTGAGAACCTCTGCTACACATGGTCCAGTGTTCAGAGGCATGGAGCAATTGCACCTGGATCTGTGGGATCAGCAGGCACCTGTATCCCCCAGATCCAGGCTGTTCATTCTCAGGTCTCTATTTGCTTTTATCTTTCAAGCTGTGCTATGGCAGCACTGCTCTTGTAGCCTAAAGGGACAGGGGCTCCTTCAGGCTCTGGCTGCCAGGAGTGATGCTTCCCATCCCATACCAGGGATTAACGCAAGGTGTCCTGGCTGGGTTCTGTTGTAGAGACATCAAGCTGAGCTCTGCAAGCCTGTCAAAGATCTAGTGTGAGAATTGCAAGCCAGTAAGTGGGTTAAGAGGGGAAGTCAAGGACTGAGCTCAGGATGTGGTAAAGAAATGGGCTGAACAATCATGATACTTGGCAGAGCCCATTGGATCATTGGCAAGGCTTTCTTTCAAGTGGCTACTCATGGCTGTATAAATAACATGTCTCCTCCAGCCCAGAATTAACATCCCACAGGGGAAGGGTCAGTATCAAATCAGCTGAATTCCTACAGCAGTTGTGCAGGGCACAGGACCATGGTCCCATTGCAGGCACTGTCAAAGCACGGCTGGAACAGGGCACTGGGGATTTTCACTGGTCCATGCCTGTGGTTTGGGTGCTGTGAAGACCATTTTGTGGTGTCTTTGCTGTCACTGGTTGCCCCATGACCATAGGGCTTTGGAAAGCCTCTCCAGCAGGATGGATACACGCTGCAGGGGTTGTCTGCAACAGTGACTGAAGGGTGGATTCATTGTACCCTGCAGGGAGCATCAGGGTATGGAAGGTAACAAGTAAGACTGAATGTTAAAGTCATCACCCAAAATCCGAACAGCATTCAGCTTTGCAGATGTCAGGCTGGCAACTCACTGCTCCAAGGGAGAGTTGTGATCCGTGGACAGACTGTTTGTGCATTGCTCTTTAGTTCCTTGCCAAGCTAAGCCTGCTGCTGCCTGGCCTCATCCCATTCAATCTACGATGCCCAGCTCTTGGGATGGAGGTTTCACTCTGGCAACAATCTGTCAGGAGTTAAACCTGCCAGTTTGCTTTTGTAGGAGCTTCACCTCGTAGAGGCTGTAGGGGCAGAGAGCTGCAGCCATTGGTGGGGATGCTCAAGCAGTTGCACTTTGTGTGTTGTGTTTGATGGGGCTGTTTGATGGGACCAACTTGTGTGCTAGTGGGCTTATTTGCACCAGGAGCTTCCCCTAAAGCAGCATGTGGGTGGGAAAGGCTTCTTCATGTCTGTTCTTCAGGCTCGGGTGATGATGGGGGTGTCTTCAGTCCTGCCATTTGCCTGTCACCAGAATGCCCATTGCACGAGGGTATCTGTTGCAGGCAGACCTCCTTTCCACCCTTGGCAATCTATCATTTTTCTGCCTTATTTTGTGTCCTCTGCTTTCCCTTCCTCCTCATTTGCCGGGTTTCCCTTTGCTCGAGGCACTCTGCTGGTGCCCAGACAATCTGTTTAGCTTGCTGAACAGTTTTCAGTGTTTGATTTACATAACCCAGCACAGCCGTAAATGGAGCAGGGTCAGGGAATCACACAAATTGATTACAGCTCGTAGGATGAGCTAGGAAACCAGTGGCCTGGTTTCCTTCCTTCCCCAGCACAGGAAAGCAAGGGATGGCTTTTAGCAGACATGATCCAAGACCTTGGTGAGGGTTTTGCTGGGTATCTTACTGGGCTGGTAACAGTGCTGAACATCCCTGGCTTTGAGAGGCTCTTTGCTTTCAACAAGAGTCATCCCTCTAGGTTTCACTCAATTGAGATCACATTTACTTATGCCTAATGGTATTTTGCTGTAAGCAAAAGTAGAGGCTGCTGTATATTTAAGCAAAGAATTTAAGGCAGATGATAGCGTTCCTTACATCTCACCACTGCCTCTCTTAGTCAACAGCCTCCCATTGTTATCTCTGCTTTATTCAGTAATATATCTCACTGGAGACTCGGACAGGGCACTGCATGGAAAGGAAGGGGTAGTGCACTCTTTAGCTGAGGTGTAATTGATCTCTCAGCTGCTCTGCAGAGGGCAGAAGCCAAAGCAAGGGGTTTAGCCTGATGGTTTTCTTATTACAGTTATTATTTTTAGTTACCATGCTCGTCAAAGTTTCACCGGGGGCTGCCACACCTTGCAGCATTTACTTATTTATGAGTCTTTAAGTTGTCCTTTTCATCTTGTTGTCTGCAGGGATTTCTATAAATATGTAAAAGCTAATGTGAAAAAACCCAACAAAACCAAATCTCAGCGTTTTTCACTTTTACTTACCCATTTTCTTTTCTGGCTTGGCCTCTGGGCAAAACCACCTGCAGTAATTCTGGCTGCAGGCAGTGGTGGGCTCCTCTGCCCAGCCTGCTTGTGTTTGTATCAGTCACCATGAGGTCCTGCTGATGTTGAGTGAACCTACAATGTCTTGGCCTCCTGACTTCACAAAATGGTTTGTCTGCTCTTTTCCCTTAGAGGTGTATGGCACCATGGAGCAGAGTGTGCAGCTTGGGATGGCTTCATCTGCTGCTTGTCCTTCAGGTCTGTGATGTGCTGAAGGGTTGGAGAGGCTCCTGGTCATGCTGAAGCTGTATGTGCAGAAGTGATGTACAGCACCTCTGCCAAGGGCAGGCAGGGCCCAGGATGCTGCCACACTTTGCCAAGGTCTGAGTTTTGTGTTAATCCATTTGCTGTTCTCCTCTCCTTGCTAAAACCTGGTGCCCAGGACTTTGTCTGCTGGCATATGTCATATAAGGGGGGTCTGACACCAACCCAAGCCAAGGCTGGAGCAGGGACCATATGCAGCAATCTCCAATGCCCAGAAACAACCATACAGAGATGAGCCTTTGTATTTGCTAGCCAAATCCTGCTGGCCATTTGGGCATGCTGGGAAGCTTGTTTCACAGAGGGTGGAAGAAGGTTTGACATTTAGAGGGGATGCACTGGGTGATGCTTTCCAAGCTCCCCTAATGTGTCTGCATATGAAGCTGAAGCCTCTACCTCTGCTCATCTGGGGGTCTTAGAGAGCTGCCACCACCAGTCTTAAGCCAGCCCTTTGCACCCTTGTGATGAACCCTGCATGAAGGCAGAGTGCAGCAGGACAGGTCCCCCAGGAGTAAACTGTTATTGTGAGCAGAGGCAGGTCTATGTGAGGGCATGAGCCAACCCACAGTGGTCAGTTGGGTCAGGGTTGTAGAACAGAGCATGGCAGGAGAACTTGCACCCAACATGCTTCAGAATGGTGAAGAGGATGTGCAAGCAAGTGGCGATAGCAGCATGGGATCAGTGGGAGGAATCCTGGCTTCTCACTGCTGCCCAAGGGGTGAAAGAAGCTCAAGGAACCTTCCAAAAATGTGGATGTAAGGGCAAGGTATCACTGGTTTATCAGCTGAAACAAGGGGAAGCTGCACTCCCCATGTGCCCAGCAGCAGGTCCCTGACTCCCCCTGTCCCTTAGCTGGAAGTAGAGTGTAGGAGAGCGCTGCTCAGGATGACTGCATTGAAATCAGACTTGTCTTATCTGCAGCTTCCACCTTCCAGGTAGCTGGAGATGCTGGCAGCATTCCCTGCACAGCTCCATCTCCCTCTCCACTGGCGCAGCCACCCAGCGAGGGGAGGAGTGCCTTATTAGCACAGCTCTTTGTGAGATGCCCTTGAGTGATTAGGGTTTTTTCTTTCCAGGTGTAAATGCCAGGGGAGGCTGTACCAGTGCTTCACATTCTTTCATCTCGGCAGGGTTTTGCCCTTTCTCCCAGCGTGGTTCTGACAGCAGGCTCAGCGCTGCTGCCTGTGGAATACAAACAAAGTTCCCCATTACAGAGCATGACAGGAATTCATTCCAGGCTTTTTATTTTCTTTTCTTTCTGGTTTTTTGCTCTTGGTGGATGCTCTGGAGTCTCTGGAGAAGTTTTGAGAGTGGGGAATCAGCTGCTTAAACCCCTTTCTCTTAGGATCAGGCAGCTCTCACAGATGGGGAGGATGGCAAAGCAGCTTGAAGCTGCCATGCAATCCCCATCCGCTGACCAAGTCAGGGGAGAGGAACCAACACAGCAAGCTGTCTGCATCCCTACATCTCATAGTAACAGCCATTAGGGCAGTTGGAGGGTCTGTTCCCCGCTTGCTGCGCTCACAGCGCCTGCCATTAGTGCTAATGGGAGTTAGGCGCGCGCACGGAGAGGCGAGGATGCCCCTGAGCTACAAATCTACTTGGCAATTTTATTATGTAAATAAATGGTGCTTGCACATACACCTGCTGCTGCTGCTGCTTGTGGTGATGTTCATGGCAAGATACGTAAACAAACAGCGATTCCGTTCTAATAGATTTATTTCCTTTCTCGTGAGCCATTAAATTACCTCCAGATTTCACGCAGGTAGAAATCTGTAGCAGCGTTGGAATCTCGCTCTGCTTCAGTGGACAGCGGCCTGCAGAGCATGACAGACACATATTACTGTCAGATGTTGTTTTGGGGGCAGGGGTAGGAGCAACTGGTATTATCCTTGTTATATGGGTGTCTTTGGATGCCCTCACTTCCCCACAGGGCTCCCATCATCTCTGAGCAGTTTACAGAGAGAAACAGCAAACATCCCTATGTCTGAAGGACATTTAGGCTGACCCAAACACAGACCCTTGGGGCAGCTCCTCTGTCTGATCAGAGGCTGAAGGGCTCTTCCCTTCCAAGGGGTTGAAGCAGAGCTTGCTCTGGACCTTGAGACGGGTCTGGGTTGGGGTTTCCTAGGAAACCAATCACCCCTCTGCAGAGCATCAGCATCAGGGCTCACCAGATTCCAGCACCATGCACCAATAGGTAGGATCTGCAAGGAGAACAGCCTGAGCTGACCTGCCTGGTCCCAGCCATAGGAACCTATCACTGGGATGCAGCTGAGTCAGTGCCAGGATTGCTGCTGGCTTGAGGACCACAGTGCTGCCTCTTGTCCTGGGGCAGAGCTGATCCAGTGGCTCTATGGGGCAGAGTTATTGGGAAGGGTTTTGCATTGCACCCAGGAGCCCTGCAACCTGCAGGGGAGGGGAGATGGCTTCCTCATGAATAACTGGTGCATTATTAATATGCATCTGTGTTTTGAAGAAGTTTCAAACTCTCCCCCTCAGGAGCCTTTGATGCTTTATTAATGATTGCGGTGCACACCAAACCCTCAGCATGCTGCAGTGGGAGCAGCCCTGTGCCACTGCACAACCAGCCCATTTACCTTTGGTCATTGTCTTTCATGAGCCCAGGGAAGGCATTTTGCTGGTCCAAGTGACTCACAGATGGACTTGAGATGCCCCAAGGAGCCACTGTGTGTGACAGGCTCTGCAAGAAGCACCAAGCTGGTCTGTGGGAGCTCAGTAAGTCTGACTGTTGTGGCTGCACAGGGTGGAGAAGGGGTGCAAAGACAGTTCAAGATATCTTCACCTTTATGCCCTGGATCAGGATTAACAGGAGCTTTCTAAGGTTCCCTTGTAGCTCAAAAGGGGATCTGAGAACCTGCAGAAAGGATGAGATCAGAGGTTGGCTTTGATTAACTTTGATGCAGGAAGGCTGCCAGAAAAGCCTGGGGGTTCCTAATGCATTTCCCATCCGAAGGGGTCTGGAGGACAGAGGGGGAATGGAGCCTGGTTTCAGAGACTCTGTGCTGAAGTGCTGGGGTGGATGAGGATGAGTGGGGAGAGATGTGTGAGCAGGGACACGTGCTGTGACACAAGCGGCCTCTGTGAAGGAGCCCAGATCCGGAATTCCAGAGGTGCTAATTACTGTTAATTAGCTACAATTTGTGCTCATAACCTCTGCTCTTCACCAAGATGGCTGACAGCAGTGACGAACATTACTCATTTCCATGCAATAAATCAAACTAAAGTTGCTTCTGTTATTTAGCCTATCATTTAGCATTTCATTAAATAGATATGTGCACATACATCATCATTGCCGAGGCTTTGTCAATCCATTTCAGGAGCAAGGCTGCCTCTAATCAATCCCAGCAGTGCTGTGGAGAGGCTCTGGATTACCGTGTGCCAGGTTAACATCTCACTGAGCATCCATCAGGCATTGGTAACTCATCAGCTGGTTGCACACCCAGCATTCAACCAGAGTTACTAGCTCTACTGGTGGTGCTGTTGCTCCTAAAGGGAGATGTGGCTTGGAGAGACAAGGTCTCTATTGGGTAGATGAGGTTGGATTCAGCTGGGGGCTGACCTGCAGCTGCCTCCAAGGTCTGTGTTGGAGGAAGCTTATGCTGGGCTGGTGCTGGGCTTTCCATCACCTCCTGCATGGAAAGAGCCAAGGAGCTGAGAGCGCTGAGCTTGGGCTCAGAGCTGCTCTGCATCATCCTCGCTGAATCTCTTAATCCTTGCATTGCAGGCAGAGGGGAGATAGACAACAGTTTATGGGGGCATTGCTGCTGTGGACAACAGCAATAACATTGTGAGGGTGAAGCAGGGTGGCAGTGCCCTACACAATAGGACATGGTGGTGATGGAGATCAAGCAGCAGTGCTGTGCACTGGAAAGGTCCCCTCTGTTCATGGCTGAGCTGGAGAACGTATTCACTTTCATGGTAGACAGAAGTAAAGGAGAAAGTGTGTGTTAAAATGAGCCTTGAGCTACAAAGAGAAAGCAGAATCCTGGCACTGTAGTAAGTATTTCAGTGCTTGTAGCACTGAAGAAGCTGAGCACCAATGCAGAACAGCAGCTACTGCTCTTGTGCAACCACAGCAGTGCTGGGCTCTGCTCCTTATGCCAAGGGGCATGCGGGTGCTGAGCAGGGCTGAGCTTTCTGCCAGAGCTTTGCCAACCCATCCTTGCAGTCCAGCTTGGAGTGGGCTCTCCCTTTCCTTGCACAGGACCCTGGGGTCCTGCATCTGGACCTGGGCACCTTGGGGTTCAGCCTGGGCCCTGCTTTGCCACAGCATCTTCTTACCATGGCAGCTCCAAGGAGGACTCTGCCTCTTGCTGCTCCAGGGCTGCTGGGTCCAAGCAGCTAATGGGAGCAGCTCTGTGTGGCACCACGTGCTGGATGCCCTTCTCCCAGTGCTCCATAAATAAATTCCCCTAGTCCATCCTAGCACACTGTATCAATCTTGTTTAATAGACTGGAAAGCTTATTGCATGGCGGCAGGTCGCAAAGAGTGTCGAGGTGATGGATTGCACCTTCCTGGAGTCGAGCGTCATTGATATATAATGAAATATTTATGATTTATTCCAGCTAATAAACTGGAGTGAAGTGTGTGATGTATGTGAGCAGATGGGGGATCTATTGATGCAGTTTTCATTGTGTGTGGGGAGGGAGAGGTTCGTGTCCATGACGGAGACGTGTCGCACAGCCTCACATCCCTCTGCCCATCAAGGTGGGTACTTGGCTGCAGAGAGGACAGATGATCTAATTCCTATTGACGGCCTTTAGCACTCCCCTTCTAATCATTTGTCCACCCCACATGTCCTCCTCTGCTTTTGTCAGGCACGGGAGCCCCTGGCAGTGGAAAGAAACCATTTCTTTGGGCAATGGGCTTAGGCTGAGAGCTTGTGCCCAAAGGAATGGGAACACAGGCAGTGTTACTGCCATGCAACACTCTGCAGCTTCCTGCTCCCACTGTGTCGGTGTTGCCTACAAAGAAACCATTTCCATGGATTTAGAAGACCATGAGACACTGGAAAGAGCAGGAAGACTTGAAATCCATGAAAAGAAGTGCTTGTCCGTGTGAGGTGCGATGGGTGCATGGAGCTCATTGCTGCAGGAGGCTTCCAAAGCCAAAAGCTTGGGAAGGAGCATGTCTGTGGTCTGCTGCTGGGCTGTGTGTAACAGCCTGGGATGGACCTACTCTGCAGGCTCAAGGGCAGGAGGACCTGCCTGCCAGCTGTGGTCCACATCTGCCTGTGAGTGCCCATCACAAGCCTCGGCTGGGCTCTGTGTGCCCCCATTCAGCTTTGTGTGCTGGGGAGATCTGGGACTCACTCCCACAAAGCCCTGTGAAGGCAGAGGGGGTTTAAGGGAGTTTTGCTTTGCTCTCTAAGCCAATGAAAGGATCAGGATCAGGGATCAGGGCTCTGTCTCTTCACCACCTGCCCAGACCAATCCCACCTGGAAAATCAATCATCTTAATCACTCATGTGTGTCTTCTTTGCCAGAAGATAAGCTCTGCCTCAGCCTGGGATGGAGCAGGAGTATCAAGAACCACTGTAGGGGAGCAGGAGGCAGGTAAGAGTTAATCCCAGGATAGAGCAGGGATGCACAACCTCTTGCCCACTGCTTTCTGTGTGAGCAGCCATCCAGGCATCCCACCCTATCCTACCAGATGTTCCTGTTTCTGCCTAATTAGCCTCCGGATCAGCTTGCCTGGAGATCCTCTGCTGAAAGGCACCAGAGAAGGGCAAAGACTGATTATTCCAACTGCATCCCTGTGAGCTTCCCTGGGCTCTGCCAGCTGGGACCCTGGTGGTCCCCCCAACACGCTCCTTTGGCAAGAGCAGTTCCCCAGGTACAAGCAGTGCAGAGGAATGCTCCAGCTCTTCCCCCTGGAAATGAGGGATCATTGTGCCAGGAGAGCAGCTGACAGCAGGGCATTCCTTATGGATACTGAGCAGGGGAAGCTTAAAGGTTCCTGAAAGAGCAGGTATTGAGCCTGGAAGGAGTGGGGCATCAGCAGGGTTACAGTAGGGCTGGGAACCATATGGGTCCCTTCTGTATCCCTGCAGGTTGGTGTCTCCTGAAGCAGTGGCTGTGAGACATCCCCGCTCTCAGAGGAGCACTGGGCTGTGCTCTGCATGCAGCATTTGAAAGCCAAACCTCCAATATCTGGAGTGATTCATTAACAGCAAAAGGTGTAATTAATATTAGAGAGCGCTCAAACCGCATTCTGCTGCTGGCAGGGAAGAGCCCACCAGCATCCCTCCTGTGCTGTGCTGGCCCCAGAGACCCAGCCTGCTTCCCGCAGCTCCTCACCTCCCTGGTTTTCCATAGGCACTTCCCTGTAAAAGCTGCTCCCGCAGCCAGGAAACTGTTAAAGGAGCATCTCCAGCCTGCTGGGTCAGCAAGCACTTTGCACCAACAGCAAATCACTTAGCTGGTACCATGGGGGAAGCCCAGCCTTGCCTGAGAGCACCATTTAGCAGGGTGAGGGCTGTGCCCCACGCAGGGGAGTGTTTTGCAGCATCTGATCAGGTCTCTTGAGCTCCCCATGAGAGCATTAGCTGCCACCATAGCAGGAGGGTAAAACGATCCACTTTTTGCTTCTCAACAGAATAGATTTCCCTGTCAAAGGGATGTTTTTCTCTGTATTTTCTGCTGTGCACTGCTTGGTCTGCAAAAGCACCGTGTAATTGTGGACAGGAGTGGCATGGATGGTTGCAGACCCTTCTGGTGCCATGGGAACATGGAGTCATGGGTGTCCCAGCTCTCCTGTCCTCAAGCTGGACCAGATTTGATGATATTCTCCTCTGACACCACAGCTGGGCATGATGCTGCTTCTGGTGCCTCCTATGGGCTTCAAGCAAAGACCACGGTGTGCTCCTATCTTCATTGCCAAGCATTACCAGTGTGGGATCTGCCTAGCTTCAATCCTGCCCAGCAGCTGCAGCCATCAAAATCCACCCGGTTGGATGCTCCCAGGTCAGGCTCTGTTTGTGGTGTTACAGCACATATCCATGGGTCCCCATCCTGTCCTGCCTCCCATCTGCTGCGGTGGCACAGCCTGGGGGAGCGCCTGCCGCATCCCTTCTGGGGAGCTTCAAACACAAAGACATAGGTGTATAAATAACATGGGGCTGGTGGCAAACCTCACAGAAGCCAGGACAGGCCATATGACAGGCTGCAAGCCGGCGTGGTGCCGTGTTGCTCTCGTGTTGTAGCAGCTGAAGCTCACACGTCGTGGCACAGCCGACACTGTCAGTGCCGTGAAGCTGGTGACATGTGTTACCAAACAAGCTCTCATCTCCCCATCCTTCCAGGCACCCCAGTGACATCTGTCCCCAGTGAGCAGCAATGTGTTGAGGGTGGCAGCTCCCCTGTGTCAGCATTGGTATGCAGGGATCAGGTCTCTGTTTTGGTCAGCCAGAACCATTACAAGGGCAGCTATTGCTGTTCATTCCATGGGCAGTCCCAGCTCTGCATCCAGATTGGGCTGACCTCACTGTTCCTTATGATTTACCTGAAAAGTCTCATTTTCCCTGCACACTTCAGAGCTCTCCAAGCTGCTCAGCACTTCATTTCTCCAGCCAGAGAGCTCTCTTGGTCAATAGTTGGTTCAAATGTTTGCTCATGATAACTTTGATGTAGAAGTGTTGCTGTGTTTGCCAGGAACAAACTGACCTGCAGGTGAGGAGCTGCAAGGAGGGTTTGCTCTGTTGCTCTGCTCTTGGGAGCAAAAAGCCTCTTGTTCAGGCACTGTGTTAGTCACTGGGAGCTCTCACTGCTCTATGAAAGAGGTGCACAAAGTAAAGGCCAAAGTGGCAGGATCACAAGGGCCCTTTCATCTTTGCAGTGAGTATTTCACAACTTGAAGAACCTCATTGCAGAAATCACTGTGGTTTCAGTTTGGAAATAGGGGCTCCATTGCAGCACATCTGCTTCTCAGAGTTCATTTGAGAAAGGCATGTGGCTATGGTATGGCCATTGACAAGGAGCTATCTATAGACAACCTTTCTCATAAGCAGATCTTACCCAAAAGCCAGCCTGCTGCCCGTTATATTTACATATACATATATATACACACATATATAGGCTGACAGAGAAGGACTCTTCATCAGGGACTGTAGTGATGGGATAAGGGGGAATGGGTTCAAACTGCAATAGGGGAAGTTCAGGTTGGATATAAGGAAGAAGTTCTTTACTGTGATGGTGGTGAGACCCTGGCACAGGGTGCCCAGAAAAGCTGGGACTGCCCTGTCCCTGGCAGTCCTCAAAGCCAGGCTGGACACAGAGTCTTGGGTGCCATAGTTTAGTGTGAGGTGTCCCTGGCATATCAGGGGATTGGAACCAGATGATCTTAAGGTCCTTTCTGAGCCAAACCATTCTGTGATTCTATGTATATATATATGTGTGTGCATATATTTGCATGTATATATATGCATATATGTATATATACATACATAAAAGAGGCCATGTTGGCATGTTGGATGGTGTTCTAAGCAAGCTGCTCTAGTGGAAGGTGTCCCTGCCCCTGGCAGGGGGTTGGCACTGGATGAGCTTTAAGTCCCTTCCAACCAAGCCCATCTATAGTTCTATGGTTATCTATATGTATGTGCAGCCCCCCCGGCTCAGCGCGCAGGAGCCTGTTCAGTATGCAGCTCAGCAGAGCCTTTAACATTTCACAGAACAGATGCCCACTGAGCATCTTGAAACAAATCCAAAGGTAGCGGTGACGGCTGCTGTCAGGGAAACAATAATCCCATGGCCTCGCCAGCATCAGCTGCGCCGCAGCACCGGAGCCGAGCCACGTGCGATGGAGGCTTCTGCTGCTGCCTGCTTTGTCTGATGAAAGGAGCCCGGTTGGAGGTGGCCTGGGTGAGCAGAGGCGGGGATGTGGTGTCAGAGACTGTAATCTTCTCATCAGCCAAAATCCCCTTCCCCACGCAGCTGGATGCTCCTGCCTCCGTGGAGCATTGGAGCATGGGCTCGGCTGTCCTAACCCTGCTGTTGTGTGCTCTGTGGCTGCTCCTGGGACAGAGGGCTCCTAAAACCAGAGCAGGACCAGGGCAGCTCCAGAGGCAGGACAGGCATGAGGCTGCTGTATGAGGACAAGCTGCAGCTTTGGGCTGGTGGGCTCCTCTCTGCCCTTGCTCTGAGGCATTTGAAGGCTTGAACAAGGAGCAGAAGTAGCAGTTGTCCCCATTTCACACAAGCAGAGGTGGTGGAGCAGGATCATACATGTATTAAACCCTTCCATGGCATCCCTCCTGTCCCTGTGCTGATGCACTGGGTGCTCCGTGAGAGCACTTGTGAGCCACAGGCACAGCCAACTAGAAAAGAGGGTCAACAGAAATGTGGCTTAAAGTGGTGTCATCTCATGGAAGGAGAGATCCATAGATCCATTCCCCACCCAGAAATCCCCCCCATTGCCTCTGTTGCCCCTGCCTGCCCAGGAGGTACCCACATGGGCAAAGGGTCTGCAGCCTGCTGGAGGTGGCACAAACAACCGGGGCAGGCAGGGTGGATGGAGCTCAATGCCTCTATGGGCTGCCAGCAGGGTCTGGGTGGACTCCTGCATCACCAGGCACAGGGACCCATGTCAGGAGCCCCAAGGTGACAAGCACACCCCTTGCCATTGACCCTCAGTGCAGTGCTAGGGTTGGAAATGATGCTCGCAGCTCTGTTGGCAGCAGCATGTGGGGGTGAGTCGTTAAGCAAACAACAGCATCCCTTTAACTAGTCTCCCTGGCCCAGGAAATCCCTGCTGGCCTGGGAGGCAGCAAGCACTGGATGTGCCGGCACACATGCTGTCTTGATGTGCTCGGCTGGTAGCAGATGGTGCGGGGCAGAGGGTAATGTGGCTGTCCTCGGCGGACGGCGGTCCCCTGGAGCGAGCTCTGTCCTGTCAGCTTGGGAAGTGACAGCAAGACCCTGACAGGAGAGAGGAGGCAGAAAGAAAGAGATGGGGGGAAATTACAGAGCTCGTCCCCGAAGCTCACAATAGTCACAATAATAACACTAACCACCCGTCACGCTGTGCTGCTGACAGGGCTTTAGGGATGCTGTGATGGTGTTTGTGGGGAGCATGGGGGTGGAAGATGAGTGGTGAGGAGGGGGTCTCCTCTCCATGCCCAGTCTGAACTGACTCTTTCTCCTGCCCCTTGCTGTGTGGGGGAACATAAAGAAGGGCAACAGCTTGGGAAATGCTGGTGGTGGCCATGGAGGGATGCTGGTGGTGGGTATACAGGAATGCTGGTGACAGCCATGCAGGGATGCTAGTAGAGATCATTCATATACTGATGCTGGTGGTGGCTATGTGGGAATGCTGGTGATGGCTATGCAGGGATGCTGGTGGTCATCGTACGGTGATGCTGGCAGTGGCCATGCAGGGATACTGGTGGTGGATATACAGGAATGCTGGTGACAGCCATGCAGGGGTGCTAGTAGAGATCATTCATATACTGATGCTGGTGGTGGCTATGTGGGAATGCTGGTGATGGCTATGCAGGGATGCTGGTGGTCATCGTACGGTGATGCTGGCAGCAGCCATGCAGGGATGCTGGTGGTGGCTATACAGGAATGCTGATGACAGCCATGCAGGGATGCTGGTAGAGATCATTCATATACTGATGCTGGTGGTGGCTATGTGGGAATGCTGGTGATGGCTATGCAGGGATGCTGGTGGTCATCGTACAGTGATGCTGGCAGTGGCCATACAGGGATGCTGGCAGTGGCCATGTAGGGATGCTCATACAGGCACTGGATGCTCAGGCTGCTGCCAGCTCAGGTGTTTTGTTATGGTATAGATGTGCTCTGGGATCCCAAATGCCACAAGCAAAGCACACAGACTTCCCTGACTGGAAACGGTCTCTGAGGCCAGGCAATGCTGGGGTTTGAGGGTCTCATTCTGCCTGGCCCCCATGTACAGGGGGTGGGAGTGGGACAGAGACAAGGCCAAGGTGACAGGCTCTGCCCTGTCAGTTTGCTTTGCAAACAAGCTCCAGAGAGATCGTGTCGGGCTGACACGTCCCCAACAGACTCAAGGGCACAAAGGGATGTGAATTCAGTCCTTGCTCACTGTAGGGAGAGATAAGGGGAGTGATGACTCTGTGCAGGTAAAGAGCCCTTCAGCTTTCACATCACAAGACCTTGGTGCAAAGAAATCTCCTGCCCCCACATCCAGTCATCATTGGACCTGTCCCTGGGACCATTCTCCCCATCACGGAGAAGAGGAAAATGCAAATGTGGCAGCTTTCATGTGCGTGAATCCTGAAGAGCTACACAGGACCTGTGTGTCATTGAACCAGCTCTGAATTCCCTCTCTTCTCCCTGTCTCCTCTATATGAATAAGCAGCTCCTGATCTCCCTGCTGAAGGCTCATGGCTCTTGTTCCCCCATTGCCATGTTTTAATTAACGTTTGCTCTCAGTCCTGTGCCAGTCACACATGGCACAGTGATACCGGACATGGAAGGCAGTTTATCACAGCAGTAATGAATCCCTTTCAACCCAAGCAGCCGAACACCCAGAGAGCCTGAGTTTAAAACTCTCCCACAACTCTAAAACATTCCAGACAGTGTTCAGCATCCACCGGAGTGCCAAGGGGCAGGTAAATACAGCACCAGTTACTCATCCCCTGGCTGAACTGAGCAGGATGGGCTGCTTGGGGTTCAGGTATGTGCCAGCTGAGCAGGGATCCGGCTCTTCTGGGGAGCAGCCCCAATTCCACAACTGATTCTGGTGTTTCACTGCTCTGACTCTGAACCTCTGACCACATTGTGAGCTCTGCAGCGTGCCAGGGGTGAGCTGGAAGTGGGGTTTTGTAAAGCCATGGGGCTGATGGTGTGTGCTGCGTACCTGGCATGAGAAGTGTGCTGGGAGCACTGATGGGGAAAAAGGGGAGCAAAGTGGGGTTCAGTGGTGTGAGCACTGGGGGATGCTCACCTCTGCTGGGGTGACACTGAGCCCCAGGGAGTGGGGTCCCCATTGCTGAAGGGGAGGACTGTGATCAGCACAGTCCTTGGCCCTGGGGATGCTCTTCCCTTGGCCACCCAATGAAGTCCCCATCCCAGTGCCCTCAGAGTGCTCTTTCCACAGCCTTCCCTCAACCCAGAGATCCAGCGCATCCTCCTGGCTCCATGGGCTCCTCAGCCACAGGGATGCTGGTGTCCAGGACCCCATCCTGTCCTCATTCACCATACTTTGAACACGTGCCTGGATGGAGGGCAAGGCAAACACATGGAACTCCTGCAGCCCCAGTGATGCTGCTTTGCCCTGCATTGTTGGGAACTGCTTTTTCCTCACTGCCAGTCTCTGTGTCACCTCCATGCTGGGGCTTTCCAGCAGGCAATGAGATGAGTCTGTGAGTGAAGCTGCAGCAGGGAGCGGGACGGGTGTGTGGACACAAAGGCAGCACGTATCATTAAGGAGAGGATGGAGACTGATGTGCAGGGGAGAGCTAAGGGCCCCCCTGGTGCTACCATCAAGGCTCTGAAATGGAAATGCGGGGTCCCCAGACCCCCCCTCTTCACCCACCGGTTGGCAAAGGCTCTATTAGCAGGATGTGAGTAATCATCTTAAGTAGCTATCAAAGTGCACCAGCTTGTTAAGCATTTAGCCAGGTTGTGCTGACATGACCTCTCTCCTCAATCTTCCCAGCGTTGGCTCAAGCAGCTAATTACTGGCTCACACCTGCCACACGCCTGCAGAAAGGACAGGTCGGATCCAACGTGTTGCTTAGGACAGGCTCATCTTCCCAGCATCATCCCCAACCTGCTGTTAGGAGAGGATGGAAGCCCCCTTGGCAAGCAATGGGTGCTCCCAGCTGGCAGTGCCCAGGGCAAGGGCTGCTCCAGGGGATGCTGGTGGCTATGGTCAGAGCACATACATGGTGTTTTTGCGGCTGGGAAGGACCCCTGTGGGCTTCATGGGCTGCTGGATGGGGGTGTTTCATTACTGGGAGGAAGAGGAGGCTGGGGACTATGTAATGGGGGATGAGCAGCCCTGGTGATGCCAGGGATCCAGGAGGAATTGTGTCCTGTTGGGATGGGACAAATGAGGTCTTTGTGACTGGTGATTGCCAGAAAGATGAGGAAGAGGCTGAGCTAGAGCCTGCTTGTCCTATGGTCCATGTTGAGTGTGCTGGGGAAACATCCACCTGCAGCGATGGTTCCCATTTCCATTGCTTCCATATTAAATGACTTCTGGCTTCATATCCTTATTCTTCCCTTTCCATCCACAGAAAACCAATGTCTGTCTGCTCTCTGCATGACCCTGGGAGCAGGCTGTTGTGTGAGGAAGTCCAATACCCCCAATACCCCATGTGGGGGTCTCTGCAGAGATGCTCTCAACTGTAGGGCTAAGTGTGGCTCGCAGGGAGCTGGGCTCAGTGCCTGCTGAGAACATCACAGGCTGAGAACACTGGGGCTGTTCAGCCTGGAGAACAGAAGCTGTGTGGAGACCACAGAGCAGCTTCCAGTGTCTGAAGGGGGCTACAAGGATGCTGGAGAGGGACTCTTCATCAGGGACTGTAGGGACAGGACAAGGGGTGATGGGTTCAGACTGAAACAGGTTGGATCTAAGGCAGAAGTTGTTCCCTGTGAGGGTGCCCAGAGAAGCTGTGGCTGCCCCATCCCTGGCAGTGCTCAAGGCCAGGTTGGACACAAGGGCTTGGAGCAGCTGCTCCAGTGGAAGGGGTCCCTGCCCGTGGCAGGGGTTGGAGCTGGAGGAGCTTTAAGGTCCTTTCCAACCCAAACCATTCTGTGATCACCTGCGCATCGCATCCATGTGTCAGGAAAAGCAAGGGGATGGCTCTGACAGATCCTGCTTTGCTTTTCAGGAGACACTGCAGTGTACAAGGATGGTGTTTACTGGATCAAGGGCCGCACCTCAGTGGACATCATCAAAAATGGGGGATTCAAAATCAGTGCTCTGGAGGTGGAACGTCACCTGCTTGCGCACCCTCACATCACAGGTACTGTGTGCTGAGGAGGAGCCCAGTGCGTGAGCCCAGCCATAGGGACAGCCCTGGCTCTGTGGGTGCATGGGGCTGCCCGAGGGCTCGTGTCTGGAGGCTCTATCCCAGCCACCCCATTAGTGAGCTGAAGCCACATAGCCCACAGCTCAGTGCTGAGTCAGCAGCAGCTCCCATATGATTTTGGAAATGACACTATAATTGAATCTGTCCTGCCCTTGTGTGTGACCCTACATGAGGGGATAGCAGCAGTGCCCCCGGCTCCACACCGCTCTGTACATCATACTCCTCCCTGTTGACTCTTCAATAGCTCAAGCCATTGGGCTTCCTGCCTTTCCCTTGCTGAAGAGCCCTGTTCTTGTGTCAGCACCAAAGCACGCAGCGTCTTCCTGGGCTAACTCCCCATGGACTTTTCCTCCTATCACAGCAGGGCTGAACCCCTCTTCTCCCCTACCCTGACCCCCATATTCACTTGGGTTTCTCAGGCTCTCTCTGCTCTCTCTGCAGACGTGGCCGTGATCGGACCTCCGGACATGGTGTGGGGCCAGCGGGTCAGTGCTGTCGTGCAGCTGCGCAAGGGGGAGATGCTCTCTGTGAAGGACCTGAAGGACTGGGCCAGGTAAGATGCCATAGGGCAGTGCATGGTGAGCAGCATGGCACAGGGAGAGCACCCAAAGCTGGCACAGGGAGAGCACCCAAAGCTCACAGCATCCTCATCAGAGATGGGTCATCAGAGGGATGGAGGGATGGGCAGCAGTGACACAGTGCTTGAGGCTCTGGGGATGGAGAAGAGACCACAGTTCCAACCAGGTCAGCAGCATGTGGGATAAGGGAAGTAAACAAGCCTCTTTCTTACCCCAGAAGTGCCTTGATAAGCAGCATGCAGCCAAGTGGCTCCTACCCTGCAGGCCTGAGCCCAGACACTGGCAGATGGCACAGAGCAGCCACCGGAGCAGGGGGAGCTTCGTGTTTTCTCAGCAACAAGAACATTTGCTCAGCTCTTCCCCAGTGCTGCTCCCTCCTGCTTCCTACCTGCTGGAAGCCAGCCCAGTCCCAGCAAACCCCAGAGACCTCTCCCATAGAGTTTACAGTGTGGGAGACACCAAAGCTCCTTGATCTCGCTTGAAGCCATCACAGTACCAATGAGCATGGCACAAAGGGTTCAGCGTGAAAACCTTCACCTCCTCATTCAGATCAGTCAGGGAGCAGCCAGTGCCAAAGTTTTGGGCATCACTCATGGCAGCGTAAGCAGGCAGGAGCCAGGAAGCAGAATCAGTGGGTTTATCACTAATATTCCATTAGCAAAATATTTAATAGCAGATCCTTTTCCTGGCGTCTCCCTCCTTCAGGCTGCAGATATTTTTGGTGCTGTTTTGCAAGCGGCAGGAGCACTTGTTTCATCAGGGGCTGAGCAGCAGCCAATTAAAGATTTCCCCTGGATTTGCAGAAATCACAGTTGGGGGACTGTGATTTAGCAAATGCAAGGAAGATGCTGGCTGGCCACTGCTGTTCTGATTAAACAGTTATGTACTGGGGGGAGAGAAGCAAACAAAGGAACCAAAGCCATAGGGATGGCTGATGGGGCAGGTGGGGCAAAGCCACTGCCAGGGTGTCCCTGCACTGTGCACACACCGTACCCCTCTGGCTGCTGGGTACCTGGGATTGCTGCTCCATGAAGGGCAGCCCATGGCTTATGCTGGATCTCAGTCATCCCAGACTGGTTTGGGTTGGAAGGGACCTTAAAGCTCCTCCAGCTCCAACCCCTGCCACGGGCAGGGACCCCTTCCACTGGAGCAGCTGCTCCAAGCCCTGTGTCCAACCTGGCCTTGAGCACTGCCAGGGATGGGGCAGCCACAGCTTCTCTGGGCACCCTGTGCCAGCACCTCAGCACCCTCATAGTGATGAAGCTGATGGATTTCCTAAATGTCCTGCCCTTTCTTAGCCAGACTCAGCCTGTCCTGGTCCATACAGGGTCTGGTGCTCTGGGGCTCTCCATCCAGGACCCTCCTCAGCCTCAGCACAGGGCAGGAGTGATGGAGCGCAGGGAAGGGATGCTTCACATGCTGCATGGTGGTTACTCATTCCTAAGCCTCCTCCAGGAACACTGGTGACCCCAGCAGATCCCTTCATCCATCACCCATAGCTGTGCTTAGTGGGTTCACTTGGGTGTCCCTCGCACAGAGCAAGGGGTTGCACTCAACCCCTCATGTGCTCCCCTTCCAGGGTGTTCCCCTTGTCCCTGCATGTCTCTTCCCATCACTGTCCCCAGCTCTATGCATAGACATGACCCTGTTTTCCCCATGCAGAGCAAGGGCAGGTGCCCTTGAAATAACAGCCCCCGGAGGGCTGAGGGGTGTCTGCCTACCCGGCTGCTGCTCCCTGCCCAGCGCTGGCTCCAGGCACCAATCCTGCTCCCCCCTCCTGCCTCTCCCTCTCGCCCTGTCTCTCCCCTTTATTTTTTATGTCACTTAACATTTGCTTGGCCCCTTTTCTCGCACTCCCTGGCAGGAGACACATGTCCCTCTTCAGAGTGATTCATTTTGCAGCTTTTGCCTCCAATCGTGCTTCCCGGCGACAGGCGCCATCCTGAGTTAGAGGCATCCATATGGCAGGGGGTGCTGGTGGCATAGGGAGGAGGGCTGGGCGATGGTTGAAGGGCTCAGCAGACTTGGCATCTCACATTAGAACCGGTGCCAGGATGCTGCCGGAGCTGGGCACAGCCCCAGGTTGGTGACACACAGGCAGCAGAAGGCAGGAGAGCCCCCCTCTGTGTTCTGCAAAGGGCATAGGGATGATGCTCAGTGCTCAGACTCCCTCTCAGTGCAGGAAGAGCCCCCATGGGCTGGGGCACACAGCTGTGAGTCACTGGTAGGTCACCAGTGCATGTACCTGGGGATGTGACCCACATGCAGTCTTGGTCCTCAGGGACTGGCACCAGGAACAAGTGGGGCCCAGCATCCATCTGCATGGAGAATATGCTGCACACACAGTTTTCCCATGCCATCCCTTACCAGTGGGGCTGAATGCAGCAGATAGATAGAGCTGGGTACCAGTAACAGAGCACATTGCCAGCCCAAAACACAGCAATTGGAGTCATAGAATCAACCAGGTTGGGAAAACCCTTTAAGATTACCAAGTCCAACCTTTACCCCAGGACCACTAAGTCCATCCCGAGATGAGCCAGGCCCAGCTGTGGCAGGGGCTGTACACCATGACAGGCTGCAGGACACAGGGTCCCACATCAAATCACATCCAGTGGTGTTTGTGAGGGCTCGGGGTGGGCTGGAAGTGCTCTTCCTTGGTTCCACACTGCACTTGTGCATTGCAGGGAGATCATGGCACCGTATGCCATCCCGACTGAGCTGATCGTGGTGGAGGAGATCCCGCGCAACCAGATGGGGAAAGTCAACAAGAAGGAGCTTCTGCAACGGTTTTACCCAGCCTAGAGCGTGGCCTGGGGCCAGGACTGGGAGCCTGGGGAGGTTTGGTCCTCGGCCACATCCATTCTCCCTCCACAAAGGCACTCACAAGGTGCCAGCAGTGATCAGCAGATGCAGGTCTGGGCTCACTGCAGTCTGATCCATGAATAAAGTCCAATGAAAGTAGGATCCATCCCATATAGTCTCCTTGGCTGAACTGAGCCAGAGCTGCAGGGCCACCTTCCTCATGGGTACTGGTCCCCATTGCCATTACAGCTCTTCCTCAGGCCACATGCATATCATCCCCGGATAAAATGACTCTTTAAATTAAACTGCTGCCTTCAGACAGCTGCGGGGTTTGCATCTTCTCTGCCCTTTCCCATGGGCTCAGCAACATAGTTTATAGAGAGGAAGAGCCCCAGAGAGTGAGCAGGTTATAGAATCACAGCATCATAGAATAGTTAGGGTTAGAAAGGACCTTAAAATCATCTGGTTCCAACCCGCCTGTCGCTGGTGGGATCGTGCTGTCCACAGGATGCCCCATCCTCTGCCACAAATGGGTACCATCCACCTCCCTGCTCCATCAACCACTGCCTGCATTTACCAGCAGACATGAAGAATGAATACAAACCCACAAGTAACTACCAGCTGTGTGTAACATCCCAGTGCATCCCCCACCCAGGGGGTCCCACATGGAGTGACAGCAGAGGTGCCAGCACCATGGGGACAGTGGTCCCTCCTCCACCTGTGACATACATCCCATAACAGAGGGGGAAAGACTGGGACAGGGATAGCTTCAAGGGGCTTACAGTGACCCCCGTGTGATAGGAGAGCCTCAAAGCATCAAATCATATGCAGAGAGCCCAGGAGGATGGGGAGGAAGACTGTGGCCAGGCAGGTGCTGGAGATGGGCTTGGTTTTGGGCACATGGTCCAGCACAGGGTGAGGGCAGAGCTGAGCAGGGTGTGGGAAGCACTGGGGAGCTGGTGCAGTGTGAATGGCACTGTGTGTGCACTCACCCCTGTGTCTGTGTGTGTGCTGGCACCAGTGCCCAGGTCTGGAGGTCACTGATGCCCCAGAGGACAGGCAGTGTGGATAAACCCTACCTTTATACACAGGATTTCGTCCTGTTTGACTTCATGCATGAGCTGCTGGCCACATGGCAGTGGGCAGTGAGCAGTGAGGGTCAATAACATCAGCAGGGAATGGTGGCCATGGGGACAGTGCACTGGGGAGGCAGCGTGTCAGTAGGATGCTGCTCTGGTCCTGTTGGTGCCAAGGGGCTGACAGGGAGCCCCAGATTTCCTCATCAGTTGATATGGCCCTGGAAGCACCGGGAGGACAAGAGGAGCAGGGAACACAGGTAACTGCATCAAATCACTTTGTGAGGGTCAGTGGAGCCCTGAACATCAGGGAGGACAGTTAGTGAATGTAGAGGGGACGGCTGGGCAGTGGGAACAGGGATGGTGTAAAGGGGAAGAGGATGTGAATGGAGACTTCATCCCTCCACTGCAGCCAATGTGCATAGACAGGTCCAGCCATGCACATGATACTGTGCATCCCGGTACCCTGCCCACAGCAGCATCCACCAGTGCAGTGCCAGCTCCTGGATGTTGGTACCTTGGGTTCAGAGGGGTCGGGACAGGACCCATGGCAGCACCAGGGACACACAGAGCTCACACAGCCATACCTCACAACACCCAGTGTGTCCCTTCAGCACAGTGCATGGAGCCCTCACTGGTCTGTGGGAGGGACCAGGAGGATCCTTTGTTAAAACATCAACGATGCAGTAAATTCTTTAACTTACCGAATAGATCAATATCAAATTATCATGTCTCACATTCATAACTCTTAAGCAAGCAACAATGGAGAGAGACAAGGTCACTGGAGAATAAATAGCAGCAAAAGCTCTTAATGATCTATCATTCTCGACAACCCCAGGCACCCAGCACCAGCCGGGTGACAAGATCATTAATAAAACTCTGCAGGAACGCTATCGATTGCTTTGATGGATGATCACAGGTAGCAAATACTGTAAAACACCTGGTTGTCACACACTGAAGGCAGTAGCTTGACTCACACCTCGGCACTGGGACCCGGCTGTGCCATGCTTTCTCCTTGGTGGCCATGAGGGAGTTCCCCCCACTTTGGAGCTGCCATCCATGCTGACCCCCATGATCCCCACCTCCACTTCCCCAGCACTGTTCATCCCTATGGATAGAGCTGTTAATTGGAAGCCTCATTAAAGCACCTGGGTATGGTGCCCCAGAGCCCACGCTGGGAGCTGAGGTGGACAGAGATGGGTTTTGGTGGCATTGGGTGAACCTGGAGACCTGCTCTATCCCTTCACCACTGGATGCAGCCCCAGGACACCAACACAGCCAGGACCTCAGGGACGGATGGGGGTCCTCAAGGCCATGGGCTCTGCTTGGCATCCATCAGGGACACAGGGGGTGCTGCGTGCATCCCCCCACAGCTCCAGGTGCTTCGCTTTCGAGCCACGTCCGCATTGACGGTCTGATCATATGTACACAACCATTCAATTACCCCGTAATGGCTACAGGCTATTAAGCCATCAATCTCCTTCATTAAGGCCTGCCAGGCCTGTCCCCACACCGTGCAATAAAACCATTAAAACAACAACAACCACCCAAAGTAGCATCTTTAATGGTTGGTTCTAACACCATCCCCAGTGCTGATGCTGGACATCTCCTGCTGCCTGCAGCCAGCCCTGGGGCACACAGGGACCTGCTCTCCTCAATGAGGTATTGCCTTGCTGGGGGTCCTGAGGGATCCCCCCACACCTCCGTGCTCCCCTCAGCTGCTCCCAGCAGCTTCCCCTGCCCCAGGCTCCGCATGCTGGAACCTGCTCTTGCTCTTTATAGCTGACATTATCTTTTATTGCCATATAAAAAACAAAGCTCCAGTGGCTTTATGGCTGCTGTGCCGGCGTTTGGCACCTCGCTGCTCAGCTCTGTGCTTCTGGCTGCTCAGCATTCCCCATCACTGGGCCTAGTGGGGATAGGGCAGTGCTCAGATGCCCCAGGCCCTGCACTCGGGTCTCAGCCGGTCCCACTGCATCCGCAATGGGACCATAACTGGTCCCAGCACCCATGGTGGGAGTCTCAACACCCACAGCTCTTGCACTGACCCAGGCAGATCAGAAGGTGTCAGGTGGGAAGGGGGGACCTGGCCCCTCCAAAATAGGGTGACCCTTCTCTAACCCAGCATGGCAAGGGAGTCATAGGCCAGGGCTGTCACTGTTTGGACCCAGCATCTGTGGGGCCTCCAATCCCTGCACCCCACTGGGAGCTCTGATTGCAGGGACAGAGGGCAGGGGATGCTGGTGCAGTGCCAGCGGTTGGGGGTTGGTGCTGCAGCCAGAGCAGTGCCATGGGCACCAGGCAGCTCCGATGCCCAGCAGCACCAGCACCACGAGCTGGGGCTGGCGCCTTGTCAGAGCCTGTCACGTCTGCCATTGCCATGCCCTGCTCCGCGGTGCCGGTGGCAGGGAACATCTGCTCGGCCGCCCCACTGCCACGGTGCATTAGGGTCAGGGGCAGACACCGAGACCCCCGGCCAGCGCTGCCGGTGCAGCTCCTGACTGTGACACTGATGCAGGGCGGCAGGGAGAGCAGGGCAGACAGATGGGATCAGACAGACAGACAGGCAAGTGAGTGCCACTGCCTGTGCCAGGGCTCAGCAGTGCCGCGGGTCACTGGTGCCCCATGCTCATGGTGCAGGTCCATGCCCCTGAGGACAGTGACAACCACCACTGTTCAGGTTCTGGGGGTGCACAGGAGACCTCCTGCATCCCACGTTCCGCCTCCCTGGTCCCTTTACCCACTCTTTGTACCCCACTCCTGTGTCGGGGACCCGAGCTCCAAACGGTGCCGCACAGGGGGGACACCAGGGACACCCATTTGTGATGAGAGGCGCAGTGCCAGGCACGGGGGTGCCCACAGCAGCCAAGCGGGGATTTGGTGCTACCACCCGTGTCCCTGTAACACCGCAGGTCCCATTGCCAGGCCCAGGGCTTGGCTCCGTCCCGACCCCTCCACCGCCCCCGGGGGTGCTCGTTCTCAGCCCTGCTGCAGCCCCGACGGGAGGGGAGCGGGGAGCGGGGTCGGTGCCGGTGTCGGTGCCGGTGGCCGGGCCGATGCTGCCACCTGGTGCCGTGGCCTCGCGGTGCTCCGGGACCGGCCCCGGTGCTGGGGGTCGGGGGGGCAGCATCGGGGCTGGTACCGGGGGTCAGGGACAGACCCGGGACCGGCCCCAGGGACCGGGGGTGCAGCGCCGGGAGCGGCAGCGAGAGTCGGGACAGGACCGGAGCCAGCACCGGGGGACGGAGCCAGCACCGGGACTGTCAGAGGGGTCCAGGGACAGCACCGGGACCGGCGCCGGGGGTCGAGGACAGCGCTGGGAACTGCCCCGGGCCTCTGAGCCAGCACCGGGATGAGCCCCGGGTGTGAGGGGCAGCACCGGGACCGAACCTGGGGGTCAGGGAGCAGCGGGACCGGGGCCTCACTGTGGCTCCAGGAGCATCCCAGGCCCAGCTCCGTCCCGTGTGAACCCACCGGGACCGGCAGATCCCGGGACGCTGCCGTTCCGAGCCCGCACCGGCCCCGGCCCCACCGCCAGTGCAGGAGACCCCGGGGGGAACAGGGGGGTCCAGAGCGAGCTCTCCTCGGTGCGGGGCTCTGCGGAGCGGGGCGGGCAGACCCCATCCCGATCCCCATCCCCATCCCGATCCGGTGCCGGTGCCGGTCCAGCCGTGCAGGGGCCGCGGAGCCGGATCTCTCCCTCCCGCCCGCCCCGTCGCGGCATCCCCGGGGTGCGCCCTGCGACAGCTGCCGCGTTCCCGTCCGCCCTGCCCCGGGGGCCGCTTCCCCCCCCCCGGCCCCCCGGCCCCAGCCCCGGCCCCAGCCGGGTCCCCCCCCGTGTCCGCCCCGTCGGGCCCCTCGGAGGGCGCAGGCTGGAGCCGGGGGCGGCGGGGCAGGTGCCGGTGCGGGGGGGCCCGGCCCGTCACAGCACATGTGCTGTCACTCAGCCAGCCCCGCCGTTATTTTAGCTCGGGGCTGGCGGCCGGACTGAGCCCCGCTCCGCCATGGGCCCCCCGCTCCTGCTCGCCTGCCTGCTCGCCCCACTCTGCGCTCGGGTAAGGGGTAAGGGGATACGGGGGGAGATGGGGATGGGGTTGGGGATGGGGACCCCCCCACTGCATGCCCCAGGAGGGCCGGATGGGATGGGGAGACTGGACACGGTGCTGGGGGTGGCTGGACCACAGACCCTGTGGAGGCACATCCTCTGGGGCAGTGGGGATGGAGATGGGGGTTACGGGGGCTTGGTGCCCCTCTTGAGGCATTTTCTACCCCACAGATGGCAGTGGCAGAGGGGGGCCTGCGGCTCCGGCACGCTGCCCGCCTTTGTGAGCTGGGAGATGGGATCTGAGGCAGGGATAGGCACTCAGGAACATCCCACTCCCGTTTCCCACCCCACCTATGGCCACAGACCCCTCTGCACCCCCTCACCCGTGCACGTCCCCCCAGAGCCCCTCACTGTGGTCTCAGGCCTGAGCCACATGGAGCTGTTGGGGTTCTGGCCTGGACCCCACGGCCGAGTGCTCAGGGCAGGGGAAGGAAAAGGCACCCACAGAGCAGCCGTCACCCTCACAGCAGCAGCCCCATCGCACCCCACAACCCTCCCCATCGCACCCCACAACCCTCCCCATCGCCCCGAGCTCCCGTGGCCGCCCAGGGGGGTTCTCTCCTGGGGAGGAGCTGGAAGCCAAGGGGCAGCTCCCGCAGCAGCCTCGGATCAAGCCCTTTGTCCTGCCCAGCCCCAGCAGGCAGCCCCTGCCCTGCACAGCCCCCTCTGCCAGCAGGGACCCCCGGTTCAGACCCCCTGCCCCAGC
Source organism: Melopsittacus undulatus (assembly GCF_012275295.1). Classification (NCBI taxonomy): domain Eukaryota; kingdom Metazoa; phylum Chordata; class Aves; order Psittaciformes; family Psittaculidae; genus Melopsittacus; species Melopsittacus undulatus. The sequence continues at coordinate 101,485,570 of NC_047557.1, forward strand.
ACTGAGCACACGGGGGGACCCGAGGCACCCAGAGCACCCAGCGGTGACACCCAGTGCACCCAGCGGTGTAACCCAGTGCACCCAACGGTGTAACCCAGTGCACCCAGCACCCAATGGTGTAACCCAGTGCACCCAGCACCCAGCAGTGTAACCCAGTGCACCCAGCACCCAGCGGTGTAACCCAGTGCACCCAGCACCCAGCAGTGTAACCCAGTGCACCCAACGGTGTAACCCAGTGCACCCAGCACCCAATGGTGTAACCCAGTGCATCCAGCACCCAGCGGTGTAACCCAGTGCACCCAGCACCCAGCGGTGTAACCCAGTGCACCCAGCAGTGTAACCCAGTGCACCCAGCACCCAACGGTGTAACCCAGTGCACCCAACGGTGTAACCCAGTGCACCCAGCACCCAGTGGTGTAACCCAGTGCAGATGCAGGTGGTGTAGATGTGGGGCAAGGTGTGATGCTGCCCAGAGCTGCTCCCTCCGATGGAGGGGACAATGTGGGTCCCGAGGGCCAGGACGAGGGTGCACCCTGACAATGATGCATGGAGCAGGGGTGGGGGGGACAGGCTGCATGCCCAGCTCCCTTCTCCTCCTCCAGCCCCCATCTCTGTGCCCCCATGCCTGCTCCCCACAGCTCCGGACCCCCATGTCACCCCACAATTTCCCTGACCCTCCAGCTCAGTCCCTCACAGCCCCTAGAACCCACACGAGTCCTCACAATCTGCTGACCCTGATTCCGGCCTCTCCACCCCCATAGCTCCTGTTCCCCAGTCTCCATTCCTCATCTCCCCCACCTCACAGCCCCCAGCTCCACGCCAGCCCCACAGCTCCCTGTGCCCCACAGCACCCCTGGTCTTTGCCCCAGCCAGGCCCCCCTGCAGCCTAAACTGATCCCTGACCCTTTCACCATGCAGTGACCATGACCTGGGCTGGGGTGCCATTGTCACCCCCATTGCAAAGGTATCAGGGGGTACAGCCCAGCTGTGACATGGGGCCATGCCCAGGGCACAACCAGCATCACTTGAGGAGCACTCCTTGCCTGTGGAACACTGACACAAACCTGGGTGACCCCTCTGCTCCCCAAGAACCAACCCCATCAGGGGGCCCATCATTATGTGCTCCATCACTGTGCACCCCAGCACTGCACACCCCATCACTGCACACTCCATCACTGTTACCATATCACCATGCTCCCATCACTGTCATTCCATCCCTATTGACCCCAGCACTGCACACCCCATCACTGCGCACCCCATCACTGCACACTCCATCACCGTAAACCACATCACCATGCTCCCATCACTGTCACTCCATCCCTATTGACCCCAGTACTGCACACCCCAGCACTGCACACTCCATGACCGTTAACCACATCACCATGCACCCATCACTGTCACTCCATCCCTATTGACCCCAGTACTGCACACCCCAGCACTGCACACCCCATCACCGTTAACCACATCACCATACTCCCATTGCTGTCATTCCATCCCTATTGACCCCAGTACTGTGCCCCTCAGACCCATGCTCACTGCCCCAGCACTGCACCCCACATGGGGGGGTTCAGGCTCACCGGCAGCACCGTGTCCCCCCACAGGGAGCCAGCCCAGCCCAGCCGGGGGTCAGGGTCCTGGGCAGCCCCCAGCACGAGGCTCCAAGGAGGGTGAAGAGGGCCTGGGTGATCCCCCCCATCAGCGTCTCGGAGAACCACAAGCGCATCCCACACCTCCTGGTGCAGGTAGGAGCCTCCCACCCTCCCTTCCAGGCAGGGGGGGACACCCTGGGCAGGAGGGTTGCATTGGGGCACCCCAGGAAGGAGGATGTGGTATGGGGGGGACCCAGGGTAGAGGGGGACCCCAGGCTGGGGACAGACCCCCCAGCCCCAGGAACATCAGCCCTGCTTCCCACAGATCAAGTCGGACAAGCAACAGCCTGGGGGGGTGATCTACAGCATCAAGGGGCCTGGGGTGGATGAAGAGCCTCTGGGCATCTTCTCCATTGACAAGTTCAGTGGGAAGGTGTTCCTCAATGCCATGCTGGACCGGGAGGAGAACGACCGCTTCAGGGTAAGGATGCTGCCTGCCCTCCCCAGCCCCACAACCACCCCCAGCCCCACAACCACCCCCAGCCCCACAACCACCCGCAGCCCCACAACCACCCACAGCCCCACAACCACCCCCAGCCCCACAACCACCCGCAGCCCCACAACCACCTGCAGCCCCACAACCACCCGCAGCCCCACAACCACCCGCAGCCCCACAACCACCCCCAACCGACCTGTTCTATGCCCACAGCTGAAAGCCTTTGCGTTGGACCTGGGTGGTGTGACACTGGAGGACCCCACCGACCTGGAGATCATCGTGGTGGACCAGAACGACAACCGGCCGCTGTTCCGGCAGGATGTGTTCACAGGGCACGTGGTGGAGGGTGCTGAGCCAGGTCAGAGCAGCTGGGGGTGCTGGGGAAGAGGAGGATGAAGCAGTCCCAACACCAGCACCCACCATGGCACTCCTATGGCTGCAGGGACCTGTGTGATGACGGTGGATGCCACCGATGCTGATGACCCTGACACGGATAACGCAGTGGTGCGGTACTCCATCCTGGAGCAGGGTGCTGGGGCCATGTTCAGCATCAATGCAACCACTGGCGAGATCTGCACCGCCCGGCCTGGCCTTGACCGTGAGGTAGTGGGCACGGGTGGCACCAGGGGGGCACCGGGGTGGCACTGGGGCTGTGGACTGGGAGATGGTAGAACCACAGCTCCAGCCATGGGCAGACCCACGCATGGGGATGCAATGGGTGGGCTCTGGGGGACCTCTGGGCTCCTTAAGGGGCTCAGCACTGACCCCCTCCTTCCCTGCAGACCATGGGGGTGTACAACCTGACCGTGCAGGCAGCTGACATGTCCGGGGATGGGCTCACCACCACTGCCATGGCTGTTATCTACCTGGAGGACATCAACGACAACCCTCCCGAGTTCACCAAGGAGGAGGTAGTGTGTGGGGCAGGGTTATGGTTAACCCAATGGGTCATCAGCATCCCAAAGGAGCAGACCCCATCCCCATCTGCCCCCCCCAGTTCTCCATGGAGGTGGAGGAGCAGGCGGTCGGCGTGGACGTGGGCAGGGTGTTGGTGCACGACAAGGACCTGGCCGGCTCCCCAAACTGGCTGGCCAAATTCACCATCCTGGACGGCGACCCCGAGGGTGCCTTTGCCATCCGCACCGACCCCCACACCAACGATGGGGTGCTCTCCGTGGCCAAGGTGGGCGCAGGGCAGCCGGGTGGGATGGGATGGGATGGGATGGGATGGGATGGGATGGGATGGGATAGGATGGGATGGGCTGGGATGGGGGTTCCATGGCTTGGGGTGACCCTCAGCCCCTCTTTCAGCCGCTGGACCATGAGGTGCGGGACCGCTTCGAGCTGACAGTGTCGGTGCAGAACGAGCGGCCACTGGAGCCCACGGCTCCCACCAGCCCCCGGGCTCTGGCCACCATGCGGGTACGGGTGCGGGATGTCAATGAGGCCCCCGTGTTCCGGGAGAACCCCCGGAGGATCAGTGTGCTGGAGGGGACCCCCCCGGGCACCCCCATCACCACCTACACTGCCAGCGACCCCGACACGCGCCAGCTCCAGACCCTCAGGTGAGCCCCAGACCATGGGTTCCGGTACCTGTTTGTCCATTTGTGGGTGTTCTGGGGGTGTAATTTGTGGGTGTTCTGGGGGTGTCATCATCATCCCTCCCTCTGCACCCACAGTTACACGCTGCTCTATGACCCTGCGGACTGGCTGCGGCTGGACCCCCACACCGGCACCCTCCGCACCAAGCGGGAGCTGCTTCATCCCTCTGCCTTCCTGCAGGGCGGTTGGTACATCGCTCTGGTCCTGGCCAGGGATGACGGTGAGCGGACCCCCCCATCCTCGTCCGCCCCCCTCCGTCCATCCCGTCCTGACCTCCGCTCTCTGTGTCCCCAGCCGAGCCCCCGCTCTCGGCCACCGGTACCCTCTCCATCGAGATCCTGGAGGTGAACGACCACGCTCCGGTGCTGCAGCCGCCGGCGGCTCTGCTCTGCGGGCGGCCGGGACGCGGAGGGACCGTGCTGCTGGGGGCTACGGACGATGACCGCCCCCCCCACGGAGCCCCCTTCCACTTCCAGCTCAGCCCACAGCACCCGCAGCTCGCCCGCAACTGGAGCATCACCCGCTTCAATGGTAACGGGGCCGGACGGGGCTGCGGGTGCTGCGGCATCGGGGGCTCTGGGGACCCCGCTCAGCCCCGCTCCATGCCCGCAGTGACCCACGCTGTGCTGGCCGTGCTGGCCGAGCTACCGGAGGGGCTGTACTCGCTGCCGCTGCTGCTGCGGGACTCGGGGACCCCCCCTCGGGAGCAGCAGCAGCTCCTGAACGTCTCCGTGTGCCGCTGCGGCCGGGAGGGCACCTGCGAGGACAGTGTCCTGGCTGCTGCCACTGCCGGCGCCGGCATCACCCTCGAGGCTGTTGTGATCATCGTCGGCAGCACCATCCTGCTCCTTGGTGAGTGAGACCTCCTATCCCTCCATCCTGCCCGCACCCGGCACCCCAGCGCTGTGCTCTTCCATGCAGTGCTGGTCCTGGCCTATGAGCATGATCCATCACCTTGGCACCCAGTCATGGTCCTGGCTTCCCTGCCCACATCCCCAGTTACCCTGTCCTGACCCAGAGCACCCCAACATCTCCCTCCCACAGTCTCCATCACCTGGTCTAGAACAGCCCAGCCTCTCCCTATCCACATTCCTCATCACCCCATCCTATTCCAGAACACCCCATCCATCCTAGTCATGCCTCTCAACCCTGCCCCCAGCAACCCCCTCTGCCCTCTTCTAAGACACCCCCAACCCTTCCCCTCTTCCCCCATCCCACCCCATTGCTCCCAAGTCCCTTCCTCCATCCCCATCCCACTCCCCCATCCCACCACCACCCTCCTCCCCCCGTCCCCCGGCTCTGTCACCCATGGGTGCTGTGCCCGCAGTGCTGGTGGGTCTGGGGGCCGCACGGGTGCGCAGGCGCCGTCGGGCTCTGCGCAAGGGGCTCCTGCAGCGCTCACGGGACGACCTCCGGGACAACATCCTCAACTACGACGAGCAGGGAGGGGGAGAGGAGGACCAGGTCAGTGGGACCCGGGGACACCCCCGGGGTGGGGGGGTCCCTATCCCGGCCTCGCTCCGCTGCTGACCCCCCGCCTGTCTGCAGGATGCCTATGACATTAACCAGCTCCGGCACCCGGAGCTCTTCTCGCCCCGGGTGAAGCCGCCGCTCCGCAGGGATGCTCCGCTCAGCTCCGCCACCCCCCTGGCCCCCCGCAAGCTGCCCAGCGGCCCCTCGGACATCGAGGACTTCATCAATGAGGTGGGATAGGGCTCAGAGCCCCACTTGCCCCCAGACCCCAGCCCCAGTGGGGTCATGGTGCCCCCTCTGTCCCCACAGGGGCTGGAGGCAGCGGATAGCGACCCCAGTGTGCCCCCCTACGACACTGCCCTCATCTACGACTATGAGGGCTCGGGCTCTGTTGCCAGCCCCCTCAGCTCCATCGTCTCCAGTCTGACGGATGAGGACCAGGACTACGACTACCTGACCGAGTGGGGGCCACGGTTCCGGCGCCTGGCCGACCTCTATGGGCAGTAGCAGGGATGGGGAGGGGGTCACCCCACTGTCCACTGAGGGGCTGGGATGGGGATCCAGCAGTGGGGATCTTGCACACGTACGTGCATAGGATGCCCGTCTGCAGCAGCTTTGCATATGGACACGCACAAGATGCAGGGGATTGGCACACACGTGTGCACCAACAGAGGCCTCAGTGCAGGTTGGCACACCTGCACACACCATGGACCCCATGCCCAGCAAACCCCAGGAAGGCAGAAACTGGGGACATGGGCAGCCCTGTGGAGGGGGATGCCCTGGGGATAAGCCCCATAGAGCTGGGGGCCCCCATTGCCCCCATAATAAAGATCCCAGAGAAGGGGCTGGTGGCAGGGGCACTGTGCAGGGTCTCGAACTCACCAGCTACCCATAGAAACAAGGCACTTTTATTGGCAGCCCTCAAGCCCCTGGTGCAAGCACCATGGGGGCATCACCCCTGACCCAGCAAAACTCCTCTTGGGGCAGGATCAGCCCCCACCATGGGGTTGGGCACTGCTCCCCCTATCACACGTGTCCCAGTGCACCCCATTATCCCCGTGAGCACCCTAAGGTGGATTGCCCAGCACCATGTTTAGCAGTGAGGAGACACCAGTATGGGATGGGGGTATGACTATATCTCATGGGGGGTGACCGTGGAGCCCGTCTCTGATGTGGTGGATGGGGTGAGGTTGGAGTAGTTGTGTTGGCTGCCAGGGCCAGCGAGCAAGGGCATGTGGTCCTCATGGGGTGGTTGGTGGAACAGGGGAGGATGACGCTCCCTGTCACCATCCTCCAGGGTCTGGGGCAGGCTGTGGCCCTGGCTCTCCGGCAGCAGCATGATGCTGAGGATGCTGAGGATGGTGAAGGAGGCGAAGAGAATGTGGCGCAGGAAGAAGCCATGGCTGTTGGGGATGGCGGTGATTGGGGCTGTTGCCTTGCCCACGAAGCTGGCGCCCACACTGAGGCCTAGCCCAGCACCTCTGTGGGGGAAATGCACTTAGAGGGCACCCAGAGGACCCTGCCCCGGTCACCCTGGGGTAGTCTGAGGGATGTAGCAGCTCCCTCCTTACCTGACCACTGTGGGGAGGATCTCGCTGGCAAAGAAGATGCTGAGCATGGTGACAGCGTGTGATGTGGTGATGCCAACCACAGACAGGGTCAGGACAATGAACTCCAGCAAGTCTGGGCCAGGGGGAAAGCACCATCAGTGGTCACATCCTGCACACACCCCACCCGAAGCATCCTGTTCCCGACCCCACGGGGGAGCCCTGTGCCCATCCTTACACTGGGTGAGGGCCAGCAGCAGCAGGGAGCAGATGCCGGTGAGGACGGTGCAGAGCAGGAGGACAGCGCGGCGCCCGAAGCGCTCGGCTGTGAGGAAGATGAAGATGCAGGCGGTGGCCTCGGTGCCCACCAGTGTGAAGTAGGACGAGAAGAAGTGGGGCAGGTGCGGTTCCAGGTTGCGGGTGAAGCAGTAGTGGATGCCGGAGCCGATGAACCTGCGGGACAGAGGGGTCAGGGGCTGTGCCAGGACCCCCGAGTCCCCCGTCACCCTTCCCCTGCTCACGCGGTGAAGCCGAGGATGACACTGTTCCTCCAGATGATGTGGGTGTTGAAGATGTCGCAGACAGAGTGGTACTGGGGCTGCGGGGACCCCTCACACAGGGACTGCAGCTCTGCAGGGACACGGGGTCAGGGTTGGCACCATCCATCCCACCACCACCACCACCACCCCCCGGCTCCAGCACGCACCAGGGCAGAGGCTCTGCTGGTGCCCCGAGCCGTGCTCGGAGCCGCTGCCCTGGCCCAGCGCCTTCAGGGTGTCCCTGGCCCGGTCCAGTTGCCGTGTGGCCAGCAGCCAGCGGGGGGACTCCAGCAGCAGCACTGGGCACCTGTAACACGAGAGTTGGCATCAAGGGTCCCCCCCAGGACCTGTCCCGTTCCTGTTCCCGTCCCGTCCCCATCCCATTCCCGTCTGGAAAGCGGCACAGCCCAAAAACCCTCGAGCTGGAGCTGAGCAAACATTTACCCGGGGCGGGGGGGTCCTCGGGCAGCCTTTGATCAGGGTGCGCTGTGCTGGGCACTGCTGCGGGCACGGCTCAGTGCCAGCCCCGGCCTCGGCTCAGCCCCCCCCGGCCCCGGTGCTTACCACCATAGGACAGCCACCAGAGCCAGGATCATGGTGACCCTCAGCTCAGCCTGTGCTTACCACCATAGGGCAGCCATCAGAGCCAGGATCATGGTGACCCTCAGCTCAGCCGGTGCTTACCACCATAAGGCAGCCATCAGAGCCAGGATCATGGTGACCCTCAGCCGGTGCTTACCACCATAAGGCAGCCACCAGAGCCAGGACCATGGTGACAGCGCCCTGCAGCACCCTCCAGTCCCGGCACAGCACGGCCAGCCCCGGCAGCAGCAGCTCCCCCGCGATCCAGAAGAAGCTGGCCACGACGGTCACTCCCAGGCGGTGTGGGGGTTCACAGAGCTCCAGCCCTGGAGGGGGGCACCGTGGCCATGGGGTAACCCTAACCCTGCACCCTGGAGCACCCCCGGGCACCACGGACCCCATCCCACACTCACTTGCAATGTAGAGGGAGAGGAAGGCTCCGGCCAGGGCGGCCCCGAAGAGGAGCCGGGACACGAGTACCATGGTGAAGTCCACCGCAAGCGCGACGCAGACCCCCAGGGGCACTGCCAGCACCAGGGACACCAGGAACGATATCCTGCGGCCGAACCTGCGGGGGGACGGGGCTGTGAGCTGGACCCCTGCGCTGGGGGGGGGGGACGGGACCCTCCGGGGACCCCCCGGTACCTATCACAGGCCAGGCCGGCCGCGATGCTGCCCAGCGTCCACCCCAGCAGGTGTGTGGTCTGCTCCAGGGGCACCTTCCAGCGTGAGCGGCACACAAGATCCCACTGCGGACAGGGGGGACACGGTGGGGACACGGGCACGGAGGTCCCGGCAGAACTCACATCCCCCCCCCTCCCCGTTGCCCCCCTGTGAGTTACGGGGGGTGCTTTTGACCCCTCCCCGCAAGCAGAAACGTGGGGCCGGAGGGGAAGGGACGGTGCTGATGGTCCCTACGTCCCCCAAAGTCCCCCCACGGGAGCCCCTTAGAGCACCCCCCCGGTCCCGTTCCCCTCCCCCCCCCCCCGAAGCAAACTCTCAACCCCCACTCCAGGACACCCCCAGAGCTCCCCCCTCACACCCAGGGCTTTGCTCTGGTCCCCTCCTCACCCCAGAGACCGAGACCCCCCCCTCATCCCCCCCATCCTTCCCCCTCCCGCAAACCCCTTCACCCCCCGTACCCCCCCCCCCATAACCACCGCCCCCCCCAGCCTTAGGGGTGCCCCCCGCGCCCCCCGACGGTGCGGACCTGCGTGACGAGGTTGGAGCTGAGGCCTGCCGCCGGTAGGACATAGTGCCAGCCTCGCGTGCAGGGCCCGGTGCCGTTGGGCTGCGCTGGGGCTGCGGCAGGGCCCCGGTACCGGTAGAGCTGGCAGGGGCTCCAGCCGCCGGGCAGCCGGGGAACGGCGGCGCGGAGGAGCGCAGCGCCCGCCAGGTGGCGCAGCGGCGGTGGGAGCAGAGCGGCGTCGGGGCGGCACCGGTGGGGGGGGGCTGCACCCAGCGCCCACCCCAGCGCCCACCCGAGGGCCAGGGCCACGCACGGTGCCCAACACCCCGCTGCCAACCAGCGCCGGGGCCGCCGGTGCTCAGACGGCATCGCCCGTCGAGGCACAGGTACGGACAGGCCGGAGCACCGGGCACCGCGGCCGGGGGAGGCTGGCGCTGGGGCACACCGAGCACCGCGGGGCCGGCCTGGCACAACTGGACGTAAACCCGCCCTCCTGGCACTGCCTCTGCCGTTCCCCAGTGCTCCGCTCCAGGCCGGGCAGCCCCGGAAGCTTCGGTTCCACCCTCCAGGCCCGTCGGGGCCGACACCTGCCTCTTGGGCTCGGCACGTCCGGCCCCGGCCCGGTTCGCTCTCCCGGCCCGGTTCGCACTCACGGCCCCGCTCCCTGCTCGAGTCGGTTCCCCGGACCGGGTTCGCCGTCCTTCCACCTGGGTCCGGTGCCCGCTGAGCTCGGCTCGCCGCCCCCCAGCCTGATCCTGCTCCTCCGGAGCCAGCCCGGGTCACTCCCAAGGCCGGGCAGTGCCCCCCCAGCCCAGCTCACTGCTACAGTCCGGTTCGTCACCCTCCAGCCCGATTCCCTCCTTCCCCTTCAAGCTGAGCTCATTCCTCACCCTCTATGATGTTCCAGGACAAGGAGCCCCCTTAGTAAAGGGGATGCCAGGATCGAGCCCTAAGCACTCACCGATGCACCTGGGTGCACCTATATACTAAAGGATGGTGGGGTCTGGTCCCTCCCCTGGGAAGGGTGGGATCAGAGCTGCCCCTACATCCAGTACCGACAAAGCAGTCAGGTCAACAAAGCTTTTGTTTTTCCCTCCTCATGGTTTATCTAACATCACTGGCTCCGAAGGCCACCACTGGTCTGCAGCTCCCCGGCTGCAACATCCCATCTGTGTTTGCTTCTGGCCTCGCTCCGTGGGAAGTCAACAGCAAAGGGGGTGATAGAGCTGCGGTGGCACAGGATAAACCTGAACAGGGGAGATTTAGGCTGAGTATAAGGAAGCTCTTCCCTGTGAGGGTGCTGAGGCGCTGGCACAGGGTGCCCACAGAAGCTGTGGCTGCCCCATCCCTGGCAGTGCTCAAGGCCAGGTTGGACACAGGGGCTTGGAGCAGCTGCTCCAGCGGAAGGGGTCCCTGCCTGTGGCAGGGGTTGGAGCTGGAGGAGCTTTAAGGTCCCTTCCAACCCAATCAACCCAAACCAGTTTGTGCTTCTATGCCAGTGGTGCAGGGAAGGTGGGGACAGCACCACATGGTGCTCCTGGCTGTGCTGCCCAACACCAGCCTCACATGGGTGAACCAAAGGGGCAGCACTGGACCCCCAACCCATATCTGAGTCAGTATTAGAAAGAACAGGAGGTGGCAGGAGTGTGGCAGCACCCTTAAGTCCATCAGCCTCATCCCTGGGCACACAGGCAGCATTCCAGAGGAAGCACAGCTGGCTGCAAGCCCTGCTGCAGGCTCCAGGCCTCCAGCTTGCTCTGGTTGCTGGGAAGCCACCTCCTTGCCTGGGGAAGCAGGACAATGCTGATGTGGTGTTAACAGTGAGCATGCAAAGACCCCTGCAGCATGGCCCCACAGGTCGAACCACCCCTCCATACCTGAGCACATCAGATGGGCTTCCAAGGACCACTGCACACCATCCTGGACCATATTTTCCCCTTGCAAGTGCTGCCCAGGGTGAACTATACATACAAAGATAATTTTAATTAATTTATTTATTTCTTTACACATAACTGAAAGTGATGTTACAGTACATAAGTTATTTACAACTGTGCAGTAATGTGTTGCAAAATAAATTATCTAGAAGGCAGCAAAAGTACATTGTTAATGTATATAAAAACTGTACAGCATTTATGGGATACAATTTTTCTTTATATGAGTATTGGCTCTGTAGTGTTTTCAAGTTATGTTCTCAGAAAGAGAAACGAAATGCCCAAGATTAAAGGAAAAAAAATATATAAACCACATGGATTTTACTCCATTAAAAACACAGTTGGCAAAGTCCTTTCTCTGCATCACCACTTGCCTGCCCGGCCGTGCCGCTCCGGCGGCTCCTGCGCTCTTCCAAAGGCTGTTGAGAGCGGCTGCTGTGGGTGCCGGAGCTGTCCTCACCTCCAGAGCCGCGGCTGCCCAACCCGGACACTGTCTGTTTGCTTCTACTTGTTTTTGTTTGCTTTTTTTTCTCTTTTTTTTGTGTTTTTTTTTGAAGTTTTTGTCTTTTTTTTTTTTTTAGATTTTATTTTTTTTAGACATACCCAGGATGGAACGAGAAACTCAAAACACCCCCACCCACCCCCCATGGTTTCCTACTGCAGCCTCTCCAAGCGGAGATCCGCCGGTGGAAAAAGAGAGCTGGAAAATCACGGTGTTCACAAGTACATGGATCACGCTGGGTCGCTGGCCCTGCTCAGCAGCTTCTGCAACACACAGACGGTGTCCTTGGCATCCCCTCAGCGCATGTGCCAGTCTCCTGGCCGCTGCGTGCCCGCTCCCCCCGTGCAGCCCGGCTGCCTCCCTGCAAAGGAGATGCGCCCTGGCCCACTACCCGGCAGAGCTGCCTTCAGTCTGGAAGGGAGGGACACGTTGTGAAGAAAGTGCAATTATTTTCTCATTGTTTTGTTGTCTGCCGATAGCTGCTTCCTCCTCCTCTGACCAGGGATTCATCAGCAAGCGGTAAGGGTGAATGTGAGCTCGACCGCCCGACCTCGGAGGGCTCCCGTCCGTGCCAGTGTTCAGTGATGTCTCCTGGTTTTGAACTGTCATGCCGGCAAGAGGACAAAGTCATCGTTCACGTCGACCATTGGCACGTAGAATGAGGGCACCTCGTTCACACAGAGGGATTTGTGCCCCGCAGGGTCCAGCTCCTGCACCTTCAGCTGCCACTCCATCCTTTGCACTGCGTTCAGAGCAGCAGCTTCGTGTTGCTGGCGCATGAGCAGGCACGTCTGGATTGGGGGGGAAGAAAGAACAAGCAGACAACCATCATTTCAGTGCCCATAGTGCCCATCCTTGCTGGAATAAATGAAGGAATTCAGTCTTTAGCTAGGCATCAAACAGTCTCAACAACAAAGTGAATGTGCAACCTGGTCGAGTGGAAAGTGTTCCTGCCCATGGCAGGGGGGGTTGGAAATTGAGGAGCTTTAAGGTCCTTTTCAACCTAACCCATCCTATGATTCTATGAAGGGCAAGCAGGAGAGGGCAGGAAAGGCTCCTGCTGCACGCTCTATCTGGCAAAGGTAGGAGGAATGCAGCCATCATGGTGGACAGAGCAGCAGAGGATGCCACAGGCACCCTTTTAGGAAGGCAACCTGGACTTGGGATGTCTGCTGAGCCTAATTCCAGCAGAAGCAGGGGTGAACCCAAAAGGGCCTTGGGGGATGGCTTTTAAAGGGTCACAAGCACTCAAGAGCACTGACCCTGCTGGTAGCAGACAGTCCCACTGACCTCAACTGTGGCCCTTTGCCACCCAAGAGCAGGGTCCTGCTCCCTTCATGGGAGCTGTCACCTCCCTCCATGTCACCACCTGGAAGCACAATCATCCCTGCTCCCTCCCGTGCCATCAGAGCCTTGAAGGGCACTCTGCAAATGACTGCACAGACTCCTTTCACCCTGAAGCTCACTACAGGCTTTGAGCTTGCTGCAGCACACATTACTGGTGCAGAGCAGGCCCTGACAGACCAAGAAGCTCCAGATTGTATGGCATGAGCAGAGTCCCAGACAGACAACTCTTAGCAGAACATGTCTCTTATCCCCCTTTTGGGACCAGCAGAGGGTACTGCGCTCCCCAAGTGCCCACAAAGGTTCCCACCTCTCCACCACGTCGAGCATCCCACCACAGAAGCATCCCACCTGCTCTAGTGGAAGGTGTCCCTGTTCGTGGCAGGGGGCTGGAAATGGATGAGCCTTAAGGCCCCTTCCAACCCAAACCAGTCTGGGATTCTATGACCCTGCATCATCCAGTGCTGCCCACAGCACCTCAGGACTCCTGCTCCCACCAGGGTTTTGGTAACCACAAAGGCAGGTCCCAAACTATAGCAACAGCCAGGACCCCTCCTGGAGAACCCTTCCTCCCAGGAGGAAGAGGAGCAGGACCAGGTACCAGCCACGCACTGGTGCTCCCAAGCCTCTCACCTTCATTCGATCGTACTTGTCATCCACGTCTTGCAACCAGGAAATGAACTGTCGCGCATTGAAACGGTCTCTGACTGATTTGTTTTCATCTCCCTAAGCAAAAGACAGCACAAGGGAATTACAGAGGAGAATGTTCTTGGTGTTACTATATGCAGCTACAGGTCTAACAGGCCATGTTCCAACTCCTCTTAGGGCATACGCTCATCAGAAACAAGAAGGAGGGAGGAAGAATGGAGTACACTGCTCCCAGCTGCTCTGGCAGCCCTCTGTCGAGGCTCCAGCCTCAGGCAGTGATGCACACATGCATGCATGCACTCCCCATGTCTGCTTGTTTTGCAGAGAATCTGTCTGTGCCAGCCCATCAGAGCACTCACATCTCTCCTGTCTGCTTCAGCTCATGCCCATGACTGTAATGTCTTCACTGTAAAAGCACAGACACTTGGCTGGGAAATGCTGAGGGATAAACCAAGGCTCTGGGATCAATACTCCAGGTCATTAATGAATTTCAGGATCCCTCCTGCAATGCAGCACTGTGCTTCCCTGAGCAGCCAGGCTGGCAGCAGCTGCAGGGCTTCAGAGGGTGCTGGCAGGATGGTGTGGGACCAACTGCAGCCACATGGCCACCAGCTGCAGAAACTGGACACGACTCCCCCTTCCCTGGCACAGAAGGAAGAAATGACCAGTTCTTGTGGCCTGTGAGACAGAGCCTGGCTCTTTCAAAGCCATTATTCAGACCCAAATCAATTTAATGGTTCTCTTCACTTCTTCCAACAGGAGAAGATATCTGAGTGCAGTAAAAGAAACCTTTTAAGGGTGTAGATGATACTGATCAAGAAAAAGGGCAGACAGCCCTGAGACTCACTGATAAACACAGTCATTTCTGCTTCTATCAGGAAGACATGCTCCCTGTATCCCCACATTCTGGATGTATTTCCTTCCCTGGCACACACAATGGGTATCCCAGAACGTGTGATACCAGAAACTGAGTCAGAGTAGGCAACCTGCAGGGTCAGACAGGAGCTGCAGGGCTCTTGCAGCATGTTCTGCATCTGTGTGCCATGGTGGGAGAATGGCACCGAGCAGGGAGAGCATTAGGAACTCCTCCCTCTCTCCATCCAGAAAAGCACATCACCCTCAGGGTCTGGCACAGCTCCTTCACCATCAAGACAGACACTGACCTGATTTTCTAGAGGCATGTTATAGACCTCGGAGTCCAGCAGCATGGTGCAGGCACTGAAGGGCACAGCCTGGTTGGCAATAGTCCTTGCTGCCCGACAATGAACTCTCAGGATCTCCTGCTCGCAGGAAACGATGAGCTTCTCCTGAGGAAGAGCAAAGGAAGCAGTGAGCATTGCAGCCTCAGTCTCCCCAGCAGAGCAGATCCAGGACCTCCTCCCCAGGAGGAGTTTTCCCTTACCCGTTCTATGCTGTGCTGAAGCCGCAGCTTTCCTCGCACTGCTTCCTGCTGCTTGAAGAGCTCCTTCAGAGGCTCGGCAAGTGACGGTGGTGGTGCAATCTGTGGGTACACAGCAGGAGGAGGTTAGAGCCAACACTGCTGCCCTGCCTGCATCCAGCACCCACTGCCATGCAGCACATTGGCCAAGGGAGCTGGTGTCACCCTGCAGGGTGATGTACTGAGCTTGCCAAAGGAGAAGCTCTGCCTGTGCTTAGCAGGCAGGTGGCAGAGGACAATGTCCTAACCATGCCTAGACCACAGCACGGGGGGAGACAACAGGGCAAGAGGTGTCCAGTGCTGAGACACGAGCTCTGAGACACAGAATCAGAGCTTACACCACCCCATGTGCTGCAAAGGCAGTTTGTAAACGGGCCTGAACGTGTCTTATGAAGGGGTTGACACTGCTGGTGAAATACTGCCAGGAGCAGCCCAGTCTGCACACTGGTGGGAAGGGTGCCTGGGTCCTGATGTGTTCTGCACCCTCCTGGGGAGCAAGGTGCTTCACAAGCACAGCCCAACTCCAGAACAGGGGAGCAGGGGGCTCAGGGTTAGACTAGGAAGACACAAGCAGATTTGAACACAGGCTGCAACTACTGTGGTGCTGGGGCAGACAAAGCAAGTATTAACTCATGAAAACAATATGGACTACCTGTACAGAAATACCCACAGATCGGGACATTCCAGCTGTCTGCAGCAGGCAATGAAGCCTGACTTAGCTGGTCATGTTGACCTCCTCCCTCCAGGCTGGATCCTGGACTTACTTCCTGCAACACTATTTGTTGATGCACCTGCATTAGCAAGTCCATTCTTGCAGCACAGCAGTGAAATTTAGATCCCATTGCCAAGGAGTGAGTGCTATTGGCAAGTCAAATAGCAGAGCTTGGGAAAACAAAGGCAGGAGTTAAGAGCCATATCTTTCCCAGTACTTCATGATCTAGGTTCATGATCTAATTATTATACTGCTTGGAAAAGCAGTTTTGCCTTCCAGCCTCAAATCCCGTGGATTCATACAAACCTGCTCTAAAGTCTGAACAAATCTCAAGTTCCTAAGCACAGCCCAAGGTCTCCTCTGCAAAAATACAGCATCTCAGAGGATGCATTTGTCATGCAGCCATCTAGTTACCGAGGCTTTGATCTGTCATCATGGGCACGTTCTAAAAGTAGGCTAACACCATGGCTGGGCACTACTGGCACTGCAAGGGCACTCACAGTGCACAGCGGACAATCTGGCTTGTAGGAGGGAGGGGACTGGTGCTGTGGTTTAAAGAGAAAAGGTGACTCACCACTGGAATATGGAGCTTGCTTAGAGGCTTGCCATCCAACAGGTAGGAGCCCGTGTAGGTGACATACTCAGCATAGCATTGAGGAGCTTGGGGAGTAATGTAGCAAAGGATTTTCCGCTTCTCTTCAATCTTTTTCCTGATCTGGAGGTACTCAAAGTAGGGGTTGGACCTGTCGCTGTGGTAAGGTTCGATGTCATCCAGTTTTATAGCATCCACAATAGCTGCCAGTGTTTGCTGTATCATCTCCCTTGTCTGCTGGGTGGACGTGTTGATCTGCTGCTGCAGCTGCTGGTTGGAGCGCTGGAACCGGCGCTTGCGCGGGTGCTGAGCCTGGGAATCATCGTCCTCTGTAACTCGGCTCTTGGCACGTGTGACGGGCGCAGAAACAGGAGGAAATTCCTTCTCAGCAGCAGCAGCGTTCTGCTTGTTTTGGTTGGCGAGCATCTGAGCCCGGTTCCTGGTAATCCGCTGAGGAATCTCTTCTATTTTTGGTGGTTTGGGAGCTTCTGCTACTGGTTTTTGCACCGGTTCGACAGTTTCTGGTTTAGCATTGCTTGGAGGAGCTTCTGCCTGTGAGGAGGGGGCTTGGCTCGCACTGCGTGTCACAGTACCCTCCTGTGGGACACTGGTCTCCGTGGTGGACACGGGCTGGGGACAGCTCTGGGAGCTGCTCTCTGCCACCCCACCAGAAGATGACTTGTCTTCACGTGCAGCCTCTGCCTCCTTGCTCTCTGCCTTAGCAGACTCAGATGGGGTCTGCTTTGGAACCTGTGCTTCCGAGTTCTCCGCTCCCTTTTCCTGGGCTACATTCTGCGCTTCTGAGCTGGCTTCTTTTGCAGCTACTTCTGGTTTCTGCTCCCCTGCTTTCGGCTCTGTCTCTGCGGGCAGGACAGCAGTTGCCTGCCTGGCTGGTGCCTCCTCGGACTCACCGGATGCTACTGTGGATGCGCTCGCTTTGATGACCCCAGCGCCTGCTTCTGAACCTGCTGCTGCGCTTTCCTCTGCTGCTTCTGCCTTGGTTGCCTCTGTCTCTGCATCCTTAGGCTGGAGCGGCAGTTCTGGTAGCGAGAAGGGGCCGAGGTCCAAGTCGTCTGTATTGGTGAAGGGATCAGGCCACGTTACTGCACCCTCCGTATTTGCAGGGGCAGCTTTATTGTTATCCAAGTATTTGTTTTCTTGTGCGCTACCAACTTCTGCCTGAGGTTCTGCTGGCACATGAGGGGGCTCTGGAGGTATCTCAGGTGCTGCTTCTGGAATAGGCTTACAGGTATTGAAGAACGTGTCTAACCTGGTAGGGGACATGTATGGAGCTTGCCCTTCAGCTTTCACTGTCTCTCCTGGAACTGCTTCCTCAGCATTCTGCTTGACTTCATCAAGCCTTGGTTCAGACACCGACAGAGGGTAAGATATGGGAGAAACAGGGTAGGAAGTATCTGTGGGAATGAAGGCTACTGGTGCAGGATGAATCGGCTCTAGTGAACAGAGTGGTGCTTTAGGGGACTCGGAGAACCTCTGGGGTGATTTCATCAGAAGCTCTGAGCCCATGGACCAGTTGACCGAGTGCTCTGCCGGGTTACCCATCAGGCTGGGAGGAATGCCAGCATCAGTGTTCCTGGACTGAGCGTTATCCCAGTCTATGTTGTTCTGTTCTGGCATACCTGAACTAAAATGGTTTTCTTCGATTGATGGTAAGTAAGTAGGTTCTGGTGGCATAATGGAAGCCGTAGCTTGCTGCTCTTCGGTGGTATCCAAGGGCATTCCGAGGTCGGGGGGAAGAGCACTTTCTACTGAAGGAGCCAGCAATTCATCCCTGTGGGAAGGGGAGGATTTTGCTTGTAAACCAGAAAAGACACTTTCAGGCGACTGGGAAACTCCACTGACAGCTCCTGGTGCACAGTGCAGAGCTTCCACTTTGGGTGATGAAACCCCATAATCTGGTGAGTAATACCCAGGAGATAAACACTGGAACTTCTCAGCAGGGACAGAAGGAAGAGGAACTTTCTCCTCCATTAAGTGTGGCACTGGAGAGTCATAATTTGACGTTGCTGGAACACTTTGCTGTCTGAAAAATTTATCCCCAACACTGAATTCTTCTTCAGGTGCTCTTCTGATATCAACTGAGATGGAACGATAAAGGTTCGTGGAGGGTATGGTCCGAGATGGGGTCTGACCAGGGTTCTCAGGGAGGACACTGGAAACGTTGGTGTATCTGTCGAAGAAGGATGGAGAACAGGCGTTCATGGACATGGTGGATATGGGCAGTGAGTGCTGCGAGTCTGCACATTCAAACATCAGGTCTGTGTAGTCTTCATTGCTGCATGAAGGAGTCCTAGGTGTCTGCATGACTTCCTCGTAGCTTGGACAAGATACGACGGATGCTGGGGTTGGGACTCCCGTTGGCCGGTTCTGATCAGGCCTGGGAGATGCTGGGAGGATCTCCTTCAGCTGAGGACCTGTTATCCAGTCCTTAGAGTCTGTCCCAACAGCAGGCTGGGTCTTGTTTTCTGGTGACAGCATAGGAGTCAGCGGGCCCAGCTCTTTCAGCTTCTTGTCCTTGAGCTGAGTATCCAGCGTTAACGGCTTCTTAGTTGCCAGATCCAGACTCCTCTTCCGTGCATCTTCTGAGGTTTTAAGTTTATCCTTTAACTTGGGGTCTCCAGACCTGTGCCTCATCTTCTCCATCTGCTTCATTCTCTCTTTGTGCCTTTTGTGGCGCTCCTCAATTTCCAGGTCTTTCTGGCTCAGCATCCTTTCAAAGCTGGTCATCATCAGATCACCATCTCCCAGAAGTTTCTCCCTTGGCCTGGCTTCTTTCTTGGCGGTGTCTTTGGAAAGGGTTATTTTTTCATTCCCATTGCTTATTTTTACTGACTCTGATTTATCTTTCTCTTGGTTCTCCTTGAGCTTTTCCTTCAGTTTGGTTTCACCAAATTTGAGATTGTCCTCCTTTGATTTATCTTTAAAGGCAGTAACCTGAGGACTGTCCTTAAGCGTTGACTTCGGATCATCTTTGTGATGTTTGAAGAAACCATCTGCATGTTTGTCTCTGTGTTTTTCCTTTTCCTCCTTCCATTTTTCCTTGTGTTTATCTCGCTTCTTCTTCTCTTTAGCTGTGCTGATGGTGCTGGAGCTGTAACTCTTGTCTTTTTCCGCCTTCTTTGACAGCTCTCTTTCAGAATCATTTTTATCTTTCTTTTCAGAAAATAAGTAATCAATGCTTTTCTCTGGTTCCTCATCAGCCTCTGTCTTCACATTGTAGGAAGTGCTAAAAGCTTCCCCATCCACAGAGAAATCTTTTTCATAATGAGTGGAATCCTTTCTGCTGCTGGAGTCTTTGAATTCTTCTGTTTTTTCCTTTTTCTCTGTCTTCTCCTTCTTTGCTTTTTCTTTCTCATGACTTTTCTTTGACGAAGATGAGGAATGTCTGTGTCTCTCCTTCTCCTTGAGTTTGTCCTGCAAGCAGGTTAAAGGGAGAGAGTCCTTAAACTTTTCTTCAGTGGCATCGGTAAGAGAGAGGTTAGAAGACTCAAAGAGACTGGTCAGTCCTGGATCTTGTCCTCTATCTGTGAAGCTGTCAGAAGAGATCTCACTGATTTTGTCATTGGAATCATCTCTATAGTCGTTCAGAGCCTCCTCCTCCAATTTCTCCAGCAGGCTCTTCTCTGACTCCCCTCCTTTCGAAGACTTCTTCTCTTTGGAGTGCTCTTTATCTGGCTTCTCCTTATGCTTGCTTTTCACCTTTTCATCATTGGCATGTTTCTTTTCAACCTTTTCTGGAAGCTTTTGCTTGGTTTTCTTCTCCTGAGTGGAATCTATGGACGTTCTGTCTTTCCTGTCCTTGTACTTTTCGGTAGAGTCTTTATCTTTCTTCTCTTTGTGTTTTTCAGAGGAACTCTTTTCCTTCTTCTCTTTTCCCCCTTCTGATGTACCTTTGTCCTTTTTCTTCTCCTTGGAGTCCTTATCCTTCTGCTTCTCTCCTGAGTGCTGCCTGTCGGAGGAGTACTTGCGGTGCTTCTCAGGGTACAGCTCCTTCTCTGCAGCTGCACCATCCTCCTTCTCCTGCAGACTATCCAGACGATGCATGTCGCTCCCAGAAGAGTCGCCAACTTTGAACCCACTCAAGCTGTACTCATCCCTCTCATCTTCGCTTTCATCTGTGAAGATGTCTGCAATGCTGTACCAGCTTTTCTCCTTGCCTTTCTTCTCATCCTTTTTCTCAGAGAAGTCCTCTCGATCTGCAGAGAAGTTTTTATCTTTCTTGTCTTTAACCTGGTCAAAAGAACTCTTCCTTTCTTTCTCTTTGCTGTGTGGGTCTTTGTACTTCTCTTTAGTTTCTTTTTTCTCTTTGAAACTCTTGTCGAGTTCTTTGTCTTTCAGGACTTTCTCAGGAGCAACTTTTTCACTTTTCTCCTTGTCGCCTTCTTTGGATTTTTCCTTGTATTTTTCTGGCTTTGCCTTTTCTTTTTTTTCTTTATCAGGAGCATCTTTCTTCTCCTTTTCCTTCCCAGAATGGTGTCTCTCCCAGCTCTCCAGAGTTTTACCACTGAATTCAGGGTCAGGCTTATCCTTGAAGAACGTTTCGCAGCCATATTCTTTAAATTCATCTCGATAGGGCTCCTCCTGCTTCGTTTTGGTGTCTTTTCTATCTTTAGAGCCATCAGAGGAATCTTTTCTGTCTTTGGTGGCTTCACTTGCATCTTTTTCTTTCCTCTCCTTGACACTCTCTGCAGAATCCTTCCTCTTCTTATCCTTTTCAGGCAAATAACTAGGAGGAACTTTGTGTCTGTCTGTTTGGTCCTTTTTCTTCTCGGAGCTTTTGTCCATGTACTCCCTTTCTTTCTTCTTTAAGAAAGTGTCCTTTTCATTACGTTTCTCATTGTATTCCTTCTTCTCTTTTGTTTTGTTTTCCTTTTTCTTGTCTTTAGTTTCCTCTTTTACAGGTTCTATGATTAGTTTTGCCACGGTGTCATTTTTAATCTCCCTGAAATCTGTTACTGGAGAATCCCAGCTATCTTCACCTTTGAAGTCGAAGGATGAGTCAGAAGACAAGTCTGAAAACCACCTCTCTTGCTGATCATCTGAAAGGCTGAACTTTGTGTCCTCGCTTTCGGGAAACTGGGTTTTGTTATTAAACTCATCAAACCCAGACTCATCCCTGTAAAGTTTGTCTTTTTTGCATTTTTCTTTCTCTTCCTTGAAAGCTTTTTCTTTCTCTAGTTTGGAAACCTTCTCTTCCTTCAGCTCATTCTTCTTTTCAGATTTTGACTGCTTGTCCTTTGATTTCTTCTTTCTCTCCTCCTTGTGTAGTCTTGGCTTCTCCTCCTTGGGAGACTTCTCCTTTACAGGTTTCTCTTTTTCTGATTTACTTAATCCTTCTCTGAAGGATTTGCTCATGTCTTTACTACCATCTTTGACTTTTCTTAATGATTTCTCCTCTTTCAAGGATTTTCCAGTCTCATCTTTAAACAACCATTCCTTCTCTTCGGCTTTACCTTTGGGGAGCTTTTCCTCCTTCTTACTGTGCTCTCGTTCATGCTTTAACACCTTTAGTTTGTTTTCGACTGGATTTTCTGTCTCTACTATCAAGCCTTTCTCAGGCTTTTGTTTAGAGTCCTCAAACTCAAAAGAAAATGTTTTGATTATTTTAATGTCTTGGCTGATGGGACACTGCCCCTTCTCCTTGTTTTTATGTTTGTGTTTTGTTTTATGCTTTTTAACAACTTTCCCCTCTTTGTCCAGCTTTGGAATTGCTCCATCCACATTGCTATGGAATGAATTCTTTTTCTCAGAAACAGTGTTGTGTGTGGTGTTTTTCTTTCTGTGCTCTGTTTTCTTCCTGACTGGCTTTAGTGACTCTAAGCTCGAGTCCTCGGACGAGTAGTCTGACTCGCTCGTCAGTCTCGTCCTGGTGGAGTCCGATAAGGAACTGACATCTGACCAAGCTGGAGAAGATATGGTTTTCCAATTGTCCGTCCTCCAGTGCTTGGAGTGCTGTTCCGTAAGATTAGCATTATGTTTCTGGGATGCTAAACTCCCATGAGAAGAGGTCGATGAGGCAGACAGAGAGTTAAACAAGGAGGATTCCTTTAGCACTAGCCTGGAGTCCTTTACACAGCTAGAGCTCTGAAGAGAGTCTCTATCATCCTCCTCACTCTCCACGTTTTCACTCTCTGATTCAGAGGAACAAAACTTGTCATTTTTTTTGCCAAACCGAACCTCTTTGTTTTTTGTCTCCTTCTTCCGCTTCTTTTTTACTTTGCTTTTCTCCTTCTGTGGCTTTGTGCTGGCGGGCTCTCGAATCTTGCTGCTGGGCAGTATCGAGTGGCTCGAAAGTCGCAGCTTTTCCCCTGTCCCCACAGCAACACTGCTCTCCTCCTCATCCGAGCTGTCCGACAGGATGCGGTGGGCAGCTTTCTTTGGTGTAATTGTGTTATTTTTAGTATAAGTTTTCACTTCCATTTTGGGTATGGAAATGAAACTGTTTGCTTTAGTCTCTTTTCTGTAATCCTTTTTCAGCAGATGTTTGTCATCAACAGGTGGAACCCGGTCCTGCTCATCATCCTCATCAAATTCATACTCATCTTTCACCGGGGTAATGGTTTTGGGGGGCTCCTGGGCCTTGGGCTTGTGCTTCAAACCCTTCTCAAACTCTGAGTCTGTGTTATTGCCATCAACAGAGCTGGAGGGAGCGAAGGAAGGGGCATCCTCCTCTTCTGAGGTCTCTGCAGACAGAGAAGATCAATGTGTTAGGGGCTGTGAGGGGCTTTGGGGAGGTAACATCATCAGTCTGCTGCAGATGTGACCCCTGTGAACACCCCTGCCGCCCTTCTGCCTTACTCAGCCTTTGCTAAGTTTGCAGCTGATAGCTCAAAATGTTGGATTGGGAGATGTTTTAGAAAGGAACAGCTATCCAGTCTCAAACCTGCACAGGGTGTTCCTCAAAACAGCGTCCTGGGTGTATCAAGAGAAGAACCTGTTAACAGGGTTATGACTGCACAAACCATAGGTCAAGACTTCCCATGAGACAGGAAACTTTAATTAGCATGGATTACAACCTGCAGTGTTCCCCACCTCGAACAGACGTAACGGTGGCACTCATGGGGCAGGCTGTAGCAGGGAGCTCTGCTGAGGGACAGCCCAGGAGCACTGGTATGGAGCACTGTGCCCTCCAAATGGGGAGGGATGGGGACACACAACGAGCACACAAACCTCCTCCTCTCTACACACAGGCTGGACTGTGGTCAACTGCTGAGGTGAGCAGCTTGAGAGAGGATGCCTTCAACACTTGAGCGGAAGGAAGCTCAGGGTCCAGGAGCCTCAACTTAGAGCAGCAAGAGCCTCAAGTCCTCAGCTGATGCAAGCAGGGACACAAAGGGAGGGATGGCACCAGCCCTGACTGGGTGAAAAACCACCACAGGGAATGGGAATGATCAGGAGCTGCCCCAGCAATGCCCAGCGTAGGCACCCAGACAGAGCCGATGAGAGGGGAGGCTGCAGTGCAGAGCTTGGAGTGTAGAGAGTGCCTGCACTGGTCTGGTGATGGAAAGGTGCCCAATGGGCAGGGCTGCACTTGGTGCTCACTGATGCAGGTCCTGCTGCAGCAGGGGCTGAGCTGCGGGATGCTGTCAATGGGCTAAAAGATGTCAGGGAAGCTGAGAGGAAGCAGGATTGCTTGCTCCAGGCCTGAACTGTGCAGGGGCCTCAAGCATCCATTGCAGCTTATGCAGGAAAGAAGAAGGCTGTTAACCCAGGAAGCTAAGAAATAGTAACATAAAAAACAGCAAAAAAGGAGGGAAAGGACAATTAAAAGCAAGGGGCTTCCTCCTAAAGCTGTTGTCCCCACCCAGAACCACTTTGCAGTTCTGCAGGGTCTAATGAGGAAGCACACATCTTGCACCATGAACAACCAGCTGGTGCACTGGTAAGTAAGATCTCTACTGGTGCTGCCAGGAAAAAGTGGTGGGTTGTAATGGTAGGGACTCTGAAAGGCACAGAGGCACCCATCTGTCAGCCTGACCCAGTCTCAAGGGGGGTGTACTGCTTACCAGGGCCACGGATCAGGGATGTTTCAGAGAGGCTGCCTGCTCCAGTAAGTCCCACGGACTATGACCCACTTCTAGTGATCCATGTGAGTGCTAGTGATATAGACAGCAGTAGCCCAGAGAACATAAGGAAGGACTCCAGAGAACTGGGAGAGGTGGTTAGGGGCTCTGGAGCTCAGATAGTCTTTTCATCAATTCTCCATAATAAAGGGGAGGACCTTAAAAAGGCTAGGAGGATTAGCCAGGTTAATAAGTGGTTAGAACAGTGGTACCATAGTCAGGGTTTGGGTATTTAGAACATGGGACTCAATCTGGGAGGCCAGGTCTACTGGAGGCTGGTGGAGCTGGTCTGAAAATGAAGGGGAAGAGCTGTTTTGGTAGGAGGCTTCCCAGGCTGGTCAAGGAAGCTTTAAACTAGATGTGGGGGGCAGCATCATTCCATCCTAACACTCCCAGTCAGTTGCCAGCATCTATAATAAATGTTTGGAGCAATGCAGAGATATTCCAGCTGCTCCAGCCAATGATCCGGCTTCATTTGGAGCTCGGCTCAGACGCCTCTATACAAATGCCCGTAGCATGGGGAATAAACAAGAGGAATTAGAGATGTGTGCACGGCTACGGGGTTATGACATCATTGGTATCACAGAAACCTGGTGGGATGGCTCCTATGACTGGAGTGTTAGAATGGAAGGTTACAGCTCTTTAGAAAAGACAGCCCAGCAGATGGGCAGGGGGAGTTGCCCTTTACATTAGGGATAGGCTGGAGAGTATGGAACTCTGCCTGGGGACTGCTGAGCAGTTAACAGAGAGTTTGTGGGTCAGGGTTAAAGGGAGAACAGCAATGGAACACATTACTGTGGGGATCTGCTACAGACCTCCTGATCAGGAGGAACCTGTGGATGAAGCACTCTACAGACAGATAGGAACAGCCTCACACTCGCAGGCCCTTGTCCTCATGGGAGACTTCAACCACCCTGATACCTGTTGGAGGGATGGTACAGCCCAGTGCAAGCAATCCAGGAGGTTTCTCGATTGTGTGGAACACAAGATTCCTTCTGCAAGCAATAGAGGAGCCAACAAGGAGAGGTGCCCTGCTTGACCTCGTGCTCACCAACAGGGAAGGGCTGGTTGGAAATGTGGTGCTCCAGGGCAGCCTCGGATGCAGTGGTCAGGAGATGGTCGAGTTTGAGATCCTCAGGCCAGTGAGAAGAGCGTGCAGCAAGCTCACTGCCCTGGGCTTCAAGAGAGCAGACTTTGGCCTCTTCAGGAACCTGCTTAGCAAGGTTCCATGGGATGTAGCCCTAGAGGGCAGGGGGGCCCAAGACTGTTGGATGATATTCAAGGATCACCTGCTACAAGCTCAGGAGTGTTGCATCCCAACTAGAAGGAAGTGCAGCAGGAGGGACAGGAGACCTCCTTGGATGGATAAGGAGCTGCTGAGGAAAATTCACAGGAAAAAAGAGGCTTATAAAAGGTGGAAGCAAGGACAGGTGGCCTGGGATGAATACAGGGATGTTGTCTGGAAAGCCAGGGACCAGGTTAGGAAAGCTAACGGTCACTTAGAATTAAACTTGGCTAGGGATGTGAAAGGTAACAGGAAGGGATCCTATAGGTACATTGCAAATAAAGAAAGACTAGGGACAATGTGGACCCTCTCTGGAATCTATTAGGAGAACTGGCTACCCTGGATTTGGAGAAGGCTGAGGTTCTGAATGACTTCTTTGCCTCGATCTTCACTGGTAAAGACTCTGACTGCATCACCCAAGTCTTGAAAGGCAGATGCAGGGACTGTGAGAATGAAGACCTCAGGCCCACTGTAGGAGAGGATCTGGTTCGAGACCATCTTAAGAACCTGAATGTACACAAGTCCATGGGCCCTGATGAAATCCATCCACGGGTCCTGAAGGAGCTGGCCAATGAAGTTGCTCAGCCACTGTCCATCATATTTGAAAAATCCTGGCAGTCAGGTGAAGCTCCTGGTAACTGGAAAAAGGGAAATATCACCCCCATGTTCAAGAAGGGGAAAATGGATGACCCGGGAATTACAGAGCAGTCAGTGTCACCTCTGTGCCTGGCAAAGTCTGGGAGCAGATTCTCCTGGAAGGCATGCTAGGGCACATGAAAAACAACAAGGTGCTTGGTGACAGCCAGCAGGGCTTCACTAAGGGGAAATCCTGCCTGACCAATCTGGTGGCATTCTATGATGGGGCTACAGAAATGATGGACAGGGGTGGAGCAGCTGATGTCATCTACCTGTACTTGTGCAAAGCATTCGACACTGTCCCACACGACATCCTTGTCTCTAAACTGGAGAGACATCAATTTGATAGGTGGAGCACTCGGTGGATGAAGAACTGGCTGGATGGCTGCACACACAGAGTTGTGGTCAGTGGTTCAATGTCTGGCTGGAGACCAGTAACGAGTGGTGTCCCTCAGGGATCGGTGTTGGGACCGGTCTTGTTTAACATCTCTGTCACTGACATGGACAGTGGGATTGGGTGCACCCTCAACAAGTTTGCCGATGACACCAAGCTGTGTGGTTCAGTTGATGCGCTGGAGGGAAGGAATGCCATCCAGAGGGACCCTGACACACTTGTGAGGTGTGCTGATGCCAACCTCATGAAGTTGAACCATGACAAGTGCAAGGTCCTACACCTGGGTCAGAGCAATCCCAGGCACAGCTACAGGTTGGGCAAAAAGGAAATTCAGGGCAGCCCAAGGAGAAGGACTTGGGGGTGTTGGTCAATGAGAAAATGAACATGAGCCAGCTTCAGTGTGTGCTCACAGCCCAGAAAGCAACTGTATCCTGGGCTGCATCAAAAGGAGCATGACCAGCAGGTCAAAGGAGGTGATCCTGCCCCTCTGCTCTGTTCTTGTGAGACCTCACATGGAGCATTGTGTGCAGTTCTGGTGTCCTCAACATAAAAAGGACACGGAACTGTTGGAACAAGTCCAGAGGAGGCCACGAGGATGATCAGGGACTGGAGCAGCTCCTGTATGAAGACAGGCTGAGAAAGTTGGGGCTGTTCAGCCTGGAGAAGAGAAGGCTGCATGGAGACCTCATAGCAGCTTCCAGTGTCTGAAGGGGCCTATAGGGATGCTGGGGATGGACTCTTCATTAGGGACTGTAGTGACAGGACAAGGGGTAATGGATTCAAACTGAAACAGGGGAAGTTTAGACTGGATCTAAGGAAGAAATTCTTTACTGTGAGGGTGCTGAGGCACTGGAATGGGTTGCCCAGGGAGGTTGTGAATGCTCCATCCCCGGCAGTGTTCAAGCCCAGCCTGGACAGAGCCTTGGGTGCCATGGTTTAGTGTGGGGTGTCCCTGCCCATGGCAGGGGGGGTGGAACTGGATGATGTTAATGTCCTTTCCAACCCTAACTATTCTATGATTCTATGACTAGTTCCCATATTGTAAAGGTAAGACATCCATTTACCTGCAATTGGCTTCCAATCCTACATCTCGATTGCACCAGGTAAGTCATCTCAACGTAGGCTTCCAGGGCAAACAGCTAGAGCTCCCGGAGCTAAAGCGGGTGGTTATGTTGTCTGAATTTGGGTTACAGCTACAGATGGACTCCTGACCGTGGCAGCAGCGTGCAGGTATTCTGACATGAGTCTAACTTCACTGTCCTCTTAACGTCTCTGTATTAACAGACAGCTGCAGGCCACAACCATCACTCCTATGTTCACATAAAAGTCAATCTCACCTGTCGAGCTCTCTTCGCTAGAGGGGTATGTGGTCTTTCCCAAGAGCAGATTCACCATGGTGGGAGAATTGGCTACTTTTAAAGGCGTCTCGCCCTTCCTGTTGCTTTGATGAGGATTCCCTCCGTAATGTAATAACAACTTCACCACCTGAAAACAAAAATTGAGACTTGAAGTCACTCATAACATTTTGATTCCAGGCTTTTTGTACAACTTTCATACAGAACTAAAAGGGGGGGATGTCCTCAAGCAGTCTGTCCTCAGGACATGCCTTAAGGTACAAATAGTCTTCAATACCAAAGACAAAAACAGCACCATGGACCAACTTGAGAGGAAAGAAGGGGAAATAACAAGACATTTTATACCCTGAATCAGAGGAACAGCAAAAGTAAAACACAAAACCAGCACCAGGGCAGGGAAATTCCTGCCCACTACTATCAGCAGCAAATAATAATAACATCAAAGAATCCTAGAATGGTTTAGGTTGGAAGGGACCTTAGTGATCACCTAGTTCCAACTCCCCTGCCACAGACAAGGACATCCCCATTAGACCAGGTTGTTCAAAACACTGTCCAACTGTCCTTGAACACTTAAAATTAACAGAATCTCTGATTTTGCACAGTTGGCTGCTTAAGGCATGAGTTAGGATAAAAGTTATTAAAAATGGAGCTACGGAGTCCAGCAAAAACCAACCTTGAAGTGCCCGTTGTTGGCTGCATCGTGCAGTGGGGTGTCATCATCCAACCCCTTTGTGTTGACTTCAGCGCCTGCAGCAAGCAACTGCTTTGCAACATCATAGTAACCCCGGTTGCAAGCCTCGTGCAATGCTGTCCAGCCTGCAAGCAAAGGGACACTCAGAACATGGACATCACCTTCATGGATGGTGAAAATCTCACTCTGGGGGTGTGAATGTGTCAAGGGGTCTGCTTCTCTGATGGCCAGTGTGATGGGCTTGTTTGCCTGGCTCCCCATGGCACAGCAGGAAGAAACCTGCAGCTCTGCCTTTGTTATCCCAACCAGGTGGTAGCTGAATCAATCCTGCTTTTCCCTCTAGTCATGCAATGTGCTACACACATCTAGATAGCTAGATCTATCAGAACACACACAGCCCCAGGAAATGAAAAGGCAAAGTTTTATGTAGGAAGTAAGAAGAACTGCTGATGCTGAGTGAAAGCCATCACAAAGGTCTCAAACCCTTTCCCCTTTCAGCTCCTCCATAAGGGCAAATCACTGCTGCCCATATCAGGATGAGCCCTGAGCTACAGGCATGCCTCCCACACACAGATCTCACAAACATTTTCTGTGTACTCTCCAAAGCAAGCAGCCATTGCAGCTGCAAAACAGGCCCCCAGCTTGGGGAGAAAGCAAACAGCATGCCTCCACAGTAACAGTGGCTCAGGTTCTCAAACAAAGCTCTGAGAAAGTGGAATGAAATGTTTTATCATGTTCAAACAGCCTATTTTTAAGCAGGAATTGTTTTGAAGTTTCCCAGCAAATGTGCCTGGCTCCTTCGGTATTTTGCTGATAGCATCGTGGGAGCTCGTTCCGTTCACTTCACTTGGAGCATTAAGAAGGAGCACCTGTGACCAGAATTAATCACAACTGATACTTCAGCCCAGCACTGGTATTAATCATACAGGCAGAAGAACATGCAGATCCATTTATAGCTCCAAAATCGTGCAAAGAGAACAGCAAAGAGAAAAGTGAAGCTCTGGGACATGCTGGAAGAAGGGCTAATTCAGCCCCATCATTGGCACGGGTGTGCACCAACAGCACTGCTCATCACCTCATGGCTGCCTTTTCACCACAGGACTTGGGGCTGTTCCCATCCCAGATTCCCTTCCCCATTCCCACCACCAGAAGCAGGAGCTTGGTGGCCCCACTGAGGAGGAGAAGGAGGTGGTGAGGCTCCTGAGCTAAGTGTCAGGATGGTCAATGTCTCCTCTAACTCAGACACTGGGCCAATGGGCCGAGAGCCTGACCCCAGTGTTTAGTACTTAAAAACAACTCCAAAGAGCTGTAGGCATCAGCCAGTCAACCCTGGAGCAATGACTTTACAAACCCACTCATCAGTATTTTTGTGCACATGATTTCTTATATATTAAGTAAAAAAAAGAGCCAAACCAGCCCACTTCCCTTTGAGAATTCCCCTCCAGACTTCCAAGAATACACCCTCTTGGAAGGACACAGGAAAATGGAGAAGAAGGTCCCTGTCACAGTATAACAGTGTGTAGCTGCAGCAGCCCCAGGGACAGCTATGGATCTAGCCCAGCACAGCATCACTGCCCTGAGCAGGACCACGTTCAGAGCAATAGCATAGCCTGGGAATTCAGCTCCCAGACTCCAGCAAGAGAATGGATGCTTTTCAGGGATTTATTACTTTGACAAACTTGACATAGGATTTTGTTGTTTTGTTTTTAGATGATAGCATGATTTTTTTCCTCCCCAAAGGACAAAGAATTCTTGGTTAAGCCCTTATTTACAAGACACAAACCCATGTTATAAAGAAACTGCCTTCTCTAATGGGAGCAGAACATTCAACCAGGCTGGGAAAAGGTTCAGCTGCCAGTGCTGAAAAGTTCCCTGCAGTGCTGCCAGCAGGCTGGTTACCTGCGAAGTCTTTCACATTGACATCTGCACCCTCGATTATGAGCTCCTTGATGCGCCTGGCATCTCCTCGGATGGCAGCTCGATGCAGCCGAGTCTCTCCTCGCTCGTTTCTCTTATTTACTTTATCTTTGGTTTTGGAGGCAGAGTTAGGAGTTCCCTTCTGACAAACTGTAGACTGAGAGGGATGCTTTGGTGTTGTGTCAACTGCATGGAGAAAAGAAACAAAAGTAAAGAACCGCAATTCAAAGGGAGCCTAAAAATCCCTTAGAGGGAGCTCTTGTAACGCGTTTCATCTTGCCTCTCCCTAAAACACTCACCATAAGGCATGAGAGGCAACTGCACCTCTGAAGTCGCTGTGAAGACAGAGGAAAGCCTGTGTATGCATAATGCAGATATTAATTGCAGGCTGCCAAAGCCCACTGGAGAGAACTGCAGCTCTTGCAAAGACTGGAGGCAATCCCATGATTTGGAAGCAGATAATGCAGCTCCTTACCCTAAAACCTCATTTCCTAAGGGAAGCTGCCTTTAATACGTGAGGTCTGACAGCTCTGGGAGGAGACTGCACATTTCCTGAGAAAACATCTGAATGCTCTGAAGACTACGGAGCTTTTCTGCCTCCCCTTTTCCTCACCCCAAATAACAGCAACATAAGCAGCTAGATCAGTGTTAAGACGAAACAGAATACGTGGCTAAAGCTACATCTGTGTGTAGGGTGCAGATGTGCTCATACAGACAGCACAGTGCCTCTACAAACCCTGGGGGGTCATGTATGCAGCAGATAAAAATGACTAAAATACAAAATCCATGGTAAACATGTTCCAGCTGCTCCACATCTCATGTTACAGTTGCAGGGGTTACACATCCTACCCCTCTCTGCAGGAAGAAGCCTTAAAAGATCCAGAGAGGAAGATATTCTAACATTATTCACAATGTTCCTTTACTGAGTTAGCCCCAGAGCCAGTGGAAAACATGAAGCTCTAACATAAAGGAGCTCCTGTGGAACAGAAGCTGCAGTTAAGCAGCCTCAGTAGCTCAGTGGTGGCCTGGTTTTGGCCCACAGGATGTTTGCTACTGCTTTATGCTGGAAGAAGGAAGGGCAGCAGCAGCCATATGTGAGCCCATGGCAGTGCCTGCAGTGGGAGCAGGTGTCCTGCTGCCCCACTCCTGCATCCCACCTTTGGCACTGTGAGCAGGGAGACCTCATGGAGCATCCTCAGGGATGAGCTGCCAGGGGGGTGCACCTCATCCCTGCCGCCTTAACCACACTGAGCAAACCCACCCTCTGGACCTTACCTGGGCTGTTTGCAGACTCTTCTGCTGTCATCTGCATAAGGAGAGCAACTTGCTGGCGCTCGGACAGTGGATATCCTGCCCGGATCCCCGAAAGGCCCATTCCGAAGAGCAAGCCAGGCTTTCTGGTGGCGGGTTCCTTTTTAATCCTCTTCCGCTCAGGACCCTGCTTTTCTGTGGAGACACAGAAGCACAAGCTGTGAGTGCTGCTGGAGCTCAAAGCCATTGTTTGCTTCTGAGTGGTATTAACAGCTCTTCAATCCTTTTCTGTATCTCACAAATGGAAAAGCCTGTGGTGAAGGATGCATCCCTGCAGTGGGAGCATCAGCACCCAGGGCAGCTGGGACACACACTGCTCTTGCTGCCCACCAGCTCTTCTGACAGCATCTCCCAGTTCTCCCCCCAACATCAAAGAACAGTACAAGAGGGAGGAAGTAGGTCCTTCGTGGTCTGTACCTTCCATCTTGCTTCTGGGAGCCTCCATTTCATGCCATGGTGCTTTCAGGAGCATACACAGCCTTACACAGCATGGACTGAACTGGAGGCACCTAAAAGCATCAACAAAACGTGCTAACAAGACACAGGCTGACAGCTTGGAAACGTTACCATCTCATCCCTTCACTATCATCAAATGGGTGCACTGCCCCTGGGAGCACCAGGCTGGTCCTCTCCTCCCTAGTGCAGAGCACACACCTGCAGGTCAGGCAGATGACTTCTTAGCCATATATATTCCTGCATCCCTCTTAAGAAAATCCTGAACAGGAGGGCAGGAAGAACCTCCTGTGCCTGGCTTGTCATCCCCAAATCCCAGCCTGACCCTCAGGCTCCTAAATCACCCAGCTACAAAGGCAGCTCCCATGGATGGGCTGCGCGTGGCCTCCTCTGAAGTTGGAATGTGCTGCTGGAATGCCATATGCAGAGGGATGAGACAAACCCCAGCTTTACCCTGCACTTCCAGCCTTTCTCTCAGGGAGCCATGCAGCAGCAGCAGCCTGCTGCAAGCTGCTGAGGAGTGGACCCTGCACTGTGCAACTTGCTGCATCCCTCCCTGTGCCCAGCTCAGGCATCCAACCCCTCTGAGAAACCTGATTCAATACAGCCTTAAGTATTTTTGTGCAGTCTTTGTGCAAGTTATTGATCTTTTTCCCATTCAAGGAGAGTCAGCAGCCTGTCTGCTGTGCTTCTGGTTTGTTTGCTTGCTTTGTTGATGCTGTCTGGTGAAAGCACAAGTTCTGCTGCATGCTCCTCTCTGACGGGTCCACACAGCCACAGCCATGCCAGAGCCATAGAATCACCACCCTCACAGGGAACAGCTTCTGCCTCAGAGCTCATCTCAGTCTCCCCTCTGTCAGGTTAAAGCCATTCCCCTGGTCCTGTCCCTACAGGCCCTTGTCCCAAGCCCCTCTCCAGGTTTCTTGTGGGTCCTGTTGAAGGGATGCACTCAACAAACAAAGTTTCAATGTGCCATTTCAGGAAAGAAAAATGAAGTTTTGATTCAAGAAGCCAGCCAAGCAAGAGACAGAGTATCTGCAGAGCAGCACAGCAATTCCTTGCCAGCAGCCAAGCTGCACCCCTCCTACCAGGCAACTGTCCTAAACCCACAAAGAAGCATAAGGAAGATACAGTGCACACAAGTGGAAAATCCAACTTTGATCACATCTATTTCTGAGCACTGATACAGTTTGTTTAGAGCCAGCTGAGTGCAGGGCTGGTACCAACATTCTGAGCAGCCACAGCTATAGAAGTTATCAAGCCCAGGTGAGTGGGAGCTTGTTCTCACATCACACAATCAAACACCAGTCTGAGTCAAGGCTGGCTTGATGCTGCTCAAGAAACCTGAGCAGTAAAACACCTCACTGCATCCTCCATGTAATGAGGACTGCAGAGACAAGCTGTTCAACCCTACTAAACAGGGACATAAACAGGGACCCTGTTCTCCAACTGACCAACCATGCTTTTCAACAGCAGAAATCCTGCCTATGACTTTGAAGCATGAAGTAAACATCTTTTAGGTGAAAATGAGTTTTGCACAGCCACCAGCTCACAGAGTCATAGACTGGTTTGTGTTGGAAGGGGCCTTAAAGCAGGGACCCCTTCCACTGGAGCAGCTGCTCCAAGCCCCTGTGTCCAACCTGGCCTTGAGCACTGCCAGGGATGGGGCAGCCACAGCTTCTCTGGGTACCCTGTGCCAGCGCCTCAGCACCCTCACAGGGAAGGAATCTTTATTGTCAGCCCCAGACAGGCACTCACCAGGATGCTGCCAGGAGACAGAGGCATTGAGAGGTTATTATCACAGCAAGCCTGCAACTACCTCCTATCCTCAATGAGGAACACTGTGACCTGGAGCACTTTCATATGGTTGATTACACTGCTGATATGGTACACGGAGTCTTCCAGCAAGGCAGGATACGCAGAGGATCTCTCCTACTCAAATGTTAGACTCTAAACATGCTGATTATTTTGTTTAAGATATTCTGAAAACCCTAGAAAGCATTAGAGGGATAATACACATAGGTCTGTGAACAAGTTAATGTCTGATAATGATCCTCAAGGAACTGGGCTTCAATTCCCAGCAGCCAGGAAGAGGAAACCCCACCATTTAACCACCCAGCACCCTGAAACTGGTAGTCAAATATGTGTGGGGAGATGCAGACCTCCAAGAGGATATGCAGTGGATCACACAGATGCAAGCTTTATGGACTAGCTGCATCCAGTCTCCTCCCTTCCAGGAGCCCTGTGCCAAGGCAGGGTCTAGCAGCCTGGGAAAGGCAAATCCTGCACCCTCCAGCCCAGCTCTGCCTATCCAGTCCTATTTGTTGTTTTGAGAAATCCACTGTGGTCTCTGGCACATGGCCACTGGCAGGACAGAGCCTGCTTTGCCTCCACACAGAGTCCAGCAGGTCAGGAGAAACTGTGATGGATGGGTTTGAACTCAGTGGACTCTGCACCGAAGAACAGGTTTCCTCATTCAAACTGCCAGTGGAGTAAAAGTCTCTGGCATTCGAGGGCAGAAACGTGTGGGGCCATCTCCACTGCTCCAGCTCCACTCATGCCTCTTGCATCTCCCTCACTCCCTCGGTCATCATTTAGCAGGCAGATCCAAAACCCTTTACCCTGCCCCAGGCACCCAAGTGCCGGCTCTGCTGCCCTCTGCTGCTCTCCCACTGCAAAGATCTGGCCCCCAGCACATGATTTCCATTGCCCCCTGCACCGGGATCCTGTACATTTAAGCAATGGTAACTCCATACCAGGCAGTTTCTCTAACCAGAGAGCACAGGTCACCCTTCTTCAAGTAGAAGCCCTGGAAACACATCTGTGCATTGAATGAGAATTCTGATCTGCTTCTCCAAAGCCACACTGCACTCACCCTGGCAGCTATAACAGAGCTGTAAGATGAAATTAGATCACAGGAAAGTGGATAGTTTTTTAATGGCTTAAAATAAAATCAAACTCGATGTGCTTATGGTAAGAAAACAACTGAGCCCAGGCAGTTCTAGGAGACAGCCAGGCATACCCACCCGAGCACAGGGATACCTCATCTGCACAGGCTGCTCCTTGCTAGGCTGCAGAGCTCCTGCTTGTTAAATGCTGCTCAGCCAGGCCCAGCTTATCCACACACCTCAGCTCAGCTCAACAGGCAGCTCCTGGTCACATCCTGCCCTGTCACAGAGCACAAGGATGCTCAAGGGTGCCGGTGCCACCAGGAAGGGGCTGTGAAGTAGAGGCAATGCACAGCTGTATGTGGTATAGGGCTGCTCTGTGTGTGTGGAGGGAGCCACAGCTAGAATGGGATTGTTTCTGTTTTACTGTTCCTGGGCTGCTGCAGGCTGTCAGCATGAGCCTGTGATTTGCAAGAACTGATCACTGAGCTCACTCAAAACCCCCTTAAACTTCTATTAATCCTGCAGTTGCAGAATGTCCTCCTCCACAGAGCATTTAACATTAAAAACCAGGTGATCAACAAGATATAAACAAATGGGAAGCGACCAGCTCCCCCTGGCTACGGTGAGGTGGCCAAGGACTCGGGATTGTGTGTGCTTCCCTGTGGGAAGGCTGCATCAACCAGTGCTGCACAGGATCACATCTAGTCCTGCATGACCATGGTGTTTCACTCCTCATCCTCCTCCCCAGCAGGAGAGGGATTCCTCCCTCTGGTTCTGGGGCTGCAAATGTGGTTTATTCCAATTCAGAAGACTTTGCTCAGCATCTGATTTTCAGCAGATTTTAAAGGGCACCTGCACAAAGGTCTCTGCTCAATGCTTCAGGTGCCACTGGCTTCCTGCGAGCTGCTCCTTCTCCTCTGTTAAATGCTTCTCTTATAGCACCTTGCAGCAATGTGGAGCAAATTAACAGGAACGCTCACAATAGGTAAAAAATACCTCAGCAATCAGGAATAAAGGTTATTTTACACCAAAACCCCTTCAGCAAGCTATATGCATCCAGTCCTTAGGTGTAAGCATGAAAACCAGAGGCACAAGGGGGTGTGCAGACAAGGAATTATCTCACTGCCCATCTCCAGGGATGGTGGCTGGAGCAGGCACACTGATCCCAATGGGAAGGAAGATGACAGCACCCCAGTGATGCACTGTGCACCTCCAGTCAGCTGTATTTAAAGCAGCTCTTTTGCTGCTCGCTTCAGCCCTCTGCAGACCTCCAGAGCAAACCCTCAGCCTGGTGCTGTGCTGGTTTAATCTGGGGACCCTGCCTGGCTCTGCCCTCATGCTGACGCCGGCAGCAACCACATGCACAGGCTTCAAGGGGAAAAAGCAGGATCTGAGCAGAGCTGAGGCTGCCCAGTACAGCCGGGAGCTGCTGCTCCTTCCTTTCATCACACTAAACCCAGGGGGCTTGAGAAAGGCAGGGCAGCAGCAGGTTCACAGGACAAAGGGGTCTGAGCATGAGCCCTGCAGGTGGTTCTTGTGCCCAAATTAGAGTGCAGGTCATGCAACACTCCTGCTGCTGCAATGGGCACTAAACCCAGAGCTGCTGGAAGCCCATCAGCACCTCTGCAGAGGGCACAGAGGCATTCAGGGCTGTTGAGCTGCTTTAGCAGGCCTGAGCCAAAATGGGAGAGAGGAAAGAGGCAGAGGAGGACAGAGAAAAGGGTGGTGATGGAAAATCTGCCTCAAACAGGCACTGTGAGACGCTGGCAGGTTGTGGGGATGGGAGCTCCAACCCTGAGCTGTGGCTGAGCCACTCAGCTCCTCACTCCCCACATCATACCCTGTAATGCAAAAAGCATCTGTTTAAGCTGTTCCAACATGACAACACATGCATGTAAGGTGGTACCCTGAGGAAAAATACCGTTTACAAACCAGCCAGCTCACGCTGCACATCTTGGTGTTGCACAGAGAAACCAGCTCCTGGCTTGCCGGTGAGTGGGGATTTAAAACAGTTTATTTGCCGAGCAAGCACACAAACAAAAGATCAATGAGAATAAATTAGACCGGCACAGACAGCAACAGAGACTGCATTGCACCCCCGAGAGACTGCACAAGCCTCTGTTTTCCCCATCCCCAGCCTAGCATGCGTAAGAGTGACTCATTTTTACTGCAGAAGTTGTAGGGCATAAAACACTTTGGAGCATGTCAGCTCAAACCAGCAGAAAAGCAGGTTTAACCTGAGCACAGGGAGCCTGGAGCTTGCATCTGCAGACATGGACCGACGCATGCTGAACAAGGCTGATCGTGAGCCAGAAGGTTTACAGCACACGATACAACCACGTCAAGAGGCTCTGTGGGCATCCCCAGTATTTAAGGACAAGCGTACAGGATGGTGCTGAGGGGAAGGCTTCAGCACTGCAGGGACATGGCAGTGATGTGAACTGGGAGCAGTGCAAACAGCACAATGGCATGGGCAGATAAACAAGAGGAGGGCAGTGGGGAGCAGGACAAAAGCAAGGCAGTGAGGGAGAAGGAGGAACAGGGATGGTATGGCTGCATGGAGACCACCAAATAGCAGAGGAAGGAGGGACTGGGGCTGGAGAGCTGCACCCGAGGACCAGGGGAGGCTCTGCACCAGGAGGGCAAGGACATGATGCAGAGCCTGCAATACACACAGGCTGGGGGGCACAGATGGGAGATGATGTCTGGCTCATCAGCCAAGTGAAAGCAGGTGCCAAAAAGGAAACCAAAGAGGAAAATGAGAGGAAAAGCTACAGCAGGGTCTGCTTGCACAGAACGGCACGGAAGGCACCTGAGCCTCTCCTATACAGCACTGAGCTGCTTTCTAATTAGAAGGATGGAGAGGGACTGGAGCCAGAGCCTGATCCTGCACAGCTAAGCTGAAAGGGCAGTGAAGACATCAGCTCTAACACTCAGGAGCAGAGGAGAGGTGTCAGCAGGGGAATGAGCCCATTTATAACCATATCAGGTCACTGTGTGTGGGACTGAGCCCCATCAGCCTGGGCACAGACAACCCACAGGATGGATGGACCCCAGTGTTTGCAGTACCTTTAAAAGCATCATTTTGCTAGAGAGGTTCAATGCTGTGTGATCCAAATACAGCCATTCTCCCTTCATTTGCAGGATAGACAATGCCATCTATGCATGTAAACACATAAACGTTATCTTCTCACCAGAGCAGCCACTGGCTAACAAACTGCTGCAAGAGGAACCAAGGGGGTTTATACCAGGAACACATCTTCATGTTAAACATGAATAATTCCGAGACTCCAGTTTTTAGGTCCAAACCTTTTCATTTGCCACAAAACAGAGGGAGATGAAGGAGGGCGGATGGGGATGAGGGCTCCTGACATTCCTCCCCTCCTGGGAGCCGGGGGCAGGACACTCTGCAGACAGAGCTGATAAAAGCTCTTGTATGAAGCAAAAAGCCATCATTGATAGATTTTTGGTTCACAGAGACACAGCACACTGCAACCTCTCACTCTGCATGCTAAGGAGGTGACGAAGGGGGGAGGAGGGAGATTTATGGCAGCTCCCATCATAAAACGACCTGCTTTTTCCACACAGCACTTCCCAGATGGCTGATGCACAGGGGGAGTTTCTAAGGGTGATCTGAAGGCTGGTGTTTGCCAGTCTATCCACACTGTACTGGCATTATGGAGCCCAGCTAGAAACGGAGAAGCTCTGACATTCACTCTCTCCCTGGTTGCTAGGTGAGAACAGTTTCTTGACTATTTTAGTAAAAGGACTGAAATTATACAACCAAAGAAAGACCCAGAGCAGCAGAGCCCATTAGAGCCCTCCAGCTGCACACAGCCGAGCACAGCCAGGACGGAAAACGCTCACAAATAGGAGTTTCGGAGGCAGATGCATATTTTAATAAGCCAGCAATTTGCTTCTCACGGATTCCCTTCCCTGCCTCCCAACTTGTGACTAACGAGCCCATTCCCATGCAGGGGCACTCCAGCCCCTCTCAGGCATTAGGCAGCCCAAGAGCTCCGGGAGAGGACCAGGGTTTGGGTCATCTGATTCATCAGGCATTTTTAACCTAGCAATTAGCATCACGTAACACACTCAGGATTAGCATGAAGGAGGCTGTGAAGCAGCACACGGTTTAAGCTTGGAGGCCAGCTTCTGTTGACCATCCTCATGCTAACTCTGGTCCCACAGCAGTATGCAAGCCCTTCGGATCAGCCCTCAACAGTCCCCTACAGCCAGGGAAAGGTGTGCATGCCCTTACCAGCTCACAGGGATGGCTGGGGTTTTGTCTCTCTGTTCTTCCCCATTCTGTGCCAAACTGGGGCCTCAAGGCAAGTGCTCAGGTGCTCTGTAGAGGGGCAGGGGCATCTCTGGGGTTTACAGCTGCTTGCTAAAGAAATATATCATTATATAGGGGGACACTGCAACACAAACCTCACAAACCTGCTGTCTGGCTGGGAACAGACCTCAAGGTGGGAGCAAGGAAGCTGCCAGGACATCTCAGGTCAGAGGGGAGCTGGATGGATGGACATGGCTGCGGTGTCACCAACACCCCACAAAACACCAGCAGTGTTATGGGTAGCTGTGAGGAGCAGCAAGACAGAGCAAGGGGTTGGGGGAGGGAGGAGGGCTGGGGACATGAAGTAGTTCCACCAGTTCTTACTCTCAGCTTACACCTACTGTATTATTCAAGAACTTAGATGCACAGTATTTCCTTTATTTCCTCCATCAAACAAGAGGCAGAAACAGCTTAAGGACCTTTATGTTTCAGCTGCAGGCTTCTCAGGCCATGTTTTCCATTCCCCCCATCCATTCTAGCCACCTCTCCACCCCCCAGGCTGAGATGACCATCAAATGCCACGAGACCACAACAGATGCAGATGATGCTGTTGTTATTTCGGTCAGCACAGGAAGCTGCTGCTCTCCATCCCCAGAGCAGGAGCCTCCTCCTGAGCATTTGAGCCTCCTCCATAGCATCTAAGCCTGCATGCTATTTGGGGTCCCCCACCTCTGCTGGCCCCAGCATGGCATCAGCATCGCTGCCAGCACAGCCTGCGTGACATTTGGTTCAACTCAGACAATTAGGGCAACAACAACATCAAGTGATGCTGAGAAATCCCATGACCTGAAGCCACAACGCTGCTGAACCACACACTGATCACCTCCCTTCTCAGCCAGGGACTGAGCAGCAGTGCTCGGGTGGCACAGGGAGAACCAGGCTCCTGCTTGGCCATGAGCTGCTGCTGGGCTGATGGAGGAAGGGGCAGCACAACATTACTGCAGGACCAGAGGGCTCCAGCTTTCAGGTTATCACACATGGGATTTGAAGAGCATCTAGCCCACCACAGATCCCCATCTGTGGCACTTTCAGAGGCACTCAAACCCCTCCTGCCTCCCCCTGTTCCATCCTCAGGAGACTTCAGGTCTGCAAAACACTCAACTCAAGAGCTGCCACAGACATTGGAGTCTCCATGACAAAACACTTCAAAATAAGGATTTCTGTTGTGTTTGGGGAACTTCATACAAGTGAAGTGGTTTTGGTTGTGGACAGGCGAGGGCTGGGTACCCATCTGCTGCTCTCACTGACCAATAGCAGCAGACACTTCACTAGCTCTGCATGGCCACAGCTGTGAGAAAGGAGCACAGGATGGCTCCAGGGCCCCACTTTAAAGAGTACATTTATTTAAGCCTGCATGTTATTTGGCAACGGCAGGATTTGTACATGACCTGGACTAAACTAAGCTTCTCTTTTACATGCACTGATTTGTCACCAAGCCCACACAAAACCAGCCTCAAGATTTCACTCAAGCCTGAGCAGGAGCAGCAGTAGAACCTGAAGAGTTGGAG
Organism: Melopsittacus undulatus; assembly: GCF_012275295.1. NCBI lineage: Eukaryota > Metazoa > Chordata > Aves > Psittaciformes > Psittaculidae > Melopsittacus > Melopsittacus undulatus. Next base: position 101,526,618 of record NC_047557.1, read on the forward strand.
GCACAAAAAATACAGCAGCAAACCTGTGAAGGGAAAATGAACTCCAGTGTATTCCTCACTTCTCCCAAGTGAGACAGACCTTCCGCACCCAAGGGGGTAACAGGCACCAAGCTGGTCCACTGCTGTGGACCTGCAGTTGCGACTGAGCCTTGCTCAGACCTTTGCAGCTCCCAGGGAGAGCTCTCAGAGGCCAAAATTAACTCACATTGCTTAGAGATTTGTATTAAGTCCTGACTCTCCCCAGTGATGATGATGATGACTAAAGGTCTGGAACCTAGAGCTCAACCTCCAGCCAAGGGACTCAGGTGACATCCAGCTAAAGGAACTGCAGCACAAGTGGGTATCCTGTGTTTTACACTCCAGATTGTGCATTTCACAGCTGACCTTCAAGCAGCATTACCTGACCGGGTGTATATGACACAGAGCAGTCAGAAACCTGCTCATGTGAAGCCATGGGGCTGCAGGGAGGTGGGGAGCACCCGGCCCCACGCTGCAGTCTGGTGCTGTTGAGTCAGCCCTGTGAGTCAGCCGTGGCTCAGCACTGCTGGCACCAGTGCCCCAGGAGCACAGAGGAGGAGCATCTCTGTGCCAGCCACCCCAGCACACCTCTCCTGTATCTCCCTGCACGTGGATTCCCAGCAGCATGTCCCCTTCTCCCTGCCGTGGCCTGCAGGATGCTTCTTAACACCACCATGAAACACCTAACCTGCTTTCAGAGCAGGACACAAGTCAGGAGCTGCACTGAGCCTCAGAAGCTGCTGAAATTGCTGGGAAAGAAGCTGGATGTACTCGTTTGGAAGCTGCCAGGCAGCACGTAGGCTCCCAGCAACGTCTGGAGATGTGGGGAGATGCCACACGAGCGAGAGGAGAAGGAAGGAGGAGAAGTCTCAGGCAGAGAGATGCTGCTCCCACAGTACTGGATCTGTAACACGCACGGTCTGCAGGCTCACAGCTTTGCACCCATTTTTTCTCCTAAAGACAGTTTATCCTATTAACTTTAAGGAACCCAAAGGCCAGAACTGTTGCTCTAGAAACCATTTTGAAGGAGACAACTTTATAAGCTTTAGCACTGCACCTACTGCACTCAACCACCCCCTTTAAACCAGTGCCGGGCTCCTGGAGCCCACCTCCCATAAGCGGCGCTGGGAGCTGGCTCAGCATCAGGGCGCAGTGAAGGCATGCTGGCTGGGGGCAGGCTGCTGCAAGCAACACCAGATCAAGAATGAAACTGCTTACTTGTTCTCTTTCTGAACACCTCAGCACTCTGCCAGCAGCGCATGCTCCTCAGCCAGCCCTACGAGTGGGTTGCAGGAGCAGAGCTGAAGGAAGGAGGGCAGGCTGAGCTGCCCCACTGCAGCATCAGCAAAGGGTGAATCAGGGCTGGGACAAACCTCTGCCCTCAAACACACACCTCTGATGGGTGCAGCTGGAAAAGCCATCCCAGTGATGGGAGGCACCAGTGCTTGGGGTAAATACTATGAGCACACAAAAGATGGAGATTAATGTTTGCAAGCTGATGGCAAGGGGACAGTGCCATCTGTGCTCCAAGGTGGCAAACACAGGCCATGAGGCATGTGGGCTCATCCCAGCTATCCCAGCACAGGCTGCCACACCACACCAGGCCAGGGTGGGCTTTGCTGTCCTTCCACAGTAAGGCAAACCCAGGACAGATGCTTTCTTGCACCACATAGTGCACGCACGTCAAAGCTGAGCCAGAGCTATTCAGGGACAGAAAAACAGGCAACAGATAGGCTGTGCTAAGGAAAATGAGTCACTGCAACAAACCAGGATGAGGATTCACTATTGTTTAAACATTTGAAGAGGGGAAAAAATAGCCCACTACAGGCAAGAAGAGCACTCTCCTAGCTCTCAGCTCCCACATCCTCACAGCTGAGCTCCACTTGGCTGCGGAATACCCCAGCAAAACTACCCTGACACACACAACAGCCTGTGTACAGCAGCTTAACTGTGTTACATAAATCATCTAAGGTCAACCCTGCAACTGGAACACTGATGTTGCAATCCTGCTTCACCCAAGAGATTAAATCAAAGTTGGGGAAGAGACCAGGAAAAAGCAGCCTCCCCATCCTCATGTTCTGCCCAGGGAAGGAGTAGGGGCTGCGGGGTGGGTTTGCTGCAGCCCCTTTGTCTGAGACAAAAGCCCATCCTCTGACAGCCACGCGTGCTTGAGCAGGAGTGTGCAGTGTCAGACCCATGTTAGATGAGCACACTGATCCCATGGGCATGGGGCAGCCCTATACACTGCAAACATGCCTCTACCTGCTCAACAAAAGCTGTCCTTGGACCAGGACAAGGAACACAGGGACCTGAAACACCCCATGGTTACAGTGGGGTGGTGTAAGAGGAGAGCAAGGTGCCAGTAAGTCATTTCTCATCCCAAGCATCTGATTCCTGGAGTAAAGGATCTCAGAGAAGAGGAACAGGCTCCTGCTAAGTCTTGGCCTGACTGCGTGTTTATCTGCAGCTCCCTGCTGCTATCTCCTCCCCAGTGGCTGAGTCATTTCCTCTCCCCAGTCTCCACCAAACAGGTTGCTAGAAACTCACCTACACATTCCCAGCATCTTGTGGAGCCCAGTTTGTCTTTAAATGTGTCTTGGAGCACCATGACCAGCTCCGACTGTCCTGTGTGCAGGAGGGAGCTGCTCTGCTGCCCCTTGGCTCTGCTCTGATGCTCACATACCCACTTCCCCAGGAAGGAAGAGCTCTGAAGAGGAAGGGGAAGACAAGACCGAAGAGGCAGCGTCCCAGTCCTGCTGAAAGCAGGGTCCAATGTGCAGGTGTGTATTATGGGCTGTGGTGATGCTCCTCTGCACCCTGCAGCACCCGCAGCCTGTTCCCAGGCTCCCCTACCCTGCTGCTCTCCTTTTAATTCCTTTTCCTTCTCGCTGCTGCCAGCAGACACATTTCCAGCATCTCTGCAGCCACAGACCAGAGCCCTCTTCACTGCTGGGAGTCATGGAAAGCACGCTGGTGGAGCCCTACCATGACATTTTAGCTGTCACGAGGGGCAGACAGCCCTGAAGAGTCTGGGCAACCAAGTATTGAACACAGCAGAAACAGCCTTGACAAAGCAGAAGCTATGGTTCCAGCTAATCAGTTTTGCCTTCCCCCAGCCATCCTCCCTCCAAAGGTGAAGCCCCTTGACATATTCAAGTGAGACACTAGAGCACAATGGATGTGCTTGGGAACACAGGGCTCTGACAGGCACCACACTGCTTGGAGACCAACAGAGGATCACCCGTGTCAGGCTGTAACCCCCTCTGCTGCCCAAGGGCAGGGGCCACTCTTCCTCCCACCACTGCAAACCCAAATTGATTCATTCTCCAACACTCTCTCATCCAAAAACCCCAAATGTAAACCCAACACTTCATCCCTGCCAAGGCCCATCGGTACAAGCTGTCCTCTAATGAGATGAATTCATGTCTTGAGACTTTCTCTCCCACAGGGAGCTCAGCAACTGTGAAAATTACCATTTGGCACATGGAAACACACAGAAAAGCTGGGCCAGCCTCAGGACATTGGGCTCTAACTGCTGTGGTGGCTCTGACCTGTTAGTATCTGCCCTCATGACTTCTGAACCAGAGGAGACTGGTCAACAGCTCCAGTAGGCTGACACAGCACAGACCACCTCACATGCTCATAGCCCATTTTATATCATTGCACAGTTGCTGAGCCCTACCTGACCAGAAGTATTTCCAAATGCAGATTTCCTACAAACTTCCAGAGAGAACCTATGCCAACCTCTGCCCATAAAGCCACAGCTAAGCCCCTTACAGCCAAACAGCATTATCTGCTTCATATCCAAGCTTTACTACAGCTGTTCCCAACTGCTTACCAAGCACACAGCCCAGTCAACATCTCTGTAAATACACGGGGCCATGATGGGCAAGAGCCATATGTACCAGCCACTTATCTTCCATAACATATAACCTGCCAGACCATGACACAGCCAGGCTGAAACACCCATAGTAGCACCAGTGCTTCCCAGAAAGCAGGCATGTGTTGAGGATGCAGTCATGCTGCATCCACCAGAGCAACCTTGGCAGTGGGTTGAACAGGGGCAGACAGGTGACCTGAATGATCTCAGGGTCCTGAGGACCACTTGTACCAACCCCAAAGAGCCGATCTAACCACTCCGACAGGCCCAGATGGCCACATCACTCAAGTCACACCTACAGCTCACCATTACAGCCTCCAGACAGATGTACACACGTTTGACAATGCTTGTGCACACAGCAACTGGAAATAATTGTTCAGTTTAAAGCCCCAAAACAACAGAACATGTGTGGAGAGGATACAGATGTATTTACACAGACATACACACATACCTCAGGTTTATTTGAGGCAGATGCATGCAAGTTCATGTTTTTATTACTTATCTTTCTTTTCAAGAGTACTCATGTTTATCCTCTGATTTATCCTCTAAATTCTTACTAGCAGGCTCAGCACTGTTCCTTTGCTTGTCTAAGCTACAGTTCATGAACTGGACTACTTAGAATGGAGCACTAGCCAAAAGAAGTGCCTCCCCACAAAGCAATCTCTTGCTCCAGTTAAACACTGGATACCATGTGCTCCCCCCAGCCCAAACACCCGCATTTTGAGGGTGGAATATGTAGTTTCTGTACCTGTATCTGAGTCTTTTTGATCTCCATTTGTTCCAACAGTGAAAGGCAACTTCCGTTTGGTCGTTCGCTCCTTCACCTCTTTGCCGCCATCGCTCCGGTCCAACTTCGGAGTCTTGGTTAGAGAAACTTTATCTTTATCCTACAAAGAGAAGGGACCAGATTAGCAAGAGCCTTCCCCAGACTGCATGCACCTAAACCCCACAATGTCCTACACCAGCCTCACGCAGCACTTGTCCCTCCCTTTTCACCTTGGGTTTCCAGCATCTGGGTTTAGCGTCCTACTAAAAGCAGCATCCACCAAGCTAAGAACCCCACCAGAGAAGAGCAAAGCCAAACAAGGTTGATGTATGGTGCCAAAACTGCAACCAATTTATGTGAAAACAGAGCAGATGCTGTGTGTGAAGCTGCGAGCACAGGGGGAAGGCAGGCTGGGGTGTGGGAACCCAAGGATTCCAACACAACCATTCCCATCACTTGGGAGGGGTTTCCTGATCCCAGCACACAGAGCACGTCTGTGGGATGCACAAAAACCAGCACTAAAGCCCTTGGTTCCAAGTAGTTCCAAGTTCTCATTGCCAGCACCTCAACACCCTCATAGGGAAGAGCTTCTGCCTAAGAGCTCAGCTCAATCTCCCCTCTCTTGGGCAGGTTCAAGCCATTCCCCTTGGCCTGTCCCTACATCCCTTGTCCCAAGCCCCTCTCCAGCTTTCCTGCAGCCCCTTTAGGCACTGGAGCTGCTCTCAGGTCTCCCCTACAGGAGCCTTCATATGAGAAGCAGTATTACTTTAAGCAAGTGCTTCCAGACCGAACCCTGTGCCACTGCTCTAACAACAAGGCCAGAACAAGCAGCTTTGTGACAGATCTGATTCCAATAACCCAGCAAAACCCAGACCCTGAGCTCTAGCTATGAAGTTAAACACTCTCGAGTCAGTAAATCACACGAGGCCATCGCTGGAAACTCAGACAAGCACATCCAACAGAAATTCCCTTGTTGAGAGCAGCCTGGTCACGCTGTCTGCATCAGGCTCAGCACCCTGGCAGGTGCCTCTCGTGCCAGCAGTCACAAGACTGCAGTGTCACGGTGTACACTGCTCCTTCCCCTTCCCATGTTTCTGTCTGGCAATCAGACTTCACCCCCAGATTAGAGAGAAACCCTCTGCTGGATAGAGAGGTTCTGCCTGCACCCTCCTTGCGATGGGCAGTGTGACAGCCCCATGTCTGCACACACAGCACTCAGCCCCTCGCACCAGTCAGGGCTCAGAAAATGGGCTGGGGAATCCCTTTTTTGGTAAAGCAAGCGAAACAAACCTGTCTGACAGGGGCTGGAGGGAGCCAAGGCACGTTCAGAGCCCAAGAAGGGCAGCCCTGCTCCAGAGCAGCCCTTCCTCGGCACAGGAGGCAGCAGAGCAATGGGAGAGTCGGCACAGCCAAAATAAACACTCCAGCATTTCACTTAAACACTCTGGATTTAAACACTTTTGTCTTCTTTTTTTTTCCTGACGTGAACAGAAATAGTTTGCCATAACAAATAATGCTGTTCCTATTGCCAGCTGCAGTTTGGAGCAGCTGAGAGGTGGGAGGCAGGCCAGGGACCACGGGTCACCTCCCAGGACCATCTGGTTGCAAGCAGGGATGTGGGTCTGTCCTTTCCCTCCCCAGTTTCATGCAAGCTCCAACAGCAACACTACACTTGAACCCCACTAACACTGCATCAGTGCTGAGGCCATGCTGATGCAGGGTAAAGCATCACTGGCTGCTGAGATGTGGCCCCATCACAAAACTCAACAGCACTTCAAGAGAATCAACCCTACAATTCTTACCCTTAAATATCAGAGCCTCAAACAAGAGCATGAAACCAGAGACTACCATGTGCATACCTCTTCCTCTGCTGCCTGTGCCTAAGGGTACACCTGCAATGGAGCTGCTCCACTATCACAGAGCCATGGGATGAAGAGGGACTTCATCCTGCTCTGGAAGTGCACCTTCCAAAGCCATGTCCTGCAGCTCAGGTTCACCAGCACTGAGTGATAAGAGACAATCCCAAAAGACTCCAAGGTGGGTCAGTCATAGCTGATGCTTCAACAGTGACACATCCCTGCACTCACGGGCTGTACTGCAGCTTCCTCACCCACACCCTTGGAGCAGGCTGCTCCACATAGTACTTCAGTAGCAGGATACTCCTTGCCTGCTCTCACAGCATAAGGCAGGACACGGCTGAGCCCCTGCACCCTGCAGTGGGATTTCCTACACTCCCACCACTTCTTCCAGACACCAGTTTCATGTTGAGAGTTTCAACAAGAGGTTCATTGTGCTCCATGCAAAAAAAGGAAATAATTATTTTTTCAGTGTTTTGTTACCTTAAAACACATTTCTACTGGAGCAAACCCATCATATAATGTCCTGAGCCTTTTCTACAGCCCAAAAAGCCTCACAAGCACCCCATCTCCAGGCATCAGCTGGCAATGCTCCTGCACCCCACTTCAAAGCAAAGATGAGGGGTGACAGCTTGTTTCAAACATACCTTCTCTAAAATTCCCTTAATCTTAGGGTCTGGCTGCGTGGTGTGAAAGCCTGAACCTGATGCACAAGGGGCTGTATCTGCAAGCCAGGTTGGTCTCCTGCTGCATTAATGCTAGGTGGGATCTCAGCACTCCGGAATAAAGAAAAAGAGCAGGACAGGTAAAAATGCAACTTATTGTACAAAATCACTGCAGTGTTGTCAAAAGCTCTGAGTTCTGGGAGCAAAAAAATAGAGGAATTAGGCAAAAAATGTTCCCAGACCAGATACTGATCCCAGCATGGAAGTGGGAATAGCTGTGTGGATCCCAGCGTCGGGCACGCTCAGGCAATGCTCTGTTTGCATTCACCCTAACGCTTGGAGCTGCTAATCCAGTAAGTTCAGCACAATTAAATACCAAGGAACGAAGGAAGCAGCAGCAGTCCCAGCACCGCTTTGAAGATTAATTTGTACAGTAGCAGAAGGATAACCTTTTATACTAATTGGAGCAAGGAAGATCCAAACTTTGCTCCTCCATGGAAAGCAGCAACCTGCTGAAGACGCCTGGAGCTGCTGGTGAAACCACCACAGAGTAAGTAAGGCAGCTTGGAGAGTCATTCTTGACAGTAACATGTGTTTGCGTTGTCCTCCTTTAAGTTTTACTTCCCTAATTATTTCCAACTCTGTAATGAAGACTGTCATCCTCTTCTCAAGTAAAAGCTGGTTTCAGTTTTAGGTCTCCTCATGTTTGAAGTAAGTTCAAACTCATCTGAATCACATTTCACAAAAGGAACAAATCCAAATTAAACGATACTGCAGAGAAACTTGGATCAGCATGTGTGTGTGAGACAGGCTTGGGTCTTTCAAAGGCTGGGACAGCTCTTGCTGAGGTTAAGAGGGACTCTGGTGAATGAGGGTGTTGTTGAGCACTCAGAAACAGAACCAAGTTTCCTTTTGTGGGTGTTAATAAAAGCTGCCTTGGCAAAGGAGATGGCAAACCTTGACTTCAGGAAGAAGTCCCCTGCTGTCACATTATGTTCTTAGTAAGGTTTACTATGTGAAGAACTCAAACCAATAACAAACTGGACCCCACCAGCTGCCTGATGGGAGGTGCTGTGGTGACACTGACTTCTCTTTACAACAAAGACCTCTAATCAGCAAGAGAGAGACCCTGATACCAATCTTCTTGGATCATTTATGACATACATGAATAAAACCCACTTTCCAGCCTCACAGACAGCTCCACCTAGGCCAGCTTACTGCCCCAATGCTGGTCTGCAGGGCAAACCCAAACATGTTGTTCTTTTTGATGCAAAATTGTACACTTTAACCCATGCAAAGAAATCTGTACTTCCACTGGGAAGCTGAGTGAGTCCCTAGCTTGCTTTATGGGACAGAGCATGCATCTGCAGCCTGCTCCTCCCCTCCATCCATCCATGCCCACACACAAGCCATGAACCCCCTTGCCTATGATCGAGGGCTGTGCCAGAGCAGTGCCTACACTTCAACACTGAAAAAACCTGACTCACATCCCAGCTGCTTATGCAAAGACTTGTATCACCAGCACTGGAAATCCCCAAAGCCCTTTGTTCTCCAAAATGAGCTGAAAGTATTTCAGTTTGCAATGCCAGTAAAAAGCAAGCAGCAATGAACAAAACTAGCACCGGGAGCCTGGGAGGAGAAGCCCAGAAGGACCATGGGCTCCAATGCCTGTACCCCTGGGTGATGCTCCATGCCAAGCTGGCACACCAAACTCTTGCTGTGGGCAAAAGAACCCACAACCCTGCTGCAAAAAGCAGATGCAAGAGTTTCCCTGCACCAATACAGGTAGTATTGGGTCATGCCATGACTAGGCTCTGCCATGGGGGCAGAGAAGGAGCAGGAGAAGGGCTCTCACCCTGCGGTACGAAAGGGGTTGGGCACTGTTTTATCCAGGGAGCATGGTGGATGTGATAGGAACCAAACCCCAGCATTGCCTAAATCAGGGTCCTTTCTAGCCTTTCCAAAACCAGAGTACAACACACAGGCATGCACACAATGTTTCAAGAAGGCTGATTTTATGTCATTATCAATGCTGCAATAAAACATTTGAAGCTGAGAGACAACTGGAGCTGAAGCCCCATTCCTCCATGCCTCAGGTGCTAAGGCAGGTAAGAAACACAACTCAAAAGGACTATGGGCTGCTTATATTCATGGGAAGGTTGGCTCTGAAGTCACCAAGGGCTTTGCATGTTCTGTGCCCTGGAGGTGGCTCTGTGCTGGACACACAGCCCAGCACTCATTTGGACAGTACAGGAAGGCCCTACCAGTCAGACAAGTTTTAAGAACAGAGAAGTAACAACTGTGTTCCCCTTTCTGAAAATGGGAGGAGAAAGAGCAAAAGCTGTTTTTTAACCTCTGCAAGCTCCTACAAGCAAAACCCAGGGTCAAGCACCATTCTGCTCAGCGTTCAGTTCAACCACTGCAGCAAAAACACAATTCAGATGATGCAAGCGGGAGCATCTCCCCATAAAGAGACAAATCCTCCACCACAGCCCCTGTGCACACTGTGCAACTATGCAGCGAGCGGTCCCAGGCACATCAGGAAATGGTTTTGACAAGTGATATAATTCTTGCTGCGGTGCTGTGCTCTGCCTAACTCATGAGTAATCTGCTCCTGGTATGGGGATCTGTGGATCTACACCAGAAAGGAGAATTATTCATATATGGCATGCATATTTCTACAAAACCCTTCAGTCTGAACTCAACCCAAACGGAGCACCCGCCCCGGGCAGGCTCTGTGCAGCCATATAAGGCTGGCAAGGCCCTGGCCAGCCACCCTGCTGCTGCTGTTAACCCCAGGAGAAACAGCTCCTCGCTCAACAGCAGCAAAGCAGACACAGCATCTAACACTGTCACCATGGAGGGCAACACAGACATGGTCTTCAAACCACTTTGCTCTCATGGCTGTGTTGGCACAAGTGACATCGCACTAGTTAATGCATCCCTCCCACAGAAGGGCAGGAGCAGAGAGGAAGGAGGAGTTCTCTCTTGTGATTAGCTCTACAACCGAAAGGCAACAGCTCACATCCTCGCCCACAATGCACAAACCCTCCCGGAGAGCCTGGCTTTAGTGTATTCAAGAGCAGAGAACTCTCATGTTCCCTGCAGCACTCAGCACACCGCAGCACCTGGGCTGCTGAGCATCCTGCACTGCTGCTCGCCTTCAGTGCTGAGCCTCAGAGCCCAAACATGTAAAGCCTGTGTGATGCTAAAACAACTGCTGGTATTAAGGTCACATTGAAAGGAAACCACACAAGTGGCACTGCAGCTACTGCTGTGCCATGCTCTACCTGTGCACCATGGGTCCCTCCCTGCAGCACGGCTCCAGCTCTGCCGCAGCCACTCTGCCTTCCCTAGTGAGCCTCCACCAGGAAGCGTATGCCAAGTCCCAGGCTTAGGCCTTTGGAAGTGTTGACAGAGGCAAGATAGATTAAAAGCAGCGGCTGTCTTGACAGGCAGGTACAACAGCTCTGGAAGGAGGAGATCTAATGACCGCGTGCTTTTACCCTGAGTCACTGCTCCAGCTCACGCTTCACAGTCAGCCAGAAACAGGGTTACTTGCTGCACCATGTCCTTCAGCCCCTTAGGCTGGATCTCAGCTCAGTCCCCAAAGGACAAGGGCATGTGAGTTTCTCCTCCATTGAGAAGACCAGAATGAAGAGAGCAGAAAGGCTCTCCCTGTCCTTACTCAATACCACTGGGTGCAGGTCTGCACTGATGCCTCTGAGTGGGAAGCATAACATTATTTGTGTCCTACTTATTTAGCCAGTGGGAGACAACTCCAGCTCCCGGCGTCCCCAGCGCCACTCAACAAACCCGCTCTGTAAATAACATGCAGCCTTTAAGCTGCTGCGAGTGGATGAAATAAAATGGGAGCTGATTCATATTATAACTGAACCTCTCCCTGCTGAAGCACCTGCACCAACATAAAGCTTCTTACCCAGCGCAGTCAAAACCCTGTATTTACATATCCTGCGCTTCTGGGCTGGCCTCATTTGCCAGGGTAAATGCTGGTATCTCCCCGACACAACAGGGCAGCTGCTTCATCTCCAACATCCCTGCTCTGTTTTTGCCCAGCTCCTGGAAGCCCCACGCTGTGCCACAGCACAATGCACGTGCCAAGAGCAGGAGCTCTGCCTCCCAAACTGGACCTGTGCATGCACCATGGTGCAGAAAGGGGAATAGATGCTACCAGCATGCTCAGTAACCAAATTTCTGCCTGGGAATTTCCCTCTGGTTATTTGCCATCTTCCTCATGTTGTCAGTAAGATGACCTCTATCAACATGAGTTACTATCAACGACACAGGTGGGATCACAGGGAACACCACAGAGAAAGAGACACAGCTCCACTGGTGCTCGCAACCCTCAGATTCAGCTCCCAGGGCTGGGAGGAGACTCCTGAGGGAATGCTGAGATACTGGAGCAAGATGAAGGGAAGTGGATGATGATTGCTCCTGAGCAGAGTACAGTGGATGTAGAGTTTAATTTTTGTTTAAAGGCAGCACTTGTACACAGCCACTGTTTACTGGAAACTACCTATACGGAGAAGGATGAATGAGAGCAGGCAGAGTTAAAGCCTGGAGCAAAGCAAGAATCTGGGAATGAAGAGAAGTATGAACTTATCTGTCCTTAAACTCAGACTTCACCTCAAGTAACCTCACCTCAAGCACTGTCAAAACCTGAACACCTCAAAGAAAACTCCAGAAGCAGTTATTTCACCAGAGTAGCTCACACTGAGTCTCTGGTCAGGCCATGTGCAGAGGCCAGACTCTGGGTGAAGCAAGATCAACAGTCTGACACAGACGTGGCACTTACAGCCAGAGGAGGAGAAACTCCTCCCTTGCACACACACACCTGAGCCATCACTGCACTACTCGGTTCTTCCACAGTTCAGTGTAGAGAGCCTTAATAATGTACAGTGCTTACAGAAAAGGCTCTTCCAAAGCATCTCCCCACTGCTAGTCCAAGTCAGGTCTATGTGGCCACAGCACTTCCCAGGAAGTGTGGCAGAAACCAAGAAACAAAGTGGATCCCATCAGCTGCTCCAATACCAGACACAGATTTGATTCACGGTAACAGCCCACAGCAGCCTCCTGCCACATGAAATACTGTGATGGCTTGAAGGCATCAGTGACAGCATCCATAAAGAAGGTGAGTGAACCAAACACGGTACCTTTTTCCCCGTTTGTTTCTCCACCATGTCGTTGCTGAGAGAGAAGTCTTCTGGCTGTGGTGTTTTAGAACACCCACCCTTGGGCATCGTTCTGCCTTCCTTACTTGATCTTCATTTATGCTGCCATTGCTTCATCATCAACCGTCTGTTTGGAGAGAGGAGAAGAGAAGTTAGGCAATCAAAAGGATCTTTACACTGGCAGAAAAAAAGGCAAGACACTTCCCATAGGGATACCCAGCACCCCCCAATTCTCCAATGGCAATAATGGAGGGCTGAGTACCTCCAAATGCCAGGCACCACAGATCTGTTGGCTCCTGCATCTTCTGAATGAGAAGCAAGCTGGGACATGCAGCAGCAAACACGACTTGTCTCATGAGCAAGGGACAGCCTAAAATGGATCCTGCCCAAACAGAGAGCAACATCCTTCCTGTTCTTCACCTCCAGCATCACTCCAAGCCTACATAAAGCTCCTTGCAGCTGCAGCTCCATCCACAGTGTAGCAATGCAGGGATGGATCCGCAGGGATGCGCCTGGGGCAGGAACAGCTCTGCTGCCCCAGCCAGTCACACTGAATTCCCAGACACTCACAGGACCAGCACACATATCCCTACATTACAAAACCCACGTATAAAACACGCTTGTTGAACATGTCACATCACGATATGAGACCAGAAAGCACCCAGGGATCCCAGTGTTCCCAGAGCTGTTTGTCATGGGCTCCTCACCCCAATACCTTGGGCTAGGTAGAGACAATTTGGAGAATAACAATGTGCTCCCTGCTCTTGCCATGTGTTGCCTGGTTACAGGCTGGGAAGACAACTGATATCTGAAATACAGCAAAGCACAGGCTGCAACAGGGATCAGAAATACCTGCTAAAACCAAGGTATGTCTCTTTAGATGAACAAAAATATCTCCTCTCCTGAGACCAGAGGCTAAAAAGCATCTGTGCAACAGAACATCAACGAGAAGTGACCCACATCAATCCCTACAGCAAAGGTCTCCTTGTACTTAGGCTGGAACAGCATAAACAGGCACCATTTGAAAACTCTGTCCCCAGCTAATTGCCACCTGACAACACTACACATTGCACCCATTAACTTCTTATAATAGTGGCTGGGTTTCTACAGAGCCACAATAGCAGGAAATGGTCCAGGAACAAAGTCATGCAGCCTCCATCACAAGATGGGAATTCTGTGGGCGGGGAGAGAGAAAGAAAACAGAGGCGAGGAGAGGAGCCAAAGCCTCCTGCCTGCTCAGGGCAGAGGGATGAGGCAGTGTGGAGCTGGGTCCGTGTCCCCAGCAGCACTGGAGAGCCCAGCACCACCTCACCTGCAGCAGGCAGGGCAGGACGGGGGTTTAAGGCTGGAGGAACACCAGCATGGTGCTTCCATCAGCCTTCTGCTTTAGGAGTTCCCTGGAAATCCCTTCATGACTTGTCTTGCCTACTCTTCAGAGGCTTTAGGGCCCTTTGGGTTGGTTTGTGTTAGGTTTTTGTCTTTAAAACACAGCAGCACTAATGCCCATATTAAACCACAGTGCCAAGACATCCCAGAGGTGACATTTTCAGCAGGAGACTGCGTTTTCCAAGGTGCCTAATCTTTTGTTCTAACTCCCTTGCCTCAGAATGGGATGGTTACCAACGTTTAGGAATGAAGGCTTTGGGGCTTGAAGCCTCCTCCTGTCACCCTACTCGACACAGGGATGGTGGTGCTGGCTTTCAGGACCCCCAACCCTTTGCTTTTAGCTGCAAGAGCAGGAAAGGACATGAGCTGGCAAGGACACAAGCAGGCTGATCAGCCCTCCTCATTATTGCAGCTGGGAAGCAATAACAGGGGGGAGGAACGTATAGAAAATTCAGGATACCAACCCAGCATGTCCATACAGAGCAAATGGGGAAAGGGAAGCTGTTCAGAGTGAGCGATGACCACAGAAATCTGCTCTTCATCATGGGAAGTACCTGCAGCAACTGCCCAAGTTAAGCCCCACAAGGGCTGACTGAAACCAGCACCTTAGAAAGGCAGCATGTCCATCCTCAGCATGGTGAGGGCTGGAGCTGCACATCCAGGCAGGGTTCACTGCCCATGAGATGTCACATCCTGCAGCAGCATGGCTCTTGTGGTGCTGCAGATGCTCCACCACCCATAGGTCAGAGCCTGGGGTGTCCCCTCCATGCTGCACACTGTTGGGGTCCCAGGAGCTGCAATTACGTCCCTCTAACAGCAGCTTCAACCATTTACAGCCTCAAGAACATCACTCTCTCAGCTGCCGAGAACCAATTTGTGAAGCTTAAGGATTTCCCCCCTCGGTTTCATCTACTGGTGCTCATTAAGGTGCAGATGAAGGAGAGATGAGCAAGTGGCTGTGCCAGGGAGGAGGTAGGAGCACTGGGTCAGTAGGGAGGACATGGAGCCAGCACCTGAACAGATTCACTTCAACACTGGTTGCAAATGTAAGGAGTGGAAACTCAGATGTGCCAGGCCATGGAGATTTATTTGCACTTGGCAAAGGATGTTAGAAACAAGCAGCTTCACTTATGGTCATGAACACAGGGACCAGCACTGCTGGTACCCGGACAAGCTCTGCTCCCAACCATGAACAGCCCCAAATGAAAACCAGTTTCCAGAGCCTCTTGGTCTGCACACTGCCAATGTATTCCCAATCAAACTGCCCATTCCCGATGCCTTTGTGGCTGTTTGTAACCAGGGTAGGCACCTATTCACGTGGAGCTTTGAAAACCTGTTTAACTGAGAAAAGGCCAGACGGATGCCAGATTAATTCTGCAGCCCTTCTGTTCCTCTAGCTGACTCATTACACTTGGAAAGCTGGCTGCCTCGCCGTGTAAACAGAGCACTGGCCTGGTTAACAGCTTGGAGGGAGTAGTGCATTTGCACAACAATTACCAACAACTCGCAGCCTTCAGCTCATTTTTAAGCACGTTTAATAAGACTCAGAGGGGAGGTACAAATTCCTGGTCTGGAGGAGCTATTCTCCAGCTCAAAGCGTTTACAAGGGCTGCAGGATTACAATTTGCCTTCTATCCTTCATAGTGTGGGAGCTGGACAAGACACCCCCTTTCCAGGACACCCTTCCCAACCCCAGCTCCCTACCAGGAGACGATCATCACCCTCCCTATTTTGTAAACAATTAACTAAGCTCCTTGAACGAGATGATTACACGTCTGCCGCACAATGAGAAGTGGGAGACCAAGTGAGCTCAACGGAATATAATCCCTCGTACTTCCAAGGGAAAACAAAGGAGCCATTTACCTCTGGCCAGTGGCCAGCCCTGGCTGCGTGCGCTGCCTTCCCAGTCCATGCCAGCCCCTCGGCCGGGCCGGCAGCAGCCCCCAGCACGGCACAGGTCCCATGCCTTTCCCCTAGGAAAGCAGCCATGGGGAGTGGGAAGTGTGCCTGGATGTGGCAGCTCCGGCCGGTTCGGGATGCTCGGCTCCAGCCATGGCCGGTGGGAAGGCCACGGTGGGTCCAGGCTCTGCGGTTGTGCACACATGGCTTTGAATGGACACCCAGCCCTAAGGGTGTCAGGGCACCCATGCTCCCCCCTGAGCACCCACAGCAGGAGGGTGGAGAAACAGGACCACCGGGAGCACAGCACAGACTGGGGCTGGAGCCATGCCTAGCAAAGCCGGATGGGAACAGCAGTGGCTCTGCAGAGCCAGCCCCAGCCATGCACACCCACAGGATCCGATCCTGTCCCCTCACTGGGGTGAGGAACTGGTTGGAAATGGGCTTTATTTCGCCCAGGGCATGCCAAGACAGAGCCACACACTGAGACCAAACACTTTGGGGAGGACCTCAAAAGGCAGCGGTCCCAGAAGGGATGGGAAGGGAAAGGGGGGGTCTCATCTGTTCCTCCCAGGATGCAGGATGAGGAGCAGAGCGCTGCTGGCTCCATGCTCAGCCTGTCTGGCCATCCAGACAGCTACAAGGCAGCAAGGAACCAGTCGCACCATTAGCATGGATCAGGCTCCCTGTGAAGCTGATGGGCAAATCACGCACAGATGTAGACGGATGGAGCCCACCCTCAACCCAGCCAGCACAGAGGAGAGAGGAGACTTCATCACCGGAGAGAACAGAGCCGGTGTACATTTAACCTCCCATCCATACCCCTCCTGCCTTCACCAGCACAAGCAGCAACATCCCCATCTGTGACACGAGAAAATGCAAACACAGAGGTCCTCAAATGCTTTAGCTGCACATCGAAGGCACAGTGACAGCTTTCCCTGTCCCATCCCATCCCTCCAACCCTGCCCTCCCGCAGGTGTCCGTACCGGCTCTGCTCATCCCGCTGTGAGCAGAGCAGCCAGGCTGCTGCCATCTCTATCTAAAGCCACAACAAATTAGCTCATGCCCAAGATCTGTGCATTGGAGCCTGCCCATACCCTGCCAGCTTGGAGTGAAAAAGATTGTGCAGACTTCTTTAAATGCCAGACAATAAGGAAGCTGGCTGGAGGCTGTAACCGTTACACACAACTCCAGTGCAGGGATGGCAATTAGAGGAGCAGACGTTATTTGCACAAACCCAACACATTTGTTTGGTCTGAGAAGGTTGGAATATGAACAAGCCCCATCGAAACATGAGGATTTTAAAACCTTAGGCTCTTTTTGAGGACCCTGGCCCAGAAAAACAGGTGTCTTCATATCTCTGAAAACTGCCTTAAAATAACAACTTACACAGATTCACACCCAAAATTGGACCCCACTGCACACACACACACACACACACACTGGAAAGCATGGGGAAAAGGAGGAAAGTTAAGGTCTTTTAATGTGCTGAGCTGCACCCTTCTGCATCCCTGTCTGACACCTTCACAGAGATGGTTGTCACCCAGTGAAGACTGTGCCATACAGTGTCACCAGCTGAGCCTGCCCTAAATTCACAGTGTGTGTCCCTAACTGGTATATACACCCCACAAAGCCACCATCACACCTTCAGCCTGCACTGTCCATGTGCACCCTCTCTGGTGCTGGTTCACTGACACACTCCCAGCACCAAAAACCTGCTCCTCACCACACTACCTGACAAAGCCCACACAACCTAACCTTGCTCACAAGCACTGGTGGGACGTGCACATTGGAAACCAGGAACAATTGTTCTTTGTGCTCTGGAGGACTAAAGTTCATCTTTTTCCACCATGGGTACATAAGCCCAAGAGCAGCAGGAGGCCTGCAAGCCAGCAGTGCAAACACAGGTGTTTCATTCAGCAGCCTTACAATGGCTAATCACAAAGATTAGCTATTAATGAGATAGTGCAAAATTAGCACGAGGTGCTAATTCCTACACCCAAAACAAGGGGCACTGAGGCCTCTGCATGTCCCTGCTCTGAACACAGTTGGCTGGAAAGCACACTTGCCTGTTGGCACATCAGGGTTCACAGTGGCACATATAGCACAGCTCTGTCATACCCTCACCTTCAACTCAACATCTTTGCTCCATTTTCTTTATGGGGAACTTGGTATATTTCTGTTCCTGGCTTTTGACGGGGATGTTGCTCCTTATCAATTGTTATGGATAGCACATCTTTCTTCACCTCTTTGCATGGTTTCTCCTCCGCCTGTTCTCACAGTCAGTACCTGGTACCCACAGTAACTATCCTTTCTTCTGCCTTCCTCAAATATTTATTATGCCTTAACCCACAGTGTTTCCTGACCTCCTGATGAGTCTGTAACTACCCATGTTTGGATGCACTTACACGTGGCTCGGGCAAAGCTAGCTTGCCTTCTCAGATACATGCCAGCCAAGCAGACTATGTTACTGAAATTAAACTGAATTAAACAGTATTACTGAATTAAAGCAGTTCTTACTACTTCAATCCTTTGTGAAACAGATGCCTTTTCCCAGTATTTCTTAGTGCACCCATGTCTTCAAGGCCTGCAGTCAAGATGATGCTAAAGACCTCGCCAGGCACCATAAATGTCCAAGTCCTCAACAGTTCTCCAGCAGTGACTCACTACATTAAAACCAGCCTCAGCATCAGAAGACTCAGCAATGGTCTCAAATGGTGACAACTCCATGTTTTAATATTACACTTTAACAAGATTATATTCAGGCCAACTACCCTCTGACTCAGAACACTCCAGCTGGGACCATTCTTGGGATGGTCCGACCTAAAGGCGAGCCCTGACAGCACCCTGCAGCCACGAACAAACCACTCTGCCTGTGTGGCTTCTCCAGGAGCAGTTGTTCCCACAAACCCTTCCCTCAATTACCTACATGCAGCTGTCTCCTGACATTGCCACATTTCTGGATGCTGCTATCACCTGGGCTCTGGCCAAGGTTGCAAAACTGTTCTTTCAGTCACTGCTCTGAGCTGCGGTCTGGGAGTGGGATCAGCTGTGATGAAACCTCTGGCGTGTTACAGGAAGGCTGGAGCAGCATACAGCCCTGCCCCACACCATTAGTCAGACTGGGAGAGCTGATTACGACACTGTTTTCCTCTCGGCATGAGAGTGGGATGGCTCCAGATCACCGGCTCAGACCAAAACCTGCCAGGGAGGGAGGACTCTGCATCAGGCTTCAACCAGGGAAGAGCTGTAACCACATCTGCCAGCACAATCATCTACCAGACTTGTTGTACATCAACCTCTTTACGGCAGTGATGAACTCCACTCGGATATTGCCACAGCTGCTGCATATGGGAGGAAAATTACTTCCCTAATGAAGTACATCCTAAGGACTTAGAGCAGTACCGAGTGCACCTACAGAGTGATTTGCAACGCTAACTCTAAGCACCATGTATTGCATGTCACACGTATTGAAGAGGAAAACATGCAGCCCCAAACAGGAACAAGCTGCAACACTGATGAGCTGAGAGCTGCCAGGATTGCAGAGCTCCTACCTGCAGCTCATCATGGATTAAGCCTCCCCACTCAACATGCCAAGAGCCTGTACCATAGGTCCTGCCAGCAGAGGAAGACGGGGATTCCCTGGGGCTGGTTGATTCTGGGAACACTTAAACAACACAGCTCTGCACAATCCATTCCCAGGACAGTTTGCTGCTGCTCGCTGTGGTTTGCTCTGCAGCTCAAGGGGTTCATGAGCATCAGCCAAGCAACAGCAATGAGCTGAGCCTGACTTTCAAGACAGAGAAACACGTTAGCAAAGACAATTCCTGACCATTGCTGCTCTGGATTTGATGCCAGCTGAATCACAGTGACCCAAAGGGCAGCAGATGAAGCAGCAGCGACTGACAGTGCACCAGCAGCGAGCTGCGTCACCTGCCCCACTGTGCCCATGGCAGCACGGGGACCCGGGCACGAGAGGCTGGCAGGGTCTGCTGGCACGTTCTGCTCTGTCCGAGGCTCCTCCATGCTCCCACCTGTGCATCTTCCATGTTCCCATTCCTGGCACGAGCAGTCTGTCCCAAGGAGGGCTGTGGGGTGAACACCATTCCTATAGAAAGCTCGTGACAGCTCCTGCAAGCCCCATCTGCTGCTTAGCTGCAGAAAGGGAAGGCTCAGGAAGCTAAAGGAGAGAAGAATGTATTTGTGCTTATTTTCAGCCATCCACATTAGCACAGGTGTCTCCATTAGGTCGCTAAATCACCAATAGCTTTGTGCCATGCTCGCCTCTGAGAATCAAAGAATCAGAATGGTTTGTGTTGGAAGGGACCTTAAAGCTCCTCCAGCTCCAACCCCTGCCATGGGCAGGGACCCCTTCCACTGGAGCAGCTGCTCCAAGCCCCTGTGTCCAACCTGGCCTTGAGCACTGCCAGGGATGGGGCAGCCACAGCTTCTCTGGGCACCCTGTGCCAGCGCCTCAGCACCCTCACAGGGAACAGCTTCTGCCTAAGAGCTCAGCTCAGTCTCCCCTCGGGCAGGTTCAAGCCATTCCCCTTGTCCCATCCCTACATCCCTTGTCCCAAGCCCCTCTCCAGGTTTCCTGCAGCCCCTTTAGGCACTGGAGCTGCTCTCAGGTCTCCCTGTGCAGGACCTGCAGCCAGGCAGGGGCACAGCAGGCAGACTTAGCAGCAAAGTAAGACCTGTTCCTGTGAGTCTGTGAGCTTTAATTACACAGATACTAGGAATGCTACGTATTCCCAGTGTCTGCCTCTGCATATACATATGTACGTGCACACACATGCACAGACAAGCATACGCACATATACAATATACATACACACTGCAGTAAAACCCCAAACAAGACTTTTGTTCCAGTCCCACCTGATTTTCTGTGTTACACATTTCATTAGATCAAAGTCTAAGACAAAGCCCAGCTTTTACCACAAAAAAACATACACGACTTGAATAAGGCCTCAAACCCAAGAGGAGACAATGACCAAGCACATTAATTAAGGAGTAAGAAAGAAACTAAAAATGTAAAGGGTGCCGTGGCCACTGCAACAGGATCATTCAAGCTGAGGAGACCCTCAGCTTGGAGATCTGCTGTCACCAGCCTCACACAGCACAGGCTCAAGCCGTGGTGGTTTCAATGCATCCTTTGGGATGTCTGTGTTTAAACTTGTGCTCAGTCCACGATGTCGCAAGAGCCAAGTAACGTCTTCCCCCAGCTGTGAGCATGAGACCATGGTAATCTGAGCAAAACATTCCTCTTCCTCCCTGTTCTTGCACAATTGCTCCCAGGTTCCCCCTCCCCATCGCAGCATCCTCGTGCCCACCGCAAACACGCAAAGCTGCCTCCAAGCATGGGAACCACGGGAACAGTTTGGTGAATTGAGGAGCAGGGATTAGGCAACAGAGCAGATCTCACACATCACCACTTTCCAGGCAGGGGCCCTGAAGGCAGCAAACACAGAGCTTCACTGCTTTACTCTTACATGGGTCTGCAAACCAGGAGTCTTGTTCTGGCCGCCTGCCTCTTTCACCTTCTCAACTGAGGCCAGTGGGTTTGAGCCTACTGTTTATCCATATCCAAACATACACTGCAGCAACAGTGGTATTTGTTTGCCATACTACTCACAGCTTGTAAGTGACAGCAAGAACTGAACAGACATGGACATTGAAAAACTACATACACAGAACCAGAAAAACACAGAACCTCTGAGTATCATTCCAATAGAGAAGGGAAGACAGCAAGAACTTGGCTGCTCTGATTTTCCAGACTAACAAAATTACTTCAGTTACACACTTACAGAAGTGCCACACTGGCTTCCCAAACCTATTAACATATTGCTCAAAGTTCATTCACCCACCAACACTGAAAACATGCAGCAAGGATGAAACCCTGACCTTGTGTTGGCAAAAACCTGCCTTGAGCACAGAGGTCCTCTCCATCTGACACTGCTCACACAGGCTTCCATCAAGAACTTCAGACATGGGCTTGCTTCCCTGTGAGGATGCTGAGAGAAGCTGTGGCTGCCCCATCCCTGGCAGTGCTCAAGGCCAGGTTGGACACAGGGGCTTGGAGCAGCTGCTCCGGTGGAAGGGGTCCCTGTCAATGGCAAGAGGGTGGAACAGGAGGAGCTTTAAGCTGGAAAACCAGCCTCCTAAACCCTCAGACACCCTGTAGGAGATGTGCATCCTGAGAACATCCACAGCACCTCAGCCTGTGCTCCAGAGGAGCTTCCTTCTCCACTAACAAAGCCAGGGCCGTGGCAGACAGACCTCCCACCATCGGCATCTGCAGGCGTCACTGTCCACCATGAGATGTGGCAGCCAAACCCACCACTACCACCAAACCCCAGCACAGGGCAACGCATCAAAGCTGCAAACCCATTGTACTCCCTGCAACGCACCGAACTCGTGTGCCATTTTCCCTCAAGTTATGGAAAACACTGATTCATTGCTCGCATTAAACTGGGAAGTCTGCAAGCATGAAAGGAACTTGAGGAGGGGAGGAAGTCCAGGCCATGTGAAGCTCCGGTTTTGCCAGGGCAGCGCTCCGGCAGGGAAGCCTTTCTCACAAGCACAGCATGGAGCAAGCCCAGCACAAAGGCAGCGTGGGGCAAGCACTGTGCTAGGAGTGGGACCTGGGTCTGCGGCACAGGCAGGGAGGGAAGGGGAGCACTGTGGAAGGTCTGTGGCACACATTGCTGGCTGCAGGGCAGCCACACACACGGTGCTGCTCCCGGAGCTGGCTCCACACGGTCGGAATGGATGATGCTTCCTGCCAGCCACCACCATTCCCCCTCCCAGTAACACTGTCACCATGCTCCTCCATGCTGCGGCTGCCCGAGCCCCACCATGCTGATAGGAACAGTGGATTTCCCAGATTCTTTCAGCCCGAGCTGGAAGCAGAGCTCCATCTGTAGCTGTGCATCTGCTGATGACAGGCCACCGCCGTGCTGCTATTTAACAAGCTGTATGACAGGGAAATAGAAGCTTATGTGGCTTCTGTGGGGCTGCGTGTGCTGCAGCCAGCATGGCAAAACAGCAAGCAGGAGTGTCTCTAAGCCAGCCTCATGCCCCTGCTGCCGCTGCCAGGCACATGGGGAGAAGCACCTTGCCCATCACCTTCATCACTTGGTTCAGAAGCCAAATTCCCCATGCGGTTTTCCCATTCCTGGTCCAGCAAGTGGTGCCGTGTCCTGGCAGGAGCTCACGCCTGGCCCAGCACACTGCCAAGGACCCTGGGTGTAAGCTCATAAGGACAAAGTGGCCATGCTGTTCCAGGGGATGGCAGGAAAGGTTGGAACACAACACACACTGCTGCTGGTTTGTAAGGAATCAAATTCAGGTTAATTTGTCACAAATCCGCAGCTCTCCTTTCTCCACCTCCATCTTTCAAATTGCAGTGCTTTTGAAGGTGATCTATTGTAGATAAAAGACATAGGAAGGCATTTACTGAAAAGAGTATGTTCTTGTATAAGGGAAAGCTACTGGTGAATGTGTCATCAGAGGAGGGATGATGGAAAGCTGTAGAAATGGGCCTGCTTTAACAGATTGCTTCCTTAAGGACATGGGCCCTCAACCTTCAGAAACAACTGAGAGCCTCTCCTAACTTGGAGCCTGATGAAGTTAGACATACATGAGGCCTCTTGTATTTGGTACAAAGCTGCTGCTTATACACTTGCCTATACAGAACCAAGTTAAGTATATCTGGAGCAGACCTGACACGTGCCGTGTTGGGAAGCATGAGGCTTTGCAGATGTCCCTGGCACCGTGGCTCACCGGGGAGCACAAGCATCTTCGGCAAGGCACTGATCAGACAAAACAGACGTGTGGCAAGTTGGGGTATAAAAAGCCATACAGCTTCCCTGCCGCCTCCTTGTCTTCCTTAAAAAGAAAGGTCTGTCTCCCAGCTGCGTGCTGGATTCGCCTCCCCCAGCCTGAGGATCCCAATGTGACAACACGGAGCTGAGGAGCAACACTTGGAGAAGAGAG
Organism: Melopsittacus undulatus; assembly: GCF_012275295.1. NCBI lineage: Eukaryota > Metazoa > Chordata > Aves > Psittaciformes > Psittaculidae > Melopsittacus > Melopsittacus undulatus. Next base: position 101,550,278 of record NC_047557.1, read on the forward strand.
GGATCAAAATCAGTCTTATTGACACCAAGGAAGAACAACAGAAGCTGCAAGCGGAAGGTAGTGTCTGCCCTGAGATCAGCCCAAAGGCAGTCTGCAGACAGGTCATACTGATGCATGAAGTGCCCTGCAGACCAAGCCTTGCAGCGTACATCATGAGGATGTAGTGCGGAATGGTACAACCGGAGCGGTGCTATTTATACTTGGTCCCCCAGGCCTGCACCAGGCACACACGTGCTCTCATCAGGATCACAGCAGGCAGAGATGTTCTTGGTCCTCCTAGTAACACTGCATCAAGCATCACATCAGCAAATGGCTCATCCAGACCTGAAAACTGCTGTTACCCCAGTGGCTGCAGGTCCCCCTGCATGGGGAAGCCCTGCCACCTCCCCAGCGCTTCCTGCAGCCATGCAGCCCTACCATGACACTCCTAACAATACCAGTCCCCAGCATAAGAAGGACATAGAGGTGTTGGAACAAGTCCAGAGGAGGCCATGAGGATGATCAGGGGACTGGAGCAGCTCCTGTATGGAGGCAGGGTGGGAAAGTTGGGGCTGTTCAGCCTGGAGAAGAGAAACTGCGTGGAGACCTCAGAGCAGCTTCCAGTGTCTGAAGGGGGCTACAGGGATGCTGGGGAGGGACTATTCATTAGGGACTGTAGTGATAGGACAAGGGGTAATGGGTTGAAACTTAAACAGGGAAAGTTAAGGCTGGATCTAAGGCAGAAGCTGTTCCCTGTGAGGGTGCTGAGGCGCTGGCACAGGGTGCCCAGAGAAGCTGTGGCTGCCCCATCCCTGGCAGTGCTTAAGGCCAGGTTGGACACAGGGGCTTGGAGCAGCTGCTCCAGTGGAAGGAGTCCATGCCTGTGGCAGGGGTTGGAGCTGGATGATCTTCAGGTCCCTTCCAACCCAAACCATTCCATGATTCTGTGATCTGAGTTCACCAGCTCCTCAGCTGCCCAAGTGGCAGCACCGTGAGCTCCCTGCAGGAGCAACACTGGAATTTCTGGGCTTCTTTTGCCTGTTTACCTTATGGTGTGCATGGGAGAGGAGTGTTAAACCCTGCACAGCACCACACTGGCTTTGGAGAGAGCATTTCTGATGCCTGGGTCCATCCCAGCTCTCCTCGAAGCTGTGTTTACTCAGGAGAGAAGCACACTGTGCAAACAGGAGCTGCCGGCACCACATAGTATCGTGGCAACGTGGCCAAAGCCAGCCCTGCAAACTCACAATGTGTGCAAATTAATTTCATTACCCACTCTTGCACATCGTGAGGAGCGAAAACAAATAACCTGCCTCAAAGTACATTCTGGCAATCATTAACATGGGGTGAGTTAACCTCAGGGGAGAGGGAGGGAAGGTGGCCAGAGCCTGGCACTTCCCTGTTCACCAGAGCACAGCAGCACTTTCCTAACCTAAAACCCAGCTTTATGCTGTGTTTTGTTCCCTGTTTAGCTCAAGGATTGTGCATTTGCTTGGCTGAACCTGCCCACTGTCCCACATGCTTACCAAGTAAACTGACCATCCAAATACTTCACCAGCAATGCTCTTCGCCTCCATTCATTCATGCTTTGATGTTTCTGTTCCCCCCAGAGCCGCTCTGGAGGCACCCACCCCTTCAGTGGAGCTGCAGGATTGTACACAAACCCTTCTCTGGGATGACTAAAGCCCAGGTATGCATAGAGCATTGTGGTTGCTGTTTTACTTGAGATTAAAAGCATCCTTCATCTTAGCAGCGATGCTGGTCTGCACCAGTAATCCCGTCCCTCGCACGCACAAGAGAGCAAAAACTGAGATTTAAAACACTGCAGCATGCAATAATTTAATCCCATGCCGTATGCCTGGATTACATACCCCCTTCCCCAGAGCAAGTGGCATAAACTCTGCATTGTAGCATAATATGTCCTTATGGAGCATGAATTTTTACTTGTGGAATTCATTCAATTACCTGAATTCTTGGAAATCTTGGTAGCTCCCATGTCACTCATGGCTACAGATGAGAATGAGCCCATAGTTCTCCAACAGAAAGTGCTGAACCATGACCAGATCCTGTGCCAAGAATTGAGATCCTTCACTTCCTGCTCCAGCTGCCTCCTCATTTGGAGGTATTTGGGAAACACCTGCCAAGATGCCCAGTTTGTGGGGATTTAGCTTCATTATGGAAAACTGAGGGGATCTCAGCTTGGATGAGAGCACACTAGACCACTACGAACTATAGCAGGGATGTGGCAGAGCTCCATCAAACCTTAAAGCATTATTAGTAAGCCATTAACAGGCACTGTCAGGACAGATAGGCTTTAAGATTGCTTTACAAGGCAGTTGTCAGGGATTTCCGGATGCAGCAGCTTAATTTTCACTTTAAAAAGACTGTTGTATGAGCATTGTTTTATACAGAACCCCACAGTAATAAGCAGAGATGTTTCTAAACACATTTCTAAACACGTTTCTAATGCAGCCCCGTTTTAAAACCCAGACTGGCATCAGCATGAACAGCCTGCACACATCCACCGGGGTTTAGAGCTAATCAGAGCCCAGTATGGACATGGCCCCTATACAAACCTGCTCCTATGGGAACACTCAGCTCCCCATGACACGGCCTTGGGATGGAGCAGCCTGACCCCAAATGTGCAGATACAGAGTCCAAAGCACAAGACAGGCTCTTCAGTCCTGATCCCAAAGTCCATGTCAGCCCGTATGCTCCGGTCCTCCCTTCCCCAGCTTTATTTTTGGAAGGCAAGAGCGGTCTGCATATCTGCAATACTTGAAATGAACTCCCCAGCGGTTCCAAAGCTTTATACTTGCTCTGTTTTTGAGAATACCAATATAAATAGATCTGCACAGAAATTCTTTCATGTTCTTCTAATGGCTAACAGGCTTGGTGTGCTGTTGTGCAAGTCAGATTACCCCACAGAGCTCAGGAGCACGGTGACTGAAGGTCACTGTGACTGAAGTTTTCCTCCTCCTCACTCTTCCTTCTCCCTCCCATCCCACCAGAGACCCTAAAGGAGGGAGGTGAAGCAGCAGCTCAACATGAGACCTGGCTGCTCCATTCCTATCACATCCCCATCTCACTGCCCGCCTGCGTAAGCAGAGGTCTCCACTGACCAAATCCAAAGGTATTTTCATGTTCCTGTCTATTTCCAAGCTGTTTCTGTATGACCTATACACTGTCACAACCTATTTTCACTAAGGTACGGGAAAATGTAAGGATTTGAATGCAAATCACCCATTCCTTTGGCACTTGCTTTCTGGGTCTGTGGTTTAATTTCACCAGCAGTACAGTTTTCCATAGCATAAGTCAATGTGGAATCAAGGCTTATCCACACCACCATTTCATTTCCATTTTAAAGCTACACTAAACATCTCGAAGAATGCAGAGCCCTCACACCACAAAGAGGGCAATTTTCAGACCTTTTCATGTCAGAAAACACCTATTTCTAGTTCTGATGGGCCATAATATATTGCCCATAAGTGTTTGTGCAGGGAATGCTGCTGGTCTGGAGAGGGAAGCAGGCTCTGTAACCTCCCAGCTGAGTTGCCACAGCCATGCTGGATGGATGGGAGCCCTTCACATAGCTAGTTTTCTCTCCCATCCTTCTGCTCTTGCATCTTTAACATGTGATCAGGTCTTAAGCTGAGTTTTGTCCTTGTTTTAGTGCAAGTTAAAGCTGCTGCTGCTGCCATCAGCCTGAGGGTGTGAGTTACAACCAAGCCTGCATATGAAGCAATGTCCTTAAGGGAAAATGTTAATGCCTCGGTACCACATGGGTACAATCTTTCCGTGCCCCATCCCACCAACCCACTGCACTGCAGCGGCTGATCCCTGGGGTAGGTGTGTGCAGACCAAGAGCAGCCTGAGGAGAAGGACCTGGGGTGCTCACCATGACCGGACAATGTGTGCCTGAAGCCACATACCACCCATGTGCTGGGCTGTATCAAATCTTACACTGCACCAACCTCCTCTGGCCTCCTGTCTCCTATTCCCAGAGTCTCTGCACAGGGATTAAATTCCTACAGGAATGCTGCAAGTTTCTGACATGCTTTTCAGCCATTGTAATCACTTGCAGTGAGCTGCAATGAAGGGCTAACGTCCAGGAAGCCATAGTGAAGATCCAGCAGCAGATCCCTACACCACATCCAGTATTAACACTGGATCAGCAGGTACCTCGGTGACCAGAATCACCACTGTTGGTCTCTGCAGTTATGGCTTGGCTTGCTGAGAGCTGCCTCTGTCAGTACCACTGCCTGAAGCTCAGTGTGGTGCAACCCAAGGGCCAGGTCTCCAATACACTGCCTGGCTAATGCATTACTTGACAGAGGTCAAACCAGCCTTCACAGAGAACAGCACGAATGACAGGTCTCCTTAAGACCAGACAGCAACTACAACTGGCTTAAATGCCACTCGCTAATGAACCCATCCAGTGGTATTCCTGTACCCAGCACATGGGATCACACGGTCTGGCTATTCCAGGACTGCATCACTTGGTGACCGCCTCCACCTCCTGGGTCTGATTCATTTCAGTCTCTATAAACCCTTTCACCTTAGAGCCTCATGACTGAGATTGAGAGAGATTAAAGACAGCTTTTGCCACACAAATCATGCTTGTTAGCTTAGGTACCAACCAGAGAGTGCAAGGACCAACCCTGTTCCCAGACACAAGCCATGGTACATCTCAGCCACCCTGGTTCATCCTGCATCCCTGGCCTTCTCCAGCTGATGCTTGGGCATCACCAGGTCATTCCCACAACTCCATGCTCTTCTGGGACCAGAGATTCCACTAAAGCTGGCACAGCTGATGGGAACACTGGCAGGTCCCACAGCACCAGCACACTGTGCTTATGCCAGATCCCAGTGCATCCCATGCTATTAGGATACATGGGATATTCTGGCACCAGAGTTACAGCAAAACATGGTTAGAATGAAAATCAATGAATTAATCTGGAATACTCCCCAGGATCACAGACTTAACCTTTGGATGAACAACCCAGTCTGCCTGGCTAGAGCCATGTGGAAGATGCTCCCCATTAGCCTTTTTTCACCTGTTTCTGCCAGGACTTACCCAAGTCTCTGTTCCCCATTTTGTGATGGATTAATTCACCCCAACATTAAATCAAACGGTGTTATGAGAGGAACAAATGGGGAATCATACACTGCTTTCATACAGGATACATCCCAGCACATCAGAGCTTTGCTCAGGCTTTCAGTGATAACTCTTTGCAAAGGTTGCTATCAATTCTGGTATTTTATGTTTACTCCATGCACAGCCTCTACCCAAGGCTCCTCTGGCACAAGCTGCTCTAACTCCTCTTAACATGCCACGTTGTCCTGCTGCAGCAATGCAGAAACACCAGCCCAGACACTCTCTCAGTGAATATTGAAGGATCCTGACCTTCCTGCTTATCCCTGAGAGCCTCAGTTTGGACCTTAGGATGATCCCTTTGGATGAGCCAAACAGCTGCAGATCCTCTTCCAGACTCACTCTGTTGGTTATGAAGTTTATGTTGCAGCATGCTTGTATTTGTGCAGGACAGTAGATACACTGTCCCCGGAGACATTCAAGGCCAGGCTAGATGTGGTTCTGAGCAACGTGATCTAGTTCAAAATGTCCTTGCTCACTGCAGATGACCCTTGAAGGTCTCCTCCAACCCAAACTATTCTGTGATTCCATTACTCTTACATTTTACACGACAAAACTCGATTATCAGAAATGCATTTAGAAGCCATTTTAATCTACAGGCTGGGACAAAACAGCACCATTACCCCTGCTTTAAACACAACATCTGTCTGGTAGCTGCTAAGGTGGTTGCGATGGTCAGTAACAAGTGCCAACATGCATGGAGTAAAGAATATATGAAAGGCTGGCAAAAAATCACTTTTTCCAGGTTAATGCTTACCTGCAGCTCTTTAGAAGATGAGCAATACTGCACATAAAGCCACCAGCACTGCACAGTGCCGGTGCTGAGCAGGGCTTTTTGCTCCATGCTCCAGCAGTTCCACACAGATAACAGAATCACAGAATGGTCTGGGTTGGAAAGGACCTTAAGAGTATCTAGTTCCAACCCCCTGCCATGGGCAGGATGGAGGAAGCAAGGACCAAGTGTTGTTTGTAGTGAGTTTTACCTTGGAAAGGACAGGCAGAAATACCCGTGGACATCACATAGAGCTCATCTCCTCCACCAGGATTTCTCCAGATGCTCCAGTTTTGCTAAGATGTGAACTCGGGAGTTTTTTTTCTTGCTTTCTAAAAACTACTCCAGGACAGTGCTTATTTTAGCACTGAAACCTGCAGGCCGGACCAGAAGGAACAACTCAGCCCTCCATAGGAGCAGACACCCAAGCCGCATTGATTAGGATGGGGCTTTGCATACTAATTTCCATTAGAACTGTTCCACCCCCATTGTATCAGGCCCGTGAATGGTGGCATTGTCTCAGGGCAGAGCATTCTTCATACCGAGCCCCTGCACATGGGAGCCGTGGTGCTATATAATAACAAAAACAAAATCTCAGCAGAAGTCCATTAGCATCCAAAGGGCAGGAGCCTGAATGAATCAGAAGGATCCTTTGAAAAGTGAGAGTGAAACGAATGTAATAAAATGCTACTATTAAGTGATATTCATTGTCCAAATTAAACCATCAGAAGCAGAGACCTTGACTCCCCAGATGTATTTAGCACAGCGCATGCTGCAGAGCCACAGAGCAAGGCTATTAAGAATTCTAAGCCCTGGACTTGCCCCAAGTATGGATTACTTGATTTCTTCGTGAGCACTTGATCACATGGAACTGTATCTGGATTCCCAGAATAAGATCTCTGATCTTCAGGAAGGTGTACGTGGCTGCATATATACATGCAAATCCCCACTCACACCCACCTCATGGAAGATGCACAACCGGATCCATGGGGCCTGCTCAATGCCCAACACAGGAGCAGGTTTAAGACAGAAGAGAGCACAGCACTATTCAAAGCAGCTGGAGCTGAAAGCAAGAGATAGAAGGTTTTTAGACATGGGGGCACACATCCTTCTTTCTGCAGATGCAGGCACACAGCAGCACTGGGAAGGCTGGGCCCCTCCGGTAAGGAATGCTTGTGCTCCTCCAGAGCAGGGCAGAAGCCGGATTGCTTTAGGACAGCAAAACACAGAGCACCATTCCTGAGCTGCAAGTTGGTTTGCTGGTTTGTTATTTACAGTTCCTAAACCTCTTACACACTAAGATAAACCCTCGGCTATTTGCTGCTGCTGTAGCTTTTCCATGGTCACTGCAGACCAACAGCCTCCAGATGTGTCCATGCAGGAGCCAAAATGAGCGAGGAGTGACCCTGGAGCTGTGCTCATAGCTCTGCCACAGCCAGCTGCCCTCTCTGTGGTCCCCAACCAGAGAGACAGGATGGAGCTTCCTATGCTCCGGCTCCTCACTCCCAAATCCAGCCCACAGAATTCACCTCCGGGTTCCTAAACCTATTCTGCTCCGTATATACAACTTAATACCCAGCTGCCAGCTCCTTTCCCAGAGGATTCAGTGGTTAATCCCCACACCACATGTACCTGGGGCTCTTTCCCATCCACCTTGCTGTTACAACCCTCTTTTTCAACCCTTTTACCCATCACTGAGCCCAGGAGTGCTGCAGGGACCAAGCACAACACACTCCCATGTACCTGCACACACAACACCACGAGGAGCAGCAGGCAGGTCAGCAGCTCACACTGTAGTAACAGGTCTCCATGCACCATGCAGAAGATAAAACAAGCTCTTTTCTAATTTTACTAAGCCTTTAAGCTCTGTCCTTCACAGTGAGCCATGCCTGGCAGCCAGCCCCAGCAGCACCCATCCACAGACATGCAGCTCAAACAGCAGCTTGGGTGCAAGGCACGCACACTCGTCCTACAAGCAGACAGGCTTCTCAAGCACTGTGTAACAGAGGCTCAATGTCCCAGGAAACAGGAACAGGAAAGCAACAAACTCCAAGTGAGTAACTCACTGAGAGCAAACACCACAGCCCAACCAACCCATAAACTTCACTTCTAGCTTAGAGCATTTTGTTCTATGGAGGGTATGAGATGGGCTCCAGCTCCTGCAGCCCAAGACAAGTTCCAGTCTATAAGGTGTCCTCCTGTACTGTATTATCCACACACTGCCATTCCTACACCACAACAAAGTAAAGGGCTCACCTCTGTTTTCCAGTGGTGGGTCACAGGCTCATGCAGGCTGCTCAGCACCAGCAGCTCCTCGGGAAGCTACTTGCTCTGCGAGGAGCTGAGGTGTGCAGGAGGAGCCAGACGCACTCAACCAGAGCTGTGCTTCGAGAGAGAGGGCAAAGCACAAGCATCGCGTTTAAAAGGCGTCAGATCATGGCCAATCATAGGACAATTTGGGTTAGAAGGGACCTTCAGAGCTTATCTATCTAATCCAACCCCCTGCAACACAGCAGGGACATCTTCAACTAGATCAAGTTGCCCAGGACACACCAGCCTGGCCTTCCTCCCGTGGCTTCTGTGCATGTTAAGCCCGGCCCTGAGACAGCACAACAGTCACTCAAACACCACGTTCAGACTTTGAATGTCCTTCCTGCAAAAGAAGAGCCTGGCCAAACAAACAAACATCCCCTTGAAATGAACAGGAGGAAAGGGAATGTTGGGAAGCAGTGAACATGCGATAGGAGCACTGTGATTTACTAGCCAAGGCCTCCTGCGTTAGAAAACTGCCTCATCACCGCAGTGCTTCCAGCACTAAGCTCCAGCACTGAGCGTTTCACTCGGCTTCAGGGACCCTACATGTGGACATCCCAACACAAAGCCGCTGCGGTGCACGACACACAGCATCTGCATATCAATGTCCCCCCGGCCCCTTCAGCTCCACAGAGAAAGGCCCTAATCTGGGTTTTGTTCCCGGCCCCATGGTGCGGGAGCCGGTTACACAACCCCTATTCACCCTCCACAGCCCTGGGAACATCTTTGTAGCCCCGGCCAGGAAAGCTGGGGGAGGAGGAGGAGGAGGAGGAGCAGGGACAGGGCTGGAGGCAGGCTCGGTGGAAGGATGATGTGCTACGTCAGCCTCTGAGCTCTCCTCCAAGGGGATCACTATGGACCCTGCATGTGGAAATGCAGCCAGGAGACCTGCAAACATCCATCCCCAGCTGATTCATACAAACAAGGCACTTCTCGAGGGAAATGAACCAAACATCACAGGAATGGGTGCACTGAAGCCACAGTGACATTCAGGAATGCTGGGATGTGCATGGACCAGCAGGGAATGGGGGACACCCTCTGCACTCCCTGGACATGCACAGTGAGCATCACAGAGCGGGTGAGTGGCCACCAGCCTGGGCCAGAGTAAGGGGGTGCAGCAGGGTTAGGGTTAGGGTTAGGGTGCAGCAGGCCCAGCTCACCCTGTAAATGGACAAAGGCATCCTGGATGATGCAAGTGGCTTTGTACACCCTGAACCAAGAGTTTCTCCCACTGTCAACACAGGTTTCATGTTAAAATCAGCCACCCAGGGATGTGCTTCCCACAGCAGCGCTGACACACTCGTCCCATCAGCCAAACATCCTCATTTCAATGGGGAACAGGAGCTCTAAGCGAGGTTTTACTTCTGCACCCCAACACCTCCCTTCCCACTGACAGAGTCCAACCTCTGCCTGCACACAGAGAGAGCCCCAGTACAGAGACTGGGGAAGGGAATGAGCAAATCCCTCTATCCAGGCCTGGTCCTTGCAGCATCACACAGTGCACTATTCACACACAGCTGATAGCTCTGAGAGGCCACTTTCTGCACAGCATATAGAACAGAAATACCAGGTAGCTTTGTTAGGTGAAGGTTTGCATTGTTTTAGGGCATGATGACAGCCAAACTGAGTCAAAGCCCTAGCCAGTATCCTTTAAAAAAGGAGAAATGAGGAAAAAAGTTATCAGTGGGAGAACAGTGAACTCCCAGGAAGAAAATGTGTGTTACCATCTAAGGGACTTACTGTGCACTGGATGGGAAGAAAAACACATCCTCATCTCTTCACAGTTTAAATTGTAGGGTTTTGGTTTAATTATTGCTTTTAAAGGACACCTAAGTCCTGGAAAGAAGATATTTCATACACATTTCATGCACTGACTAAAACCGAAACGGAGTTTTCACTTATAATGCTCTTAGAATGTAATCTGTAGGCTGTTCATAGTGCAGGCTGTGGGCAACTTGATTGTATTTCATGGCCTCTCCACCATGAATAAAAGCTATTCTGGAGCAGCACCGAACACAGGAGCCCATCAGGTAAGAGGATCCCAGCCCTGCCCGTGGGGCAACCTGATGCTGTCCTCTAAAAGGGGAGAGGAAGGGAAATTACTGTCATTCCTATTAAAGAGCACAGACTCCCACTGGAGATTGGGTCACCGCCCAAGGCAACAGGCAGAGGAAATCCTGACACTGCACAAGCTCATGCAAGTGAAGAACCAGGATACTTTAAATGAAGAACCAGGATACTTTAAATGCTGTCGTGGTGAAAAAGCCCAGCCTGGTTTGGGTTGGAAGGGACCTTAAAGCTCATCCAGCTCCAACCCCTGCCACGGGCAGGGACCCCTTCCACTGGAGCAGCTGCTCCAAGCCCCTGTGTCCAACCTGGCCTTGAGCACTGCCAGGGATGGGGCAGCCACAGCTTCTCTGGGCACCCTGTGCCAGCGCCTCAGCACCCTCACAGGGAACAGCTTCTGCCTCAGAGCTCAGCTCAGTCTCCCCTCTCTTGGGCAGGTTCAAGCCATTCCCCTTGGCCTGTCCCTACATCCCTTGTCCCAAGCCCCTCTCCAGCTTTCCTGCAGCCCCTTTAGGCACTGGAAGCCTAAAGAACATTCTCAGGCTTAAACACACCAAATAAAGCCCCTGTTCCTGTAAAACCTGATGCCTGATTATCAGTCAAGGCCAGCGTATTTAGCCTAAAATTGGGTAATATTGTTTTGTGGTTGTTAATAGCCAAAGCCGACAATGCCCCGCTCTGAACAGACGCTGCCGAGCAGTTCTCAGCCTTTCATCAGGACAGCGTAGGCGTTGAATTCTGGAGCTAATCACCTTAGCAACGGCTCTAAACATATGTGCAGTGACATCAGCTGATTCCTGAAAGCTGTAAATAGAGGATAATAGCACGAAAAAATTCTGGGTGGGAGCCAAGACCTAAAAACCATACTATTAAAACACTGCCTGTAATTCAATGTATGCAAACTTGTTTGCGTCCCTGCTCCCCAAAACCTGTGTAATTACACACCTACCAGCACAACTGCTGATTGTTCCACTGCAGGCTTCTCTCAGATTCTGAGATCTCACAGAAACCAGGGTTTAACAGAAATCCTGCTTCAAATCCCGTTTTAAAAAGCCTGGAGGAAAAGAAAAGCCCTGGCTGAGAACCCCACATGTAGGGAAGGCTCAAGGACACCAGCTCCAACCCAACAGGAACATCCACTTAGGAGAGTTTTCTGTAAATAAGAAAATAAACAACGTATTGATGGGCTCCATCACTGACTCATGCAGAAACTGGAACAGGAACAGGGCAAACTGCTCCAAGGATGTGCTGCCCAGCCTGTGCCCTTGCTGAGGGAGAGCTCCCATGCTGGTGAGCAGGCAGTGAAAGGGGCATATTGTGAGTTGCCTCATGTTGGTACCTCATTAAGATCTTAAACTGCCTGTTTAGGGAGTCCCCCAATCAGCCACCAGTGTAAGACACAAGAACAATATACTTTCTGTTTTCCTCCACTGGTTGTGACCCATATTCCTGAGGTCTGTTGTGCAGGATGTGACCTGGACAGCTAAAGAACCCTTTGCAGTGCCCTCCATGTCAAGCTGGCACGCTGGGAGGCAGAGAAGGAAAGTGGAGAAATGTGCTTAATAGGATTTTCAAATGTCCAAAAATATCTTCAGCAGGCCCATTTACGCACAGCCTCAGCACTTGCTGAACTTGAAAGCAGAATTTGCTGTGCAAAGAACACAGCTTGCATGCTAAGCGGGCCTAAGGAACGCTGCTCCTGCAGCACAAAGCCACCGGCTCCTTTGCCCTTTCCTATGGATAAATGAATGGAAGAGAAAGGCCAAGTGCCACCTTCATCAGGGCAAGGAAGGTGCTGGGGGCTCAGCGCTGGTGACATCCCTTGGGTGCAGCAGTGGCACGCTCGCTTGCAAAGGGACCAGCAACTCAAGTTCATTCTATTTGTGAAGTGCTCTGGGTTATAAATAAAATAATACTAAGGCTAGGGAAAGAAAATGCAGATTTGAGAGCAGCATCTGAAGCAGGATGCAGCACGGAGCCAGAAGCAAGAGATTCCCCCTCCTCTCTCCTGTGTAGGTTGGGTTTATTTCTTATGTCAATTAAGAGTTGCAAGGAAACCCAGTGAATTGAGATCAGCAGTGTTAATCGTTATTGCATTTGAATTTAATTAGCATTATTTTTCAACTATAGGTAATTTACAGTGCATCACCTCAACGTGGATGTCAGGTAGTGCCTCTGAGCACGAGAAAACCACCACAGCAAGGATAATCCTGCTGCTTGCTTGCTGCCTTTAACTTGTGTAATCCCTGGTTACCAGTTCCAGCAGGACTGCCATGGTTACCCCTGCTCCTCTGATCAAAGCTCCTGCTCACTGGAGTGGCAGTGCTGCTGTGATGCTGGGAATAGAGAAGCCCCTTTCCCGAGTGCTCACTCAGGTGGGATGCAGGCAAGGAAGGATGGATTCCTCAGAACCATAGGGGAGCAGGGGACAGTGCAGGGGGATGCTGCCCAGCGCTGGACCTGGTGATGGACATCCCATGCGAGGAGGTGCAACAGCATCTCCTCCTTGGTGCCTTTCTTCCCCTTGTACAAGCTTAGGCTATCAGCCTGCCCTCCGCAGATGTCTACAAGGTCTGTTTGGCATCTTTACCATCTATCTTGTTGTCCTGGAAGTCTCCCTCTGTAGCCTGTATCACAGTTTGTGAACCTCAGAGCTCTGGGAGTCAGATCTTCAGAGACCCTACAGTTCTGGATCACTGTTTCCCCATGTGAATGGCTGTCACCCCAGTACAGCCAGCTCATCCACAGAGCTGACTCCTGTCTGCCTATGGGGTTGAGCTCTCACTGTCACCCAAGAAACTGACCAATTCAGAGGGTCACACTGCAGTGAAGAGACACTGAACAGTACCTTGTGTACAGGCTGGCTGCCTGTAGGGGCCTCATGTCTCCAATCAGCCAGCTCTCCACACTGGAGATGGCCAAGATCTTCCACGTTGTGAATGCATTTGCTAAGCACCAGGCCTGGCAGCAGCGAGGCACAGGATGGATGGACCAGGCAACCACAGTGGTGCAGGTGAGATTGCCTGGCACTGCCTTGAACAGTTTGAAGTATTTTATATGCTATTGCCTTATAAAAGCTTCCCTATGTCAAGAGTGTTAGGGAATCAGTAAGATCCCAAAGCTCTGCAGGGATGTATGCACTCTACAGCTGCCTCATCATCTGAAGGCTTCTGCAATGTCCTCTCAGCAGCATGTGCAATGCTGAGATGTTGATGCACCCCTGGTAAATACCTTCCCTTGCTACAGCCCTTCCTACCCCCATTAGGTCCCACTGTAGGGTGGCTTCTAGTGCTGTACTCACTCCCACAGTAACAAGAGGCAAAAGAATGGTAGTCTCCGCTCCCCAGGAAGGGCACAAAAAGGCTGGTGTGAGTGTGATCACAGCTAAGAAACACAAGGAAACTGCAGGAAAAGCTCTTGCATTCACCCTCTTTTATTCAAAGGAAAGGGACCTACACCTTTAAAAGCAAATGCTCCAACACCCTCTGGAAGCTGGTGCACACGTGCCCGGAGATAAACAACATCACGGCACAGGTAAGCTGTTTACTCATGATTTATCACACCATCTCCCATCTAATTGCATAGCTAAACGGTCAGTCATTTTAATCCACATAAGCAGCTTAAGCTTTCTTATGTAGCTCTGCAGCATTGCTCACTTCCTGATTTGGAAAGAGTAATTCTTTAAGTCATTCTCTAGAAGGTATGAAACCCACCATTCCACAGAAACCCTGCACAGATGAGGTGGACACACAGGACAGATGTCTCCTGGAAAGGGGCCCCAAACACCTCCTGCACACTCAGTCCCAAGCAATGCAGAGGATTTTCTGTGAGAGATCACAGCAGTTTCACATCCAGATGCAAGCCTTTGGTATCAGGGCTTGCATCTGGCTGTGAATGACCAAGTGTGGTTCTAATCTTACCTTGAATCATACACTTAGCCAAAATCTGGTCATTATCTTCTTTCAATAAAGGGAAGGGACCTTAAAGCTCCTCCAGCTCCAACCCCTGCCACGGGCAGGGACCCCTTCCACTGGAGCAGCTGCTCCAAGCCCCTGTGTCCAACCTGGCCTTAAGCACTGCCAGGGATGGGGCACATTTGATTCTTTATATTGTATTTTCAAAACCCTTGGAGACCCACAAAAATGTGTATAAAAATCTGCAAGAATCCACCCCAAAAAGTGCATCCCCATGTGCACAGAGACCCCTGCGTCTCCAAAGCCTGGAGCTGCCGAAGCACGTTTTAGCTTTTCCACACAAACATGTGGATAAACAGAGGTAACAGAACGTATCTAAAGATGAAGAAAACCAGGGTTTGGGTTACATCAGGTTCTTTTCAGTGCTGGATAACTAGTGTTGAAAGTGAAAGCTGCCATATGACAGACCAGAGCCCTGCACGCTGCTCGCACTCCTTCCGCTCACAGCCACAGCCAAGGGGGATTCCTGGCTTGCAACACTGGAGGACTTTACCCCCCAAAACCACCATGAACTTAGGCCAGTGACCCCAAGCCAAGCTTCGGAATCAGTCCAGATACCCAGCCAGATCTAAAGTCCCGAGCTGGAACCGCCTGCCTTTGATACTCTAAACCCTGTTACCGACACCAGGTGAGACCATGGGGCTGAACTCCTGCAAGAATTCATTAGCCTGATACAAAATTCATTCCACCATATGTAAAATTCATCTGTGTAGTCGCACACCCTTGTAGGCTTGAATGGGGCGAAGCAGTCTTTATACTCCCAGTGCAATATATTATTTAAGAGCAGTGAAATGACAGTGCTGATAGGGGAGCTGCAGTGATGTAATGGGTAATGCAGTTCCGCTCGCTGCAGGAACCGCGCTGTACATTAGTGTGCTGGCGAGGGTGGTTGCTCCTATCAATTATTTATAGTGTTCTGGCGTGCAGCCTGGAGAGGGTCACATCGCTGAAAGCTAACTTTATCTGCATTGTTCCCTGCCTCCTGCCCAGCTGTCACTCTGTCCCTCTTTAATAAACCCAGTGTGATGAGGAAGGATGCAGGAGTGCTGGGCTGGGCCTAACTGAGCTGGAGGAGAAGGGAGGGTCTGACCGTGGGCTGGTGAGGTCTCAGTGATCTCTGTTATGGTGCTGGTTGGGCTGGTTAAAATCTGTGTTTGAGACTCACCTCATTGCTGGGATGGAACCCAAAGGGTTTCAGAGCAGTGTGCTCAAGAGGGGTGAGAGGTGGGGTATCCACAGTGTGACCGGATTCTCCATCTCAGTAACTGTGCCATACAAAGGGCAGTCTGCACTATGTGTTTTCACAGAACCCCAGCCTGGTTTGTGTTGGAAGGGACCCTAAACCTCCTCCAGCTCCAACCCCTTCCACTGGAGCAGCTGCTCCAAGCCCCTGTGTCCAACCTGGCCTTGAGCACTGCCAGGGATGGGGCAGCCACAGCTTCTCTGGGCACCCTGTGCCAGCGCCTCAGCACCCTCACAGGGAACAGCTTCTGCCTAAGAGCTCAGCTCAGTCTCCCCTCAGGCAGGTTCAAGCCATTCCCCTTGGCCTGTCCCTACATCCCTTGTCCCAAGCCCCTCTCCAGCTTTCCTGCAGCCCCTTCAGGCACTGGGGCTGCTCTAAGGCCTCCCCGTAGCCTTCTCTATGTAATACAGCAAGAGGTATTCAACAATGTATATACATATTGGAGGGGAAGCACTTGTCAGCTCTCCAGAAAATATATTAAAAATTAAAATATACAAATAGATATAAAAGGAAAAATATCCCCATGCTTTGTTCCAGCTACAAACTGGAAATGCACAGCCAAGGACTGATTCTCCTCTATTTTTCCACCGAGGGACTCCCCAGGCCTTTGTCCCTACAATTCACCAGCAAACCTCTTCCAGTGTTCACCCCAAAATCAAATCAACCATGGCCACTTTTCAGACCCTTCAAACATGCTCTCAAGCACACTGTTCATTTGGCCCCATTATCTATATAAAAGTTATTACATTTTTTACCTGTAGCTGCTTCAGGGTGTTTGTTACTGCAAGAGATGCTTCCACAGGGAATCACTAGCAAATATCAGGTACAGGAAGATGAGCTGCTGCTTCTGCAGCTCTCAGACCCGGTCCTTTCCCACTGACCAACAGGATTCACATATCCTATAAGCTGCATCAAATCCCTGTCCCATGCCTAAACTAATGTCAACTCCTGCTTCAATAAGAAGGCATTTTTCAAGCCTTGTGAAGCCAGGAAAACAAACCTGCGTTTTCCTGTGACTGGGACTGGATGTCTTGTTTCAAGCAACAAGCACCACCCAGGTTTGGTTCAGAGGCACAAAACAATCCCAGCAATCAGGACTGAAAATAGCACCGGGCACCATCATGAAAAACACAACATTTGCACCAAAGGGAAGTGGCTGCAAAGGAACACGGAGGCATATAGAGGAAGCAGGTTTGTTCTGTGGCACAAACAGGGGCCCAGGAGAGGCTCCTGCTGCAGCACCATTGGGACCAGCACCTCCAGCAGCACCCAGCACATCAGGAACAGAGAGAGGGCAGCACAGATTCCACACACAGGCTTGGGTAAGGCAAAGGCAACAGCTAAATCCGTGTGTGTTTGCATGGTTCAGCCCAGCACAAGACAGAAAACCATAACTGACCTTCTCTCTGTGAAAAACAGCATTTTCCGTATTCTAAAACCTGCCCAAAATGCCAAAAGGGGGGAACTGGGACAGCCATGGAAGGAACAAACCAGTGCCAAAGTCGGCACCACCATGGAAAACCAGATTTTGACCAGGAGCTGAGCATGGAACGTACAGACCATGCTCTGCTGTCACTGAACCGGAGTCTTTGGGGCCTTTATATCCTATCCGCATCCAGGATTATTTCCATGGCAACTATCTGGAGAACTTATTAAGTAAAAAAACCTAAGAACAGTTTGAACACACAGAACCTACATTCATAACGTACTGACTAAATTAGCGGCACTAAGGTTTTCAGTAATCAAAATAAATCAAGTTCTAGCAACTCAAATCTTCTCTTTGTCCCAGCTAAGAAGAAAAACCTGATAGTAACTTCAGTGTGGCAGGAGGAGGGGAAATTACAGGTTTTCTTAGATTTATACAAGCCCTATATAAGCCAAGTCTTACCCCATTCGAGTGGTTCAAGAGACGTTATTTTAATATCTGACAGTTCAAAGGACTGTTAAATAAGGCTGAGTTTCCACAAGCTGATAAACTTCATTGCAAGGCGGCTACTAGAGAACCAAAAAGATAACAATCATGTGGCACAGAACAGTTATCTAGTAGAAAACTTCACCAAATCACCCCAAATTTATACATAAAAAAGCATAATCTGCAACTCTGCCCTGCCAAGCTTTGTGTAGTGCTGGCATCGCTGGCCTGCCCAAAGCAGGCTTGGACCAGCACTGTCCCATATGCACTGGGTGATGCAACACATGCAGCAATTGCCTGTTCCTGCCTGATCCCAACCCAGCTCCTAGTGCCGAATCATGTTCCTCACGTCACTCAAGCATTAGCTGGAACAGGACAGGAAAATTCAGTGGTCATTTACCATATCTGTGCTGAGGCGCTGGCACAGGGTGTCCAGAGAAGCTGTGGCTGCCCCATCCCTGGCAGTGCTCAAGGCCAGGTTGGACACAGGGGCTTGGAGCAGCTGCTCCAGTGGAAGGGGTCCCTGCCCATGGCAGGAGTTGGAACTGGATGAGCTTTAAGGCCCTTTCCAGCCCAAACCAGTCTGACTCTTTGATTCTATATTTAGCTTGAGAGATTCATGAGTTTGGAATATTTGCCTGTAGAAAGGACAATCTGAGCTGATTTCAAATAGATTAAAAAATAGCAGAATCTGATATTGAAACACTGAAAACAAATTAATCTTTCTAGATTTAATTATTCTGCAACCAAATTCCTGCTTCCTTCCAGGATCAATCTGCAAAACAGCAGAGGAGGTGGGACAGAGCACAGGGGAACGACTGTGACCAAAGGAATACACTTGTCTGGAAGGTGGCAAGGAGAGGGGACAGGGACACACCACACACTGGGCTGGCACAGCACCACGCAAGGGTTAGGACCTGGTCACAGGCTTTGTGCATTGCCCTCTCAAGCTCACAGCCCTGCAGTAATGTAAACCCGAGGCTTGGCTGGGCACTGCAACAGCAACCAGGGTTCCTGCTAAGCACGGGGGATGATGAGGACATCACAAGGTTCTGGCAGAACGCGAAAAAACTGCTGCCCAAAAAGATTTCGTAACAGCAGATTCAGGGTGAGAAAATCAGGTTTAACAGGAATGATTCTGAAAGTGCTGTTAAAGAAGTGGTTAAATGAACCGTTGGCTCCATCGTTAAGTTCAGCTCGGGATATTATAGGCATTATCGATTTACCTTACATCAACCTGGAAACTCATTTCCAGTGGTTTCTAATGGAACCTGGATTTTCTCAGGCCTAATATGCCTCGTGAGGTTGAGCCTCCTGCAAGGAAATACAATACCACAGGATTAAAATGGCAGCTGTCAGACAGACAACAGCCCCATTCATTTAATGAAGATAGCCCAACGGTGATAGGGATTTCTAAAGGCTACTCCAAAAGGCTGCTCTGCAATTAAATAGAGTGGTAAGACCATCGTGGTGAGCATGGCCTTATGAGTACCTATAGATAATGGTGTGCACCTGCGACTTGGGATTTACAGAAACCAAAGGGAGGTTATTTAAAGTTTATTTCTGCAATATCAGCTTGCACACACTATCAATAGGCCTTTGAGAGGCAATGCTGATTAGTGATTGGAGCGGAGAGGGGCAGTTTTGGACCCCAGCTCCATTGCCTGCTCAGCCACGAACACACAAAGCATTTTGGCAAATGAGTTCTTCAGCAGCCGCAGCTGTACGGCACACAGAGCAACACTCTGGGTTCTATTCTTAGCCAAGCAGGGACGGAGACAGCAGAGCAGATGCACAACCAGTAAACAACTCTTCCCTACAAGCAAAGCCATTTTAAAGGAGTAGATTCCCTCTTGAGCAGATGAAGAACTCTTTGAGGGTGCACGAGCATCGACCCCATTTGCAGGCACTCAAGAGTGCCCAAGAAAAGGAAGTTTTGTGGCCACCTGAGCACAGGAACAGGCGACCTCGTAAACAACCACACTCCACAGCCCTCCTCCCCATCACACACCGAGCTGGAATGGGCCATGTCCCGTGCACCATCCCACCTGCATCCAGAGCAGGACTGTCCCCTGCTCCCAAGTATCATGCACTGGGGAATGCAGGATGGAATGAGGGAGCAGGGGAATGAGGTATTGACCAAGACAGCTTCAGCAGCAAGAGCTTCACCACTCAGGGAAACGCTGTCTCCTCAATAACATGCCCTGTAGCAGGCTCAGCCTACTGAAATACTGGTCTGGTCTTTCAGCCAGTCAGAAGAGCATTATTCCTTTATGGACCTGCAGGGAAAAGATTTTTCTCAAGCCTCATAGAAAAAGACTCCTTGAATACAAAACCAAGCAGGGAATTGGGTAGCCTGAAAAGAGGCTTCCAGAAAGGTGTGAGCATAGAAAACAGAGGCTCAGAGCAGGAAGGAAATTGTAACACTAGCTACAGACTCTGAACGCACATGCAGATCTGCACTACCAAACACCAACAGTGAGCAAAATACCCTGTGCCAAAGAACATACCACACTTGATCCTCAGCTATTTCCAAACTTCATCTGCAAACACATCCTGTCTCAAGGCTAACGAAAACACAGGCATGATAGATACATGGCAATTAACCACAACCCTGATGGTCTGTGGTGCCCCATGAGCAGAGGAGCAGTGCCCTCAGCCCCAAGACATCCTGCGGAAGCAACCAGAAATCACCCAGCACTGTGCTCTGCCCCTCTTACCCCACAGCTCCAGGAGCTCCTGCCTCTGCCGTTGCCCCTTCCCTTCTCTTCCCATTCTCCTCCCGCTCCTTCCCTTGAAGTCACCAGTTCCATTCCCTCCCTCCTGGCAGCGGTGACAGATGTCAGCCTGACCCACAGCCGCCAGTTCGGGTCAGTTATCAGGGTTATGGTGCAAGGGGAGCAATGGGCTCCAGAACTGCTGGCAAATAGAGCTCCAGGATATTTCTCCTGGTAGCAAACTGCCCACAGCAGAGCTGTAAGTCTGAAAGACTGTTCACGCACACCGCAATGAAAGCCTGAGGCACCGAGAGCTGAGTAAGGTGACCCCTGACTATGTTAGGCATCAGTCATTCGTACAAGTGTCACTTACTGCACGAGGGGGATGGATGACTTGAACGCCTCCTGCAAGAATAACTGCACACTGAAGGCAAGGGCTAAAGTTTCTGGAGAAGGGATGCTGCTGTGTGCTGGGAAGGCGATGCTGCAGCACTCCAAGGAGGTATCAGAGGCACTCATCGGGGAACATCATGTGTATTTAAACCAAAACCAGACCTGTATCCTAGACCCAAGTCCACTCCTTGAAGGATGTGCCCTGACGAAGGAACAGCTCCGAGGCAATGGTATGCAGTTTGCTGGAAGGAGAGAGGAAAGCTTCAAGCCTGACATAAACCAGGGCTCAGATTCCTCTATCATACCGAGACTGCACCACAGATAAGGCTGCGTCAACTTTTCCATTTGAGCCCTCTCCCCTCGAAGGTTTATAGTCAGAGTGAAAATGTTTTGGCCAGGTGGAAACTTAACATAGGGGTTCCCAAAGCAGAGAGCTGCCCAAGTATATAACACATCACAGTGTCACCCACCCAGGCTTGGTTCCCCCCACTGGAAAAGAGAAAAGCTCATCTTCCTCCCCACTGAATTCCCCAGATTCCTCTATAGCAGATAAGCAATACCCCTCATAGGGGCTGGGGCTGCCCATCCACAGCCCAGAGCCCCCACAGGGGCTGGGGCTGCTCATCCACAGTCCAGTGCCCTCACATGAGCTGAGGCTTCTCATCTACAGTCCAGATCTGTACAAAGTGCCCTGCAACATCAAACAACCCACGGGACTGAAACACAAACAGATTAAACATTAACCCGGGAGCTAAGCACAGGGCATTGCGACCTCAGCGCTGCAATCCTGCCCCAGCCCAGTGCTGCTGGCCATGCCCCAACCTCTCCCACTGTGCTGTGCTTTGAGAGGCAGAACTATGAGGATGGGCCATGGAAAGCAGTGCCCAGGACAGGGGTTACAGGCACCAGTCCCTGCTCCTGCTGGAGTGCAGCACCCAACCCTCATGCAGGGTGATGGAGGTATGTGGGTTCCAACGAGCAGCACAGTGTGTCCCCCTTTGCTTCATTGCAGTTATCCCTGAAGACAGAAATATTTGTGCTTGTTTTGCTGCTGCTGCCGAGCAGCTATGAAATGTCTCCCACTACAGAAGGCCGGAATAAATCCCAGCTCCTGAAGCAGCATCTGAAATCAGCTCCTCTCCCATCTCCATCACCATTTCAAGCCTTTAATTTACTCCAGTGAAGGCAACGTTTGTGTTTGTTTACCGGCCACAGAGGAGCTTCTGAGCACTGGTGGTTTATCACATTCACCCAACAGATACATTCTGGGAGCCTCTTGGACTGGCCATGACTTGTCACAGATTACTGGTCACAGCCCTTTCCTCCCTGTCCCCATGATGGTGGGCACACACAGTGCCTACAGCACCCTTTGGGGATGGCCTGAAAGGAGCCTGGCTTTCTCCTCTTCAAAGTGCAGATAGAAAAGGAGACAGAAAGGAGGAAAACAGCCTCATTTTCTCCTCCTTCCCCTGTTAAACCATGGAGTGCCGGCCTGAACCGCAGCATTCCTTGCCGAAGGAAGCACCCCGGCAGGCTCTATGGTAGGGAGAAGGCCATGTGGAACCCGGAATGCTTTCCCCCAGTACCTTCCATGGATTTAGGATTCACTGGTGTACGTCAGTGAAGCAACTTTGCTCTTTCTAGAGGAAAGGGACAGATTGCAGGAGAAAACTCTATCCTAATTGCTGCCAAATTCCACAGATTTAGTTATTAGTAGGCAATTAGGAACCTTTATTAACACTTCCTACTATGTTAAGCTCCATTTGCACCGCATCCCTGCGCCAGCCTGGACGTTTCCGATGGAGCGGCGCCCTGGCTCCAACGCACACGTGGCATCATGTACCAAAACCTGTGTCTTCCTGCACGCTGCCTCCCAGGCCCCTTCCCTGCAGATGTATTTAATGTGGTTGTCTTATAAAATAAATCTCAATGAAAAATAACCCAGAGATTAAAAATGAGGGAATAGGGGGAGGTAAATAAAAAATGCGGCTGCACAAAGGGAAAAACAGTTTTGCTCTTGTTTTTTAACTCACAATCAACATCTGAGCTATTCAGGAAACTGGTGCACTGCCCTCCAACCAACTTCAATTAGGGAATTCAAAAGCAGTCAGACAAAAGAATGCCTGGGAGTTACTGCACCGCACAGAGATATTTTTAGCCAGAGCTGGGAGGCTGTTTGTGGGACACTGCTTCGCTTCCACTGCATTTCAGCTTTTGTATTTACATTCACAGGACAGTAGATTTACTGGGTCAGAGGGAGAAAGAGGAGAAACGACATAAATGATGCAAATCGTTTTGCTTTCTGATACTCCAGGAAGGTATCTGAGCAGAAGCTGATGGAGACCAGACTGAAACACAACATTTGCCTCCATCTGCTTCGGAAAACCATCTTTCAGCTGAAATCTCCCATCGCTCCCTCTGAATGGGTGATGTAAAGGAGCACACACAGCTCCAGGAAGGTCTGGGTGCCCTCTGCTCAGCATGGAGCAACCTCCCTTACCCCACAGCATTGCTGCAGCCAGATCCGGCCGCTGACCCCTCCCCACCCCCTGGTCACCAGATGCCACATGAAGACACCCATGGAACCCCACGGACACAGGCACAGGAGCCGAGCGCCGATGCCCGACGGCAGCGCTGGAGCCGGGCAGGCAGCGGGCACCGCTCCGGCAGCGCAGCCCCCTCTTCCGCTCCCTCCCACCACTGCGGCAGCGCAGATGGCAGCAGTGTGACCTCGCTGTTCCTGCCTCCTTGTTTTGATCCTGCAGTCTTGATTGTTCAGGCTAATCCCACACTCCCAGCCTTGGCTGCCAGCCAGGGCTGTTATTAATGGCACAAAAGCTTCTCATTCCAGCTACTTCTACATCCGCTAATGCTGTTGTTCCCTTCTCTCGCTCCCTCTCACACCACATTACAAACTGGAGCTGGAATATATTTTATAGGGGGGGGGAACCTTTCTCTGATCATCCTTGCACGCCGAAGGCTCCACCAGAACCATACAGGAAAGGCTTGTCTGCTCCAGCTGTAATTAGCAATGCCAAAGCAGTAAGACCACCCCACTCATCCAGAGATCGGCTCCAGAGCAATAAAACAGCACACGGATGTGGGGAGTCTCCAGCAATCCCTGAAGGAAACACAGGATCCCAGGCAGAAGCATGCACAGCTGCCCTGGGAGCCCAGGGATGGGCTCTGCTGCCCAGGGCAGGAGGAACACCAGTGCTGACCATGGGGACAGGCAGCACTGTGGCTACAAGGGCAGGGCACCCATCTGCTTTCCTGCCTCTGCTCTATGCAACTGCATTTAAACTGTGAAGCCCTCATTAAAAGCACACACTGAAAGGCTTCAAATTGTTGGCAATTTAGCCCCTCACACACCAGTCTTCCATAGCAAGTCCTCTCTCCCTCTGCAAGGAACCCAAGTCCCCTGTGCAGGCCCAAAGAGCTGTACTCGGGTACATGCCCTGTGTCTGTGGAGCCCACCACACTGACTGCCTGCCCTTCCTATCCTCCCTTGGCTTTGAACTCCCTCCCAGTGAGGTCTGCAGGGCAGAAGCTCTGCATGGCGATGCTCTGCTGGCCCAGTACTGGGGTGCAGGTCTCACATCAGCCTGACCCACTCAGACTCAGCGCTGGTTTGGAAGGGGATGGGATGAGGATATTCACACCAGGGCTCTCTGTCTACCAGGGACCAGCCAGCCGTGCCCAGCACACACAAACCAGCCCCTGGGGCACAGCTCACAGTGGCTGCAGCTGCAACTGATGCCTATGAGGTCTGGTCCTGAGTCAGCCGAGCAGAGCAGGACCTCAGCACACACTGGAAGCTGACGGTTAATGAGGTTTAGAGCTGCTCTGAACTGCTAACCCAGCAAGAGGCAGTGTCCTGGGACCCCCGGATCCCATGCTGGGGATGTGCTGCATGAGGAGCATCACGTTGGAGCCGTGTCTGAAGTAACCTGCCTGGTGTTCAGCCCCAGCCATCGCCCTGTGTGATGATTCACCATCCTGCCCTCAATACTTGTCAAAACGCAGGGAAGGAGAAGAGCAGCTACAGGCGAGTTTCTTCTGATGAGGAAGGTCAGTACATTTGTAATAAAGGGCTCTTTAAAGATAATCTCATTTCAGTATTTACACATGTTAAAGAGGTTACAGAGACCCAGGCATAATGAAGTCAAAGAAGGAGAGGACAATGAAAGCATGGCTGGGATACCGCAGTGTATCTCTATTGCTGTTGGAGGGCTGGAGCAGCAGAGGAGGGGATACCCCACATAGGAAGGGGTTCAGGCACTGGGAACCACTGCCTATTGCTCACTCATGAAACATCAGTAGCAGTATCTCCTTCCTTAGATCCAACAGCTTGGTCTCTTTTCCCTTAAACCCAATGGTGTGTGTTTCCACCTCCCATCACCCGGCCCCTGCCTGCTGCTCCATTGGCACACTCAGCCCAACAGGCTGGTGCAAGCCCCTTGCTCTCCCCATCCGACACAAACATTGCAGCAGCAGCTCCTTCTTTAGGTGTAGCCCATGTTTACCAATGCACAGGCCTGATTTTAGGCTCCTGAAGACACCTCCAGCCTTTCACTATAGCAACCCCAGCAGATCTTCCCACTTTGGGAGCAGCTTCACAGCGGAGCTCAGTATTAGCAGAGGTTAAAACTGACACAAGAACTTAAATATGAGCCAGTAGCTCCCGGTGTCAGCAGGGGTGCTTCATAAAAGCCCAGCTCCAAAGGCAGAGCTCCAGTGTGGCTCCTCATGTGCCACAGTTAACCCTCAGGATGGAAACCTCTCCCAACATGCTCAGCTCCCAGGAGCTGCTCTCATTCTCCTTGGCTCTGCAAGCACTGGGTTTCTGTGACATGCACCACACACCATTTACTCCAGGACAATTGAGGGTGATGGGTTGGGGATGGAGGGTACACACCAACTAAGCGTACAGTACATGAGGGCACCAGGAACAGAACGTTTATGTCAGGCTTGGAATTACTCCTCTACTGTGCTTGGGAAAGATCTGGCGCCCGTTCCAAGTCGTTGCGCTTCGGTGCAGACGGTGCAAGAGGCAAAAAAAAGAGTCTTTATTTAAAACTATTTAATAGTTGCAAGATCAAGCAGAACAAATGGAAAAGCATGTTCTGAGCGAAATGGTACTCCTAGAGCTCAAATGGCACTTTAAGTCCACATCAAAGAATGGTCAGCTGAGGCTGCAGGGAGCTAGGAGAAGCAGGGACACCAGGATGGATTATTGGACCCTGGGCAGGTACAGCAAAGCCATGTGGAACCGCAGGTATTTAGCACAGCTGCACCACTAATACATTGGAGTGGCTTTGTGAAGCTACTGGGTGTTAAGAAGTAATTAGTGCAGCAGGCAAAAGAGTCACAGACAGAAGGGAGAGAAGTGAAGAAAGACCAACGAAAATAGCTCAAATTAACAAAATCGCTTCCAAAGCCAAAAGGCCTCAGTGCAGTCATCTCAGCAAACAGCCCCACAGGCACAGAACTTCAGAGTTCATCCCTGTACTTTGTGCAATATGGACCAGCAGCTACAGCAGATACTTTAAACCCAAGGCAGTATTTAAAGCACAGCCTAATATCCTAATGTTTAAAGGATGCGAGGTCTGCTGCAGCCCTGTGATAGGCTGTTCTCATGCTAGCAACCTGCCTAAGAAACCCAGTGCTTCCAGTCCCATTTCTTTAGCTCCATCTTCCAGCCAGCAGGGACCTTCCTCTATTTCAGCACACAGCCTGGAACAAAGCAAGCGGGATGGGTGTCAGACAAGGTCGGCCCAAATCCGGAGGGCAGCAGATGTTTAGAAGGCGACTGTGCTCCCAGCACCCTGCCCAGGCTCTGGCAGTCAGTAACGGATGGGCTTCCAACCCACCAGATGCTCTCAACTTTCTCCTTGCTAAGCTAAATAGCTTGTGTTTCCAGGTCCGAGCGCATGAAATGAGTCTTCTGAGCCCCATTCAGCCAACCAGCCTCTTCTCTTTTCTTAAGTGAACACTATGTTAATCTCATTAGCTATGCTATAGCAGAGCCAGTCTGTGAGTTGGTCCCACCTACTACCCAAATAATCTTCAGCAGCTCCCATAACACGGGGAGTGCTCTAACCCCACGGGTACTGTGGAATAAGGAACAGTACTGGGTTTAGGATAAACCCAACGTTATGGTGCCAGGCCAATAGAAACAGCAGCAACCCAGAGCATCCCTTCTACCTGTGCCAGTGGTGAGCAGTGCCTGTTGCTGGCCTTACCCAGCCTTTGGCTCCAGCACACCCACACCTCAAGAATGTCCCTGCACCACACCTACACCTACTTACAAACATACAGCCCAGCCTCAGCACCTCCAGCCCCACACGAGTCTCCCCTGCACATGAGCAGCAGCAGGTAACAGCTGATGGATGCTTCTGCTGAGCTCTCCCATCTCTGCACAATTACAGGGCTCAAACAACAAAATACTGAGTGTTTGTGGATGGACATCACTTAGAGAGTATGGCCTTGACCCTTGCTCATGGCATCCCCAGTGCTTAGGGCATCTCTTAGGGAGAACCCAAACTAGGAATCCCAACCAGTTCAGACCCACCTCATGTTCATGATCGGGAACAACAGAAACACATTCTGTGACCCCAAACACGTTCACGTGGGAAAGCACTGTGTTTAAAAGACAAAGCATCACCTGACAGTAACACACCTACATGGAACACTCAGGTCTGCACCTGGGGAAACAATTTAATCACCAGTTTCTGCTTCCCCACGGGAGCCAAAGCACCTCCTATGTCCACAGCACCTCCTATGTCCACAGCACCTCCTATGTCCAAAGCACCTCCTATGTCCACAGCACCGTGTCACCTCTTCTCCAAGAAGCAGTCACTTCTGACATCCCACATGATGAAGAGATGCTCTGGCACCAGTGCTGCAGCAGGAACATGGGGACAAGGTGGGTGAGGATGGTGAAGGTGGTAAAGCCCTCTCTAAGGGCAGGAGCACACACACAGCCCCTTCTGAAGACAGCAGTGGCATCAGGGAAGGCACAGTGGCCAGGAGGGATGTCCTGATGGGTCAGACTGGTGCTGACAAAAGAGACTGGGCAAGAACAAGTGAGATTCCTGCTTCCTGGTATGTATGACTGAAGGGCACAAACACAGCAGAGGGGAAATCCACATGCTGCCCTTCACAAGGAGCACTGACCAGATGGGTCTGTAAATGGGATTAAGAGGAAGACAGCTCTACTGCATCCAGGCCTCTCCTCCAGGGCTGGAAACTCACCCTTCTGACAGCCAGGTCTCCACAACAGGGAACCAGCCTTTTGCTTTTACCCTCTTTGTTCTTCCAAGCCACTTTGTCCCTGGTGTTTCCCTCACAGATGTGCCATCTCCCCCAGCTCACAATTCCTCCTTCTCTGGAAAGGCTTTGAGATGTACATTATACAAGATACACAGAAATAAGTTGTTTTTAATCCTCCAGATTCTAGTGCTCCCAAACAAGGATCTTAAAGAGCTTTGCAAACAATGGATTAAGCTTTAAGACTCGCTGAGAGGTCAGAAAGTGCCTCTGTCTCAGAAGCAGAGGAAGGTGAGCAAGGCTGAAGGCTCTGTAATGCAACCTCATCATCACTGCAGAAGTGACTTGTTTCTATAGGCACAAACACGAGTGAGTCTACCACAATCCATCACTGCTCTACTGACACCTCTGCCATTCTGCTCCAGACTCTGAACCAGTTTCAAACCCACCATAAGCCTTCAAATGCCAAACTCTTGCTTTCTTTCCCACCTTCAAGCACCAGGGTTATGGTTACCCTAACCACCAAGGGGGATGGCAGCACCACCAGGTCCTGAAGCTGTGGACGCACACGAGGCTTCTCTTGGAGCACTAGTAAGGTTTGGTGACAACGTGGCTTTCCTCACAGGCACACAGGAAGCCTTCTCAGCATGTATTCCAGCAGCTCACCGGATGCAGCCCTACAGAGAAAGGCACCTTCTTGGTTAGCTCCTCAGTGTTACGATGACTTTGGGTCACTGACCACAACCCATATTAACGTGACGTCACCTATTCTTACTGCAGCCCGGTCTGTATAAACCCTTATTTTCCTTCCCAACTATATTTTGCATACATCTTGTAAACAAGCTTTACATCCTTTTGATCAGTGCTCTGCACGGAGCCCGGGGAGGGGGAGGAGACTTCCTGTTCCACTATTGCAATCGCTCTCAGCAACGTGCTGTGCTCAGCTCTTGCCGCCCCGTGAGCAGTGATGAAATGTTCTATTTTGGTGGCTTTTTCTTCATCTCTGTAGCAAGCAGGCTGTGCTCTAGTCCAGCACCGCTGCTGAGCTGAATGTGGGTTCTGACATTCATTTTAAAGAGGCAGAGCCATTTGTTGCAGCATCTTTTGAGGCCAAGATGGCCAACTGAGAACTCGGTTCTCTAGCCAAAATGCCTTCACACTACCTGGCTTCTCTGTTTCCCTGCCAGCTGTCTGAAAGAAGCCATTTTTGCTGAAGAACTTGTTTACAGAGAACCCAGGCTCCTGTACACGGTACAGCACAACCACTGTGTTTTCTTGCTATTGCTTATCTGCTGCAGATAAGTCCAGTTTCTGCTTGCCCACAGGCAAGCAGCCAAACACTGATACCTCCCATACTTGATGGTGACTTCACACGCCCCAGCCCTCGCTTCTCCTACGCCTGTGGCCTTTGGGAGGTACAGCCCGACCGGACCATGTACAGCCACAGTGCTGATAGGAAACACCCTGTCCTTGTTCCAGAGACACAACATCAGCTGCAGGTGGCTGGTACAGTCCTCACGTTGGAAACACCAAACCCCCCCAGACCCTGGTGGGTGCTGGAGGCCTCCAG
Organism: Melopsittacus undulatus; assembly: GCF_012275295.1. Lineage (NCBI taxonomy): Eukaryota > Metazoa > Chordata > Aves > Psittaciformes > Psittaculidae > Melopsittacus > Melopsittacus undulatus. Next base: position 101,579,645 of record NC_047557.1, read on the forward strand.
AAGTGTGAATAGTTAAAGGCAATCTCTGACGCTCTCTTGTGACTGCAGCTCACCACTTTCATGTCCTCCCTTTGCCAGCTCATGAGAGGAGCTTATAAAATCAGCAGGCTGTAGGCAGCAACGCAGGAATGTTATGGAGTCAGTTACTAATACAGTGTTTTGCATATTGTGTTTCAAACACTACATGCTCCTACATGTTCAGTGTCAACAAGGGGAAAAAACTGTCAGACCAAAATGAAACCTTCCTGAAGTGAGTTATTCGCTATCCAGCAGACTACCAGGTGCACGGCGAGGACCCCGCAGGGATATTACAGCATTCATTTCAACCCTTTCCTTTAGAGAACAATCTCAGTTCATTTCCTAGTGATTTTCCTACTCTGCTGCAATCAGTGTGCCTCCCAGCTCTGCCCACTGTGGTCCAGCACAGGCTTCCACACAGTCGGCAACCAGCACAGGTATCAGTTGGACAGAAACACCTTATGCAGTGAGGACCTGGCAGGTTTAAGGTACAAAACAGGCAGGGAAAACACATGCAGCACAGACTCTTCTGGGTGAAACCACTTCCAAATTCAAAGGAAAGCATTTTGTTTCCAACAAACAGAACACATCAGATGAAGCTGTGGGTGTGCTACCCTTACAGATGCGCTATGTGAACCGAAATTTGGTGAAATTATTACAGAAACATTCCACCATCTCCCAAAATAAGCATCTCTGTGTGCCTCTGCCTGGCTGGATCATGAAGAAAGCCCTGCATAGTGGAGCTCAGTTTCCATTTCCTCACACACTCCTACCAGGGCTGAGCTTACAGGCAAACGCACCGACCTTTCCTCAAAGAAATCAGTGTTTGCTGTTCCTTATAAATCCGCAGGATTTTGGCTGCCTTCCACTTCACCCACTTTTGAATACGACGCTCCCCACCCCCACACAACTGTTCCTTTCTGAGGGATGACAGGCTACCCGAAAACACAGGAGCGCTCCAGCATCCTGGATGGCACCGCTCCGGCAGCACCGGGAATGTCGGACCAACCTGTTGCCGGAGCACCTCGCTGTGGTTCAGCACACCCATTCTTCATGACCTCCCTTTGAAATCACATTTTCCAGCACTCCCTATTTTCAATCATTTGAGGCACATTTTAACTCTTTATTATTTCCCTATGAAAAACACTGGATTTGGGATCCCCTGTGAAAGGCCCCCACGGTTACCATAAGGATCACGCCACAACCTTGCTCTGCTTTTCCGCCACTGCTGATGTGGTACACAAAGAATGAGATTTTTCAATTTGTTTTGTCCACGAGCCAAAAAATTCCTGTTAATGGGCTGAATATGGTGCCTGTGCTAGGCTCCCACCGCTCCCGCTCGCAACAGGCACTACCTACAACGCAGAGCTGGCCTCCTTTTGCAGGAAAATAAGGCCAAACCAGCTAGAAAGCATGTTTGGAATCTGGAGATTAATTCCATGTAAACTAATGCATTCAAACCTCTTTGTACAGCTTCAGAAAGGGCTGTCTGATCCCGGCGAGAAGTAGGGCAGCGCATACCCATGCTGTAGGATGGGGAGAGCCGCCTCCATTTTGGGACTCCTTCCTAAAGCTCACCACGGTGACCGTGCCATGGACCATCACCGCAGCCCACCACTGCTCACAGGCACGGAGCATGGGGCCAGGGCAGCCTGCAGGGAGACAAAGAGGGGCCAATAGGGCAGGGCATGGGGTCAGGAGGCGGGAGGGCTCCCACGGAAGCCTCTGCCCTGGACCCATAGCTTTTGTTCATGGGAGAATACTGGGAGCAACAAAGCACTGCAAGCAATGGGGGGACCCACACTGCTGCCCATGCCATAGCACTGCCCTCACCAGTGCCTCCCACTCCTCCTCACCGCTGTGCTTTCCCTCTCTGGGAGATGAATTACTCAGAATGAAACCATTTTGAACTCTGTTGGGATGCTGAGCGAAGCTAAGATGGGTGATGCTGCAGAGGAAGTGTCAGGGACAGGACCAGGTCCTCCTCATGCAGAAGGTTGTAAGTGCGTTTACAGCCAACCCCACCTCGAACCCAGTGCCATACAACACAGAAATAACTGAAACAGAGCTCTAAGACTTTAAGACTCTAAGGCTCTAAGACTCATTGTACCCAGAGACACAACCTGAGTGCAAGGCCCAGGAACTGCTATGCCAATCCCATCCATGGAGGCTCCCACAAAGCCACCCCATCAGCGATGCCTGAGCACCCTCCCTGTATTCTCTTCCTGCTGTCATGCTATAAAGCAGCAGAAGTAAGGACAGCCGAGCAGGGCATGGTTTGCAGGGGATCTTCATGTGCCAGGGCAGCTCCGCATGCTGCACACTATTGCCATGCTTAGGTGGAGGTGACAGCTCCCATCATAGACATGCAGGGCTGAGGCCATGGAGGTGCCCCCCAGCCAAGACCCTGCCATGCTGCTGGGAGGACTGGGACACCCTGCAAAAAGCAATGTGCTGTGGAGGACAGGAGCTCTCTTGACATGGGATGGATCCAGCACTGAGCTGCTTTCCACCAAGACTGCACCAGTAGGACTCTCTGTACTGGGCTGTCTGACATGCAGCACGCAGCCACAGTGGTTTGCACCATGTATGCTCCTTAGACACGAGCACCAGTAAGGTATTTGGCATGGGGCCCCACCATACAGCTGCATTCAGGTCCATCACAAAAAGGTAGCTCAGAAGAAGCAGGGTTTTGTGTTGTTTTGCTTTTAAACAAGGAGGCAAAATAATGAAATGGCCTGGAAACTATTCTACATTAAAAGTCACTATAGCACTAAAACCCTAGCTCTGACAGTTCTGGGTGAAGCCCTTTGGAAGTTACCATGGTAGTCGATGCAGCTATTCGCCCACTCCTTCAATAATGCTGGATTATTGTTTTTAATGCAATTCAACCACAAACAAGCAAATGTTACTGAAGGAAAGAAGTACTTTCTCACACCATAATCCCCCTCCAAGCCTTCATCTGTGCCACAAGCGCACAGCTAAGGAGGCAGCAGGTAACAGGGAGCCAAGCCAAACACACAACGCTGAACTTTGCTCCCTCCCTCTCCAGGGAGAGAGGGAATTTAAGAAGCAGATTCAGGATTTCAGCATCCATTTCACTTTCCCTGCCCCCTCCTGAACTATCGCTCCCTGGGCCCCAAACGGCTATTCAGATGCTATGTCAGCTGAATGCTGCCTCGCTTCCTGTCTCAAACACCAGCTCAGCAAGCCTCGCAACACGCTCCGTGTCAGGCGAGGAAGCCAAGTGTTTTTGGAATACATCTCCTTTTAATTAAGGGCCCAGGTAGAGCAGCTCACACAGGAGCGCTCGCTCGGCACAGCCGCATCCAGCACGGCTGACAGAGGCAAGTTGCAGCAAGACAAGACCCAGACAAAGGAAAGCAAACACGGCTGTAAGGGAGGAGCAGGATACAACCGCATTGACCTGCCCGCCTGTTATTTTCGCAATCCAACCGAGGTCTAGAAGCTCCTGTGGCCAAAGGGAAGGGTTCTCCTGGCTGAGGACACCCGGCAGCAGCCTCCCCAGCACCACAGCCCTCATCCCCAAGTGAAACCTCCCACTGCAGGTAACCGGTGGAAGCTGGAGTCACATCCCCATGTGCCAGATAAACCCCATTCCTTCCCAGGGACCCCCCCAGCACAGGGGTAACCCAGGTACAAGGGCTGCTGTAGCTCTGAATGTGCAGCTCTGAGCGGGGTGAGGCAGATGTAAGAGGGAATAAGCAGCTTCCACCACTAAGCCAGGGAAGGCAAGACTGAGCCTGCACGCCACGCATGCCAGGGGCACCGGGTGCCATGCCACGGACCTGGTGCTGGCCTAAGCAACCCATACTGCTGGCTCTACAGAAATGATATTCCTCATTCTTAATCCCGTATAAATTATTTGTTACAATTAAAACTCGCCCTGAAAGCCTTGAGGCTTTGCTAACAAAGCTGGGCTTGCACGCAAGCTGCCAGCGCTTGAGAACTGGTTTAATCAGCTGGAGAAGCTGTGAGCGCGCTGGGGGAGCACGTTCAGGCTTCGTAAGACACAGTCTGAGTGACTCTTTGAGCAGCAATTCCTTCCCACACTCCCCTCGACTCCAGCTCACATCGACAGGGAACAACTCAAGCTGGGAAAGGCTCTTCCACAGCATGAACTGGGAGCAGACCAACGTCATTGTGGTCTTCGAATGGGTCCATCCATGGAGGACAAGGGGCAGCTTCCGTGCCCAAGTGTGTTTCCAGCCAGCACCCCAGCAAGCCAACCACTTTCAAGATGAATCAAGGCCACAGCTTCCGTGGAGTACACTGGTGTAAGGCAGCTTTGTTAAACCGAAATGAAAGCTAAACCATGCCACGTTCACCCCATTGTTCTTTGCCTTTTCTAATAGCTGTTTTCTCTCCTCCATCACTCGCAGCTTCGCACGCTCAGCTGTGACTCTTTGCGCCTCCCTTTCCCTGCCTTCTGCTTCTGTTTGTCCTTTTGATCTCCACTTCTCAGCTTGTTTTCTGCTGCGGCCCCATCCCCCACGCCCCATTTCCACTTTTATTAGGGTGCGAGGCAGAACGGCTCAAAGGATGAACAATGCGTTTCAGCTGAAAAGGCTTTGAAGCTGAATTGGGTTGTTTACTGATAGATTCCTTGCTCTCCTGAAATCACTATTTTACCTCTACCCAAGAAATTGCTGTTTATTTTCAGATGGAAGCAATTATAAAAAGCTGATGCCACTTAAATGCACAAAACCGGGATCAGGAGCACCAGATTACGAGCACTTCAACAAGAAAGAGCAAACAAACAACAACACACCACAACTGCACCTCCCTGAAGCCCACAGTTTCTAGAAGTTATTTGGTGTGCAACTATAAAGCTTCTCCTGCTGTAAGGACAGGCAAAAGCTTCGACTGTCTCCTAAATGTGAGCCAGCACTCTGGTTTGTGTTTGAGACAAGCGTGCGATCCTTACACCCTGACTAGGAACATGTACCACAAAGCTGTTTTCCCATCCAAGAGCAACTCCAAAGCATTGCTTCAATTAATGTGTGCTCTGTCTCAAGTTTAAATACTGAAACCGTTTAAGCAACATAGAGCAAGTGACAAAGCACAACCGTGTGGTGCTGCTCCCATCGTCACTTCCCAGCCAAAAGCTGGATCCTTACAGAACCAGCATCTCCTGAAGATGATCCCTGTGCTGTGTAACACTGTCCATAAATTAAGAGGCAGGAGAGGAGATGGAAAAGCAGAATACCATGAGCCGTGAAGAAAAGATGTTAGTGCTTTGGTCTGGCTGGTGCAGCCGCCTCCATTAGCCAGCATGCCCAACACTAACCAGGCAGAACACATTAAACCAGCAGGAAGGAAAGGCCAGGACAAGCCTGTAAGGTCTGCATCTCAAAACAGCCGTAACCACGGGGCTCCAGCAGAAATACAAAGAGCAGCACCTCAGAGAGCAGCAGGAGCCCAGCAACCATAGGAGCAGCACAAGAACCCACCTCTGCACACTCAACGGTGAATTAAAGTAAACTAAACCTCAGCTCATGCAAGGTGCACAGTTGTTGTTTTCATCACAGACAGGTAGATTCTCAAGCTGACTGACCAAACAAAGAAAACAGAAAGCACTTGAGGCTAAATTACACCCCTCTGACTATAAGCTATAAATTCTGTTATTCAAAATTCAGGATTCGCAGGCTGTAGAGGAGGTTTGGGAGCTGCTAATCAATGACTGAAATGAAAGATAATGCTTTACGTGATGCACAGAGCTTCCTCCAAGGGAAGAGAGATTAACTCTCTAGATCACAGCCCTCGACCATACAAGTTTATTTCCTTACCATGACTAGACCTTAAATAAGACAATATTAAACCGGTAGCAGAAAACAATTTTAAGCAAAGAGATTTTATATCTATGGAATAAAATTTCATTTCTTAAAATAAAACCAACTATCTGCAAACACTGCAGATGGAGTAGCCTCCTTTAAAGAACATGGGCACTGGGAAAGGATAGTGCCTAGAAGCTCCCTAGGCAGAAGCCTGACAAGGATTGGCTACTTAGGCCTTGCTTAGTTAAGGGTCAGGGAGAAATTCAAGCAAGAAGTATATTAAGTGCTTAAAAAAGACTTGCAGAACCTATCATGGGGTAGCTCTGTAGGTCTAGTATTTGGCAAGGTGTCTGAGTGCTGAAAAAGCAGTCCCAAAAGCCTGAAAACCACCCACCAACACATCACCAGCAGAGTGGCTGCTGCCTTCCTACCCTTGTTCTTGTCCCCAGGAGCTCAGACCCAGGATGAGATGACATCAGACTAATGACCAGTTTGGACTTTGCTCATATAACAGCTATATTTGATCTAAATTCTACAAGATAAGGTGGAAGGTTGTCCTGTCCCTCCTCCAACACCAGGCATTTTCGCGCACAACTGCACCAGAACAATGTGTGGAGGGGCACAGAAACCCTCCCTTGCCCTCAGCTCCTGGCGTGACCAGTGCTTAGAAACAATAACTCCACATTATGGGATCATGGCAGCACTCAATTACTGGAAGCATTGAAGTGAAAAGCACCAAAGGATGAAATCTAAAATCTACAGTGCCCTAAACAGTGCGTCCTAAGGACAGATCACCTCCTTACTCCTTGAGCCCACCCGCACCTCTGAAGACTCCCCAGCTACAGTCACTGGACAGTCCCATTTAACCTCTACTGAGTAAATGCTTTAAACAGTTTTCATGATAAAATACAACTGTAGCACTTGAAGATTTCAGAAACAACAGACTGGCATTTTCAAATCAAACCACATGAGCACGCACTGTGCATAGATAACACAGAACACATTTGTGTTGGAAGGGACCCTAAAGCTCCTCCAGCTCCAACCCCTGCCATGGGCAGGGACCCCTTCCACTGGAGCAGCTGCTCCAAGCCCCTGTGTCCAACCTGGCCTTGAGCACTGCCAGGGATGGGGCAGCCACAGCTTCTCTGGGCACCCTGTGCCAGCACCTCAGCACCCTCACAGGGAACAGCTTGTGCCTAAGAGCTCAGCTCAGTCTCCCCTCTGGAAGGTTCAAGCCATTCCCACCCTTGTGTATGTTAAATCCACAAAACCTCCAGCAGAGCAGTAATTACAGAAGGGATGTTACTAACTGTTTTGAATTCCCCAAGAAGAAAAAGAAAAAAAAATACAAAACAAGTAATTTGAAAACAAAACTGTCAATAATTTGAAAATATTTTTCCTGTTACTACAACAAAAAAGCTTCAATGTATCTTCTACTTTAATGAGAAGTGAGGAGAATTCCCAGATTACAGCAGCGAGGTTTGCTGCCAGGTTTTGAGGTCTGTTGGTGTCTCCTCTGGAAGCATGCACTGGCCCAAACCATGCAGAGCTGCACCCACGAGCCCAGGATGGTTCTGCTCCCTCCTCCTTATGCACACACAAACCTCCTCAGGGTTAATTCTGGAAGCAGGGTAGGTTTGTATCACCCTCAGCCCAGTTTCAATGTTGCGGCAACATCAGCATTACTGCAAAACCTCACACATCTCCTAAGCCAGTTCTTAGTTCCCAAAACTACTCAACTTAGACTTGACACAGTAAGATGCAAAGAGAGCCAAGGCCATTGAATGAAAGATTCAGAATCTGAAGGGGGCTACAAGGATGCTGGAGAGGGACTCTTCATCAGGGACTGCAGTGACAGGATAAGGTGATGGGTTCAATTAAACAGGTTGGATCTAAGGCAGAAGCTGTTCCCTGTGAGGGTGCTGAGGCACAGGGTGCCCAGAGAAGCTGTGGCTGCCCCATCCCTGGCAGTGCTCAAGGCCAGGTTGGACACAGGGGCTTGGAGCAGCTGCTCCAGTGGAAGGGGTCCCTGCCCATGGCAGGGGTTGGAGCTGGAGGAGCTTTAAGGTCCCTTCCAACCCAAACCATGCTGTGATTCTATGGTTCTCAGTCTCCCTACAGCACTGACACATCACATGGCACTGGATCAGTTCTCCTGCTCACCTTCCATGGGGAAGGAAGACGGGATCCTCCAGAGCTTTGGGGACAGTGTGATTCATAGAACCACAGAATCTAGAAAGATCTGTGCAGAGGAGCTCACCTGGGCTCACCGGATCCTAAAGCTCCATTTGAAGTGTTTCTCATGAGAAGGATTATGAATTATGGGCTGCAAATGGAAGAAACATCTGCTAGGTAGCAGGCAGCCATCAGGCTCATCAGTGGCACAGGAAGAGAAATCCTCTGCAGGTTTTCAATGGAGCGCAGAGCAAGCTCCTACCAGTGAGCCAGCACTGAACACAGCCTGACATCAAAGCAGAACACATCCACAGTGGGTTTGTGTGTGAATTATTACTCCTGGCACGTGTGAGACCAGCTGAATCCCTGATCTGATGCGGAAGGCAGTTAGTCTGGGTTTAGGGAAGGGAGCAGTGATGGCTGCTGGGAATGGACCGAGGGATGGAGTTTAGGCCATGCTACACCATGAGTCTGCCTGACTGAGCAGGTTTGCAACACCCCATGGAGCCCTGGTAATTTAATCTGTTATGAAGGGATGTAGAACGTTCAGTGTCCGCTCTCAGTCACGCAGGTGAGCAAACACAAGCACACCATGCAATCTGCAATCAGTTTTGTCAGGCTGCGTCGTTTTCCTTCTGTGTCTACCAAGAGAGCATCCCTGCTGTCGTTAGGTACCTCTGTGTTTTCAGTAGCTTCAGCACTGAAAAAGGCAAGGCTAAAAAAAGAAATCACGATGCTGGAAACAGCCGTCTTCATAAAAACTGTTTTTAAACACCTACTCAGTCAAAACTGCGCCACAGGAGAGCAGGACATGCTCCACACACTCATTCAAGTGCTCAAACCTTCCTCCTAACTGCCCAAAATGCTCCAAACCAAACCTCCCGCTGTGGGGCTCAGCTCAAGGATCCCTTCCCAGTTCATCAGGATGGGGTTATCCACAGCAGGAGCAGTGATTCCACCCTTAGATGATGAGGAATGGCAGAGAGGCCACAGCATAAAGGTGTTTCCCGGAGCCGGGCAGGCTGTGCGGGTGCTGGGGGAAGGAAGGCACCATGTGTCCTCCAGCAGACCCTGTCTGGGCTGCGCGGGGAAGCCAGATGCAAGGCCTGGCACTGACGCCAGCAGAAGAGCTATTTTTACTCACCAATGGGTTGTGATGCTGGAGCAGGAGCTGCTTCTCCTCTCGCAGCCCTACTCACTGTGCTGTAGTGGGAGACAGGGATCTGTGCGGCTCCCAGGGCCGAGGTGGGAGCAGGAGGGGATTCAGGCACCTCTGGGGCTGTTCTGCACACATGGAGAGGCACCAGCTCCAGAAGTCACATTTTTCTTGTGGCAGGGGGGGTTCCCCATCGGAACCCACAGAAAATACATTGAATTATTCAGCCCAGAGAAACCAAAATAGGTGAATTCTGCCAGCCGCATTGACACCATAAGCCCTCCCTGAGGTCAGCTCCCTTCTAACAGCACACACCAAATCCCATTTGGAAAAAACACCAAAACAAACGTTAAGATAATTAAAGTTTAACTCAAAAAAACATATTCTAATCATTTAGTGCATGTCACCATCTTTTAAACTGGGTTTCAGAGATCCTGGGAGCTGAACGCCAGGAATATCTTCTGGAATTATCAGAGCAACCCCAGCCTTCTTAGTACTCTCTCCATTTTCTCAGGCTTCCTTCCTGGCTTCCTTCCAGTATTCCCATCTCTGACAGAAGATCCTGTTTTCCTTCATCATCTGGGTTGTCTCCTCCTCTTCCTTCTCATGGCCACCCACTCCTTTTCTCATCTTTCCCAATATTGTCTTTGCCACATCCTCTCCCTGTGCTCGGCCCCACACTGCTCCAGAGCTGGCACCAGGATAACACCTGGGTCGGAAGGGTTTTCCAAACCCACTCCCTGCCATCACTGAGCATAAGGACATGTGGCTGAGACCCCCCCCAGTACAGTCTCAGCAGACCCACCTCTGCCTGGATAGTTGGGAACTGGAGTTTGCTGGGAAGAGCAAAGCAAGATGTGCATTGTCTTTCTCTCTCTTCCTCTACCCCAGATCAAGAAAGCCACATAAAGCTGAGAGCTCCTTCCAGCCTCCTCCACACTGGTACTGCTGCAGAGCAGATCCATATCCCCCCCCAGCCTAACCCCATCTTCTCTAAACACATACCTCCATGCCAGGCACTGCATTAACCACAATAACCCCGAGTCTATGAAGTACCAAATACATTACTAACAGAACAGCAATGCAGCCAGCCCAGAACTCCCCTTGATGAGAAGAGGTGGCCTGAATTCCACACCAGGAGTGGCCTGGCAGGTTCTTGGCTGCAGCTCGAAGCAGCCGGTCCCTCAAAGCCAGGCTCTATGGAGCCCTGAGCAAGGGGCTGTTTGATCACCAGACCATGTAGGCAGGCACTTGACAACACACATTCAGTTTAATCCACCATGGCCACCACAAGGAGCGGCTCCACACCCTCCATTGCTCCTGTGCAACAAACTGAGACACAACCTGGTATGCAGAACACGACCATCCTCACCCCTCAGGCAGGAGGGGAGCTTTCCCCTTTTGCTTGGCCTCTTGACACAACACTGATCTCGGCTGGTCCAACAGTCCATGCTAGTGCTGTTGCACACTCAGACAAGCTGTAGAGCTGTTTTAACCCTGTGTGAAGAGATGATGGCCAAGGCATCAGCACAACAGAACCAGCTCAGCATCACCCCATGTTCACTCAGTACCACCAAGGCTGAAGTCCCCAACCTCTTCAGAAGGACACCAAGCATTTGGGTTGTTCTCTGCACATCCACATCTTTGTAGCATCCCCACACTCAGCTCAGAGGGCATCAGTCCCTCCATACAGACACACAGCTTCTGTCAAAGCCTTGTTCACAACTTAACACCACTCATGCAGAGGAAATCCCAAAGTGACCTGAGCAACGAGCACGTTCCAGCCTTCCCACACGAAACCTGGCATCATCTGTGGTCAGCAGAACCTCACCAGGGAGGGGAGAACAGGGCCTCACACAGGGGTTCCTATGAGCCACCTACAGCCCCTTGCCTTCACCCAAGATGTGCAGAATCGATCCATCTTGGGTGGAATCTGTGGAGTGAAGTTTTCACTAGAGCCTTGGGCACACAAGTGAGGACAGACAAGATGGTTTTAGGTAGGGAAGGCTTCCTGGTAGAAGCAGTCTGGGCAGCAGGTGTGGGGTGAGGATTTGGGGAGGAGGGAAGTGTGAGAGCAGAGGGCATAAAGGGGAATCAAAGAATTGATCAGACTGGGAAAGCCCTTTAAGCTCATCCAGTCCAACCATTCCCAGCACTGCCAAGGCCACCCCTAACCCATGGCACTGATGCCTCGTCTCCAGTGTGTGAACACCTGCAGGGCCGGTGCCTGCAGCCCTGCTCTGGGCAGCCTGTTCCAATGCCTGAGCACCCTCTGGGGCAGGAATTGTTCCTCAGCTCCATCTAAACCTGCCCTGGTGCAGCTTGAGGCTGGTTCCTCTTGTCCCATCCCTTGTTCCTTGGGAGCAGAGCCCAGCCCCTCCTGGCTCCATCCTCCTGCAGGCACTTGGAGGGAGACATCAGGTCCCCCCTGAGCCTTCCCTTCTCCATCTGAACCCCCCAGCTCCCTCAGCCGTTCCCCATCTCTCTTGTGCTCCAGGCCCTGCACCAGCTCCATTGCCCTTCTCTGGCCCCATCCAGCCCCTCAAGGTCTCTCTTGCAGTGCACTGACCACAGAGCTTTACCAGGTCCTCCTGGAGACCCCAGCCCAGCGACCATGGCAGGAGGAGCACAGTGACCTCTGTGCCGAGCAGACACTGCATTGAAGCAGGAGGTTTAACATCTGAGGCTTCCTGACAAGCAGCACAGAGGCACTGACAGGACCCCACAGCCCCGTGCACAGCAGGGCTCAGATGGGTGCTGGGTTGTCAGTCGCTGCCCGGCAGCTCACAGCACAGCATCAGGTTGGCAGCCGCAGACCCCTGTTCCCAGCAACAACCTACAACAGGGATTTGATGGCACAGCTATTGTCACAGAGCCCTGTCAGAAACCCACCTGTGTCCTGATGGGACACAGCTCAGACTCATCCCTTCCACCTCACCTTCAGGAGCCCAACACTGAGCTCAGCACAAAGCCCATCACGGGCAGCCCCTGACCAAAACACCAGCTCACCCTGCAGGAACCAGACTCTCCCCTCTCCCAGTTAACAACACAATAAGACTTAAACTAAACATGTATGATAAGAAAGTACCACTTTGCTAACGACATTACCCTCACCGGTTTGGGCTTCCAGCACCAGTGTCATCCAGTGGGCTGCAGGAGGACCAGGGTATTAGCCCACTGCATGGAAATCCACTGCAGAACCTCCACAGGGATTCACCTCCTGCCACCACCCAGGCAGGGATGAGGACATGAATGGAGATTCCCAGCCTGCTGCTCCCACACTGCTTCCAGGGGCTGCCAGCCACAAACAGGATCATAGAGTCATAGAATCAACCAAGTTGGACAGGACCTTTAAGCTCATCAAGTCCAACCATTCCCCAGCATGGCCAAGGCCATCACTAACCCATGTCACTGAGGGCCTCGTCTACATGGTTTATGAACACTATCATCTGCTGTGCTGATGCTGCAGTTGCTGCTGATGTAATACTGTAATATTAAAGCAACACAGCATTGAACACACTGTAAGCCTGGGAATTAGAGCACAACAAAGGAAATGGAAATACTTCTCTCCCTGCTCCTTCCCAATAGGACAGCCAAGCTGAGTTCTGCTCCTTCCTTTACCTAGGACAAGGCAGAAATGGTTAACAGACTCATGAGTCATTCTAAAATTCCACTCAAATTTTAACTGCTGGGTCTGTAACATTTGCACAGACATGACAAGAACTGAAGATCAGGTCCCTCTCTCTGAGCATAATAAAGTGAAACCAAAGAGCAAGCATCATCAACCAGTAGAATATAGCAGCAAAAATCACCATTTTCCCAAATATAACATTATCCATCATCATGCTGAAACTACTCAAAACTTGCAAATTTGCGCTACATAACATTAAGCTTTTTATCTTACCAGCTTTGAAACAGCTTATGGGAGTACTAGTGCTTTACAAAGGTACAGACAATTCGGGTGAGCCTGTACTTTACCCTTTCATATTACCACCGCTGAACTTTAATTCCCACATTCATTTAAAATCTTGAATTGTATTTCTGTTCAATTATCATTAGAAGACAGTTGTGTGTTGCTGTGTCTTCTTCGAGATACACCCACCCAACATGGGAAAAGACCGGATTCCTCTACAGACAAACGTTTCCCAGGCACACACACAACACAAAGCTATTCTTGCACGACCAGTCACATGCAAGCTTCATGGCATTCACAGGCACAGGAGGTCCTAGCAAGAAGGATACTGTGCAGGAAGTTCTGCCAGACAAGAAACCTTGAACAAGAACCAAGTTATTTTTCTGCTAACGTGACCAGAAAGCTCCTGTGTGCTCTTTATGCACCCTCTGTGTTGGATCTGCTCAACGCCTGTTTGTGAACACCACCAAAACCAGCAGCTGATCTCCAGGAGGCAGCACGCCAACAGTGCCTTAGGAGGTCTCCAAAAGCTCCTTTCCTCACCCATGTTTTCCTCACCTACATTTATATCCTTTTTATATTTAACCTAGATAAGGAAAACGTGAATGACAACCAGGCTGCTAACACAGCTCCAGCAGGATCGCGGCTCCTGCCTGTGTGAAACGAGGGTCTGGAAGCAATTTGTTTTCCCATCTCATTTCACATGGGAAGCCCATCCGCCAGCGGGGCCATGCCCCCTCCCTGCTGGGAGCCCGGCACACAAGGGGACATTGTCCCCCCTGAATGACAAACAGCTCAGTGAGGCCGAGGCTGTAAAGTGCATCAGGCAGGTGCAAGGAAGCTTACCAAATCAGTGCGTGCACGGCGCCGTGGCTTGGGGATGAGTTAATGCCTATGGAGAATACACACGAAGAGCCTGCAACAGTCGGAGAGGAAGCGAGCAGGGCTGGGAGAGGAGAGGGTGTGCTGTGCTTGGCCCCTTCTCCCACAGCTCCTGTTTCCCAGCCTTCCCATCACACACACACACAGGCTCCATCTCCATCAGGACACACTGCTGCTCCCCGGAGCTGTAACACTACCCCGGCTCGTCTGAGGAACAGTAAAACACAGACATGCCTTCACAACCCAGGGCTCATCTCAAGAAATAATCCCCACTGCCCAAATAGGATTAAATCTGAGAAGTATTTGTAGGGAGGGGAGGGGGAAAAAACATCCCTTTAAACTGAAGGCAGAGCTGTCTCGCGCTTGCCAGCGAGCTCACAATAAAACGTTTGCTATTTCTGTCACTGCATCTCCAGAAGCTCAGACTCAATTTGATTCATTTTCCCTATAAGGTATTTTTAAGTATAGAAGAAAAAGACCAGCTAATTGCCAGAGCGTGTCCCTGCAGATCGCAGGCAGCAGCCATGCATGCAGAAGGCATCACGGAGCCGCAAGCAGACAGCCCCAGCATCACACAGGTCACCCCACCAGAGGCAAGGCACGAACCAGAACCTGCTGGTGACTGCCAGGACCTTCACATTCAGGCACCGATCTCAAGGTGTGGAGCTGTGGTCTCAAATGAGCACTACGTGGGTTATTCAACAGCACACAGCCAAGGCCTTGGCAAACCACAGCCGGTGTTTAATGACTGCACCAGCTTTCCAGACCCCTTTTAATCCACTCTTAGCTTTTAACTCCTCCTCGCACAGTGCCAGCATGCCCCAGCACACCCAAGGCTTTGCTCAAAAGCATTACCACATCAGGTTATTCCACCCTCTTCACCAACCTGCCGTGCTTGCAAATCAGATGCAGGAACTCCTTCAGCTGGACACAAACACAGCCAGACACAAAAAGTTCCTGTTTTTCTTAGAATAAAAATAAAATTTCCTATCTCTAATCCAACTGTGACGAGCCCACAAGCGGCTGTGCCAGCACAACTCATGAGATGTGTTTAAGCCAGCACTGTAGCAGAAGGAGCCCATGAGGAATATGATATTTAATATATTTAGAGAAAACTAAGACCCATAACAGATATTACAATATGCAAAGAACTTCATTACCTCCACCCCAATAAATCTATTTCCATACTCAGTGTTTAAGCAGATCAAAACCTGAATTAAAACAGCATTCTTCAAAGCCCAGAGGCATCGCCACCATTCACTCCCAGCAGCAGCCCCGGGGAAGAGCTGCTGCCCAGGACCAGAAACTTGTTGGAACAGATGAAATGAGTCAGGAAGCAGAGACACACACGGAGGAGGGGAGAGCTGCATCCACCCAGTGCGGTTAGTCAGGCCCTCGGCACATCACGCGACGCCGGGGTCGGTAGGACCGAGTCTGCTCCTCTCGGGTTGGGATCACCGAGGAGCTGCTCTGCCTTGAGAAAGAAACAAATAAAATCAAACAAAAATGCATCATTGCTGCCAGATGTGAAGAATTCCTCCCGTCTGGTTTCCTGGAGGGAGCAGAACAGGAAGGCTGTGACCACCTCATCCCATGCACACCCGGTCGGTCCTGCTCTGCGAGAGGAGGCTTCAGCTCCAACATGAGCTCCCCATAAACACACCTCTCCCTTAGCCCAGCCCGAAGGCAAAGGGCACTGCAGACACACCAAGGACAGACCCCATGTCCTGCGCCCCAGGCCCGGCTGACGTGCTCCAGCGCAGAGGCGAGAGCTGGCCGGCTGCCCTGCTCATGTGCCTTTCCTGGAGCCCATTCCAGCTGCTCCTCAGGGGAGCCTGCCGGGATGAGAGGCTGGAGCATCAGCAGCCACGGCCTCAGCAGCCGGCTCAGACAACCCCAGTGCTGGGGGTTAAGCCAGTAAGTGCCTCGCTGCAGCCAGAGGGTAGCAGAGCAAGAGAGGTGCTTCAGGACATGACCAACCACATGTACCAGTTCCCATGGGCCTGAGAAGCTGACTCAAATCACGTCCGCTCTGAGTTGCAGGGAAGTTCATCAAACAGAACTGCTCCACTGTGTTCTAGCACTCCAAAGCTATAGATAGATGACTGTAATTCTACAGTACGTGACTGTATTGCCCAGGCAGTTTTTCTAAACCACATAACTCTACTTCCCTGAAAAGGAGTTTTTCTACAATATCTCTCTAAAATCTGACCATTTTGGGTTTTTTTTGGGGGGGTGACCATTTTGGGTTTTCACCCAATTTTCCCAACTATAATAACCCAACATTTATAAACAACTCTTTAGGAAGTTATCTTAAAAGCTGATCCCTTTGGAGCTGTCAGCTCCAGCAGTCTCACACTTCCAATGCAATCTGAGGAACCAAGTGGTTTGGGGAAGTTTCTTTAATTGCTCATATGTTTGGACCCAGCTACTGAAACCTAAAGTAATACAGAGCCACAGCAGAGCAAACACGGTGCTCATCAGGTCCAGCCTCTGTAAACAAGCGAATGGCATACAGTGTTCCAAGATGCACCACATCAAGGCTATAAAGCAGCAGAGCTTTGACAAATAAATAGAAGGAAAAAGCCATACACTAATTTGGTGCCTTTTCAACTGCAACTTTGAAACTAAGCTTTACATGGAAAGTTTGGGTCTTTTAACATCTGTTCCTGCAAATGGGGCAGAGGGTGGGAGCACAGGACAGAGAGCACTGCTCTCCCTTGTAGCTGTGATCCAGGTGCTTCCCTTTGGTTGACACGAACACAACTCCATGACCTTCCAGTTGCTCCCGGGATTAACATGCTCTGGAAGCAAACAGAAGGGTCTCCACTAAGGACAAGCCAACTCTGACCAGATACTGCCCATTCTCACTATGTTTTCCAATCCCTCCTCCCAGCAGCCCCAATTCACCATCCACAGCTACCGATAGACCACAGGAAGCAGAAACCATCACCCTGCTTTTAGGCTTTAGAGTCCTTCAACTCTCCCCTTTAAGACAGAGAAGCTGCCTCTCACAATAAAAGCACTTGCTGCTGAAGTGTAAGCACGTAACACTCCCCATCCATAAGAGAATGTACAGAGGGTTTTTTTCCTGGCATCACTCCCAAAGACCAAACAGTTCAGAAAGAAGACATCAGAAAAATTAACTCTCTGTCCAAAGAAACAGCCTGTTTGTGAACAGTTCTCTGACAGGTCTTGAAGCTGCCCTCCTTGCTGGGTGTGTTGAGTGTCTTTTGGTTAAAAAGCAAGCTTTCATGTGTAAAAAGTTAACCACATTTACACCTTAAATACCATACTTAAAAGCATCTAGATCAACAAGCTCCTTAGCAATTCCTCCCAGAGAGGTGGGACAACTGAACTGGTTGGGCTGGTTACTATATAAGGCCTCCAGTATGCTGTTTTCTGCATTTTCATTAAAGATTAAGTTGGCAAAGTTCTGCTGAGGCTTAGGAAAAACACTGGAAGTCACCAGCCCTGATGATTACTCAGCCTGTCCATAGGAAACAAGCATTTTTTCTGTTACGGGACTGGTACACACAGAAATTCCCAGTGTGACAGACATTCCTGTGGGACACAGGGCAGTCTGCACAGGGAGCACACCTCCTGCTGCCTTCGCAATGGTGCTCCAACAGCCACATCAGGACCTCTGCCAAGTGCTGAGCAGCATCTTCAAAGGCAGCTCCTTCTCCTGCCCACAACCCTGGCAGAACCTGACATCGAGGGTAGCTGTGAGCTTCGTCTGTTGTGGGACACCAGCCTGATGAGCTATCTGAAATCACACATCCCATATTGACACACATCAGCTGTGGGTCTGGAGAGAGCACAGTTAGAAGGTACAGACCAAGGCTTGTAGTATGCTGGCCTTGCTGGCAGCACCACATCCCCTGCATGGTGGTAACACACATTCCACCAAGGATTTTCCTAGAAATTGTATTTTTTAAGAAATAAAGCTGAACTTCTGGGAAGTTTTCTGTGCTTCTCATGTTATGACCCCATGTAGCTCTGGCTGGTTTAACCACGGAGACACCGCATCAAGGAAGACAGCAAATAATCCTCGTAATTACAAGACATTTATTGTATGTATAAGAAGCTCTTTAAAACCTAAGGACATAAGTTTGGCCACTCTTTAGCAGCTGGGAACTGGAAATAGGGAAGGAGGGAAAAACAGAAGGGAGCAGGGTCCCCAAATGACATCAGGAATGGGGACTGCTCTGCTGTAAGGGTGTCAAGATGAGCCCAGTGCTCCTGTACCTGCTGTGCAAACACGATGGGCTCTACGTCAGCCCTTTCATTCATCCATTATTTCTGGGTCATCTTGAAGTCTCACTTGCCATGCGCCAGTGCTTCCATGGAGGCTTTGAAGTCATTCATGTCTATGAAACAGAAGCAGCAACATGGTCCTTTCATGGCTACGAACACATTGAGGAGACCAATGAATTCTGGCCTTGCCCTCTTCAAATAGCAAACAAACCAAAGAAAGGTTCAGGTAAGTCCAACACACCAACGATGCTTCTGTTCATTAAAACCTCAGAGGCAAACATGGTCAGGTTTGCAGTGAGAGCTCCAAAACAGGTTAAATTAATACTCAACTCCCTCCCTACCACATAGCCCACAGAGCAGCTTTGAAGACAAGTGCTGGTCTAACAAGAGTGGCCTCTTCTTCAGAGAAACCTGATGATGATGGCAAAAATATCTTAAGTTTATTTGCTGAATCAACTGAACATTGTATTTGTTTTCCATAAGAACATTTACTGCACCACCCGATAACAGAACTGGCACCCAAATGACTTCACACTGCATTGGGCCCATCTCAAGAGCAGGGATACACACCATCCACGTTTCAGTACTGACACAGCTGAACACTTACACAGACCACACCACACATTAGAAAGCTGGGGTAGCATTTTCACAAGTGCTTGCTTCCTATTTTCAGATGGAAAATGGACATTGTTAAAAATGTTAATGTCTTCATAAATCATCCTGAATTGTCAGCATTGAAGACAGTGCCATGCTGGATGGCTGCAAGTGCTCTGAGATACCTCCTGTATTGGGGTCTGTGCTGGTGTCTCATACAGGAGGATAACTCCACACACACATCCACCTTCGAGAGCTCATTGTCACACTCCCTGGCTACATCCTCTCCTACCACCTCTGTTCTGAGGTGGGCAGAAGGAAGAACTCTTCTTGTCAACTCCCACCAGGTCTCCCACCTTCGAACGCATGAGGGTACCCAGTGGAACAGCAACACTCACCTACTGCCTGGGATGAAACTCGGAGTGCTCAAGGCAGGATTATTTTGCGCAGAAACAGTTGACATTTGGGAAAGTTTAAATATCAAAATTTACTCCTCTGTAAAACTGAAAATAATACACGCTTAACACATGACATATCACTGGCATTTATGCAGCCTGAATCAATCTCCAGTTAGGAGGAACTCTCTTCAAAACCCTCTGCAACTTAAAATGATGCATCTGCACTCAGAATTGCACTCAGAATTACATTCTCACACTGAGAATGCTCATTGTTTCAACGTCTGAGGTGCATTAATACAGCGTACACTGAGACCCAAAGCCTTATCCTCCTTTTCAAGCCACGTTAAGCTTAAATACATTTAAAAATAATTTACATTTTTAAATTGTCTATTTAATACGTATCAATAATGCTGGCTTTACTTCCTGCACAAAAAACACAAGGGTGCTTAACTCACAAACTAATTTCAGAATGAAATATTAAGGTTCTCTGATCAGATTAGGAGTTAAAGATCCTAAAGCAACACAGCCTGTATTTTTCCCAGTTTTCAAGCAATTTTAAATCTCACATTCGTTTATTTTTTCCAATTCTGATTTAGAATACATACCACAGCAAATATTAAATAAAGGCATCCAAGCATCCAAAACAGAGGAGTTGATTATGCCAGTGAAGTAAAATATTTGCTTTTGAAAGGAACATCCATAAATACGATCACTGGTTTAGAGTTAGAACTTATGTTACTATGCCATTGTATCACTTTAACACGCATCTGCTAAGGAAGAAACATTCTGCTTCTAATTACCAAAGTCTTTAAAAATAATATATTATTTTTCAAGTTGAATATTTGATTTATTTGAAAAGAAATATTTCTAGAGGTGCCTCAAGTAAAAAATCGTTTAACATGTGTTTTACAGCCTTTCCAAGCTCTTTTTATGGTCCTGGAGCCCATCCACATTTGTGGAAAAAATGTAATGTTTCAGCTTCAATTTGTCTATTATTTCAGAGTGATATTTTAAAGTTCTTTGGAAGGGAATACATCCATATTTCAAGTAATTTTTTCAATTAATACCTTGAAGAAATATATTCTTAAATGGAAGCTTTTCTAACAGGCACAGAAATCAACTTTCTTCATGCAAATCTGGCCGAGACCAGTTTCCATTGACCCATTTCTTTTTGCACCTTTACATGATCCTAGTTTAGGTTTCTAGTCATGGCAGTGCAGCCCCATGGCACAGGAGCACTCCTTCCCCAGCACTGACATCTCAAAGTGACGATGGACAAGGCAGGGATGAGCAGACAACAACACCCAAGGCTGTGTCCTATTTAAGGCCCCAACTTCTTGACTGCATACAACCACTTCAGGTTTTTACCTACAGCCTTGGACTCTTTCCCTGGTTATGCTGAGCCACTGGAAGAGACAAAATAAAGCACTGGAATGCAGATTCCAGTAGCCAGATGGGCTACTGTTTCCCCCACATGAAGGGCCCCCGGCATCCCACCCACAGGCAGCCACTGCAGAGCTATCACAAAACCTCTGCCCAGTGCAGGAACACCACGGCAGCATACCGGCAACCCAAGGGCTATTTAACCCAATTTGATTTAAATGGACTATTTTAAGTGCCTGTAAATGTGATTGCCAGACACTAGACAGACTTGAAATCCTTCATTTCATTCCATGCATCTGCAGGCACCAGAGCGAAGCACCAGGGGCAAGGAGGAGGAGATGCTCCCACATGGATGCTCAGCATCATTCTCCTCCTGACATTCAGCTCCATGAGCAAGGCTGGACTTTCTCACATTATCAAGCACCACAGAGCTGAAATGCTCTATGCACAGCTAATAACACACCTATAGCCTTGTGCCCCTCTGTGTCTACAAAATGGACTGGTGAATATTAAGCACAGCACCCTCTCATGCAGGCAATGCATGGCAGAGCCCAGCTGCACCCACAGTCATTTCCTTCCTGTGATGCTCAAATCGAAGAATACCAGGTTGGAAGGGATTTTTTGCTATGAATATTCTACTGCCTGCAAGCCGTGAGAAAAAGTGCATCACTTTCATTAAAAGATAAGCTCTTAATGGCCTCTATATTCACCCTTTGACACCAAATGCAGCCTTATTTTCTCCATAGAAAGCTCCTGTTGATTTGAATGTTCTCTTACCACCAAAAAGGAAACTAAAATTTGGTGTAAAGGTTTGGAGGGGGCTGTTTTTTAAGAGACAGGCTTCGAAATGGTACATTTACAGTGAAAGGAACACAGAGAATGAGAAACAGCTAGCAAGTGCCTGCAATGAATACACGCCTCAGAGGATGTACGTAGCTCAGGGAGAAGTTGATCAGAGGCTGCTTAGGACTGACGATGTGCAACGTTTCCCATCACAGTTCTCATGTATTTTTAGCCTGGTTTCCTGAGGAAACAAGCCCCAGAGCTGCTGTGTACTCACCTCTCCCCAGCACACCTGAGGAAGAGAGGGGCTCCAGCAGCTGGGTGGGAGGTGAGACCCTGGCACTGCCTGTGTCCCCCAGCACATCCTGGTGCTGCCTCATGGCTGCCAAACATGGGAGAGGGAAGGAGAAGTACTGCATGGGGGACTTTGCTTTGTGCAATGAGGAATGCTCTGAAACCAAACCGCCCAACTCATTGTGGGCTACACTGTCAATGTGCTCAACCAAAGGTGAGATCATTCCTCCTTCTTCTAGCTCTCCCCTGTCCAAAAGCCTCCATGTACTCACAACCTCCAGACATCTGTATGGGCTCTGGATGACAAGACACCCACCCTGGGACTGCATTTACCCAGGCATGGCATTAACAAGGTGTGTAGATGAGGGTGGCTGTGGGCAGCCGGGCCAGGGCTCACCAAGCTCTTCTGCATAACTCCCATCAACAGCATCACAACCATCACACCACCTCCAGCTGTGGTGTCTCAGGGTAACAAGCAATTTACTGTCACTTTAAAGCTTACTGCAATCACAAGCCAGGTCTAAACTGTGGTAAGTCAGTGTTTTCTTTTTAGTAACGGCACATCACTTCCTTGGGGAACTGTAAAAACTGAAGTGCTCTCAACACAAAACCCTAAAAGCAAGAAATCACAACGCGCAGCAAGATCTTGACAAAGTTGTCACTCCCTGCCCTATAAAAGAACAAATGGAATAAAAATGGGAGAAAGTTAGAAAAATTCCAGGGGAAAAGAAAAATGGACAAAGAACAGATGAAGAGAGTCCCTGAGCCAGAAACCTTCCTGCTGCGTGCACCCAAGGGGTTGCCTTCACTGGAGCTCAGACTGTGTGGTTATGCTCAAAAGAAGTGAAATACTATTTTAAAACAATAAAACACAAACTAGGTCTTTCCAGATAAACTTCCACCTCAAACTGACTGATAACGTGAAATTCTCCATCTTCCTCCTCCATCTTCCTCTTCTGATATCCCCTTCCATGCCCAGCCAATCCTCACATGTGCCACATCCCAGGCTTCTGAGCACTACAAGAGCTTGTTTATAACCCCCAAAATGAAATATAAATGGGACTTTCCCTACTTTTGAGGTTTTGCTGCTACTGCAGCCCTGCTCACAGGAAAACTTTGATGCAAAAATAAATATACACTCATATATATGTAATTTTTGAAATGCCAAATCAGATGCAGAATTACATGGACAAAGCCACAAGGAACAGAAACCAACCATCTAAAAATACAGAAACCCCTGGAAAACAGTTAGTATCACTGCTGTACTTCAAAAAATTCCAAAGCCTCCTATGGGAAGGAGGAATTGCCATTATCAGCCCAAGGAAGAGATGAGAAACTCATCCCCTTCCTGAGAGAGGAAGGAGGACAGTATCTGAACCCGACCTCAGTGAGCACTCCTGGGTAGGAACGGTCAAGACTTGGCTTTTGCAAGGAGAAATCCGTTAAGCAGGAAGAGGGGAGGGCTGGGGAGCCTGCCTTGGTCAAACAAAACCCCAAAGTCGTTAACCCAACCCATCAGTCACCCAAGTGCCATCCCCTGTCCTGCCAGCACCGAGCTGGAACACTCTGCCCAGTATGAGGCTGGGCTTTCTATTCTAGCAACCCCAAAGAATACTTGGAGAGTGAATCCAAAATATAAGGCAGGGCACACATCCTGTTTTTCTGAAGCTATACAGCTTCTCAAGTGTTATAAAAATGGTTTGCCAGTGAGTGAGCCAAACGTATTGGAAAGATACAGGCAGCGCCTGGGGTGGAAAGAAGGTGTTTTTAGCACGCTCAGGCCAATTAAGACTCCGAAGGTTTCCAAGCACACCGCTCCTCTTAACCCAACAGAAGGAAACTGAGTTTAGCAACTTATTTAGGGTTTCATTTGCTAATTTGCAAAAACAAGGAGAAATCTCCCTCTGGTCTCCGGCACTGCACTGGGAAGGCTCCTGCCAACACACGGGTGCCGCTGCCAACAGCTCAACCCAGCGTGACCCAAAGTTCTCCCCCCGGTGCCGGCGTGCAGAGAAGGGCTCGATTATAACCCTGACAGCACATCTGCTGTTCCAGTGAACCCAGTCAAAACCTGTGATACACTAAACCGAGGTTAAACCAGTCCTAAGGGGTGAGCCGAGTTTAAACCAGCCTAGGTCCAGGTGACAGAGGAGCTACCCCTTGATTCTAGTCCAAAAGAAGGAAGCTGCACATGTGCTACAGAACTACAGCAGATGAAACGTTTATGGAGGAAGGTAGCCTATTTTCCTCCTTCCTCTCAACACAACTGAAAATGCTACTTTAAGATGACTGTTCTCAGTTTTAGCACTGATGATAGCTAGGTCAGAAGCCAGCCTTGGAAAGTTTTGCTCAGCAGCAGCTTTAGAAACCATAAATTATCTTTAGACTAAGTTTACACACTCCCCCCGCTACAGCATGTGACTGCCAGCTCCCTGTCTCAATGGTTCTTCTCCTCAGACACCACAGACATTCCCTAAATCCCAAGCAGATCCTCACCTAGGTATGGCAGGGCCAAGTTTGGAGATTACTTATAAGACAAGAAGCACGCTAGATCCAAGTTAAAGACTAAGGTCTAGTATGGTGGACACAAGGCAGAGCTCACAGGTAGGGCAGAACAAGCATCTGGAGCTGTATCACCAGCAGTGACACCTCCACTGTGATGGAACAAAATCAAACACAGATCAAGCAAACCTGGGTCCCTCTGTAGATTAAGCCTGGAAAGTTTAAAACACAGACAACTGCTTTTGAAAAGTTTGTTTTGAAATGTTTTTACAAACCTAGACCCCCCAAAAGGTAATATTTTATTTAATAAAAGTTTTATTAGCTGAAGGTTTTTTTCCCCCTCCCTCCCTGTAGCTCTATAGCAGATATTTGGCTGCAACTTTAGCTCCTGAGAATTTAAATTACAAAACCCAAGAATAAAACCAGCAGACTCATTCAGACTGACTGAGTCCACACCAGGATGCATTTGCAATCTGCAGTACACAGAGTTCTAATCTCAGCCTACAGCTTCACATCCTTGTACTCACAGGATGGACTCATGCTGGTCAAAAGGGCAAACAGCAGGGGAAACACTACAATTTAAAAGGTTAAAGTCTGGGATTCTTTCTTTTTCCCTTACATTTTAATGCATTTACACAGAGGGAAGAGGAAAGCTACTTTGAGACAATCCTCACCAACACATCACAACAGTGATTCTTCATGTACATAGGGGCAAACCTACCAAACCCCAGCACATGTCAGGAGGCAGCAATCACAGCACTGCTGGTTTAGGTCTAACACTGAGGTATCCACACAGGTTGGCTGCAATGCCATGAACAAGCCACTTCACATGGGAAGCAGAGATGTCCTCACCCAATGCTATTCGGGTGCTCAGCAGAGGATGGAGTCATGCTGGTGGGTCCCTGGACACCTTCATTGCTCATGGCAGCTGCCCCCAGCTCCATCACCACACCAAACACAGGCTGATGTGGCTCCAAGTTTCCGACAGGCTTTCAAGCATGGTGGCATCTGGGGACAACTCCAGCAGAAAGGCAGATGTTTGATTCCGTGGCTGTCACTTACAGGCTAAAGGAGAACATCTGCTGCCTTCCCCTCAAAGAGAGCTACTCGCAGGAAGAAAATCCTGCATCTGAACCAGGCATCTCAAATGGTTTCTGTAGGGGCATGAGGGAATAACACTGACACAGCTCATTGCATGAAGCTACTGAGGACAGCTGGAGGAGGTGAACAGCACAATCGAGTGCTCCAGGAACACTTACAGGAACTTCATCATCACTTCCCTGACGGTTTAACCCAAGGCCTGTGACATGCTTTAAGCTGAACACAAACCCCACAACGTATCAGAAATTAACATAAAATAGGGCAGAATCTTCCAGACAGGGATTAGGTGAGAAACCCTGCTGGGAACTAGAGTGCCAAACTGTGACAACAGAGATTAACACTTTCAGAGGTCTTATCACTGCAAAATACGTAAAGAAAGTTTGTCTAGAACTCTTCCTCCTTCAGAGTTCTTTGTAGTTTCCTGTCACATGCACATGGAGGAAGATGCAACAGCACCCAACAGCAGTGAGACTTCTGCCCAAGTATGCCTAATATAGACCCCAGCAAAGGGCAACAAAATCCTCCTGTGCCATATATCATTGCTAAGCAGAAATTAAGATATCCTACAGACCATTTTACCAGTGTTTCTTATAAGCACCTATTAAACGCAAGAACAAACTTCCAGAACATTCCAGAAACCTCTAACTGGTTTTCTCTGTACACTGACAATGCCATTACTGGCCCAGAGGTACTGCTCATTTTACAAGCTCCAACAAACCCCCTTCAGGCAAGGGCTCCAACAAACACTAAGTAGGAACCATACACATTAGTATCAAAGGAAAAGGCCTGGGAAAGAAAAAAACCCAAAGCAACAAAAAGCCAAAACACAACCAAAACTTAAAACATTCTTTTTTGCCCATTGTCAGAAAATTTAAGCCCTTGGCCACATGCTGCGTCTTCATTTCTTGCACACTCTTTCAAATCTGGTTTTGGCACTGCCCCTAAGAGGGCTTTGACTCGGGATCTGTCCGCGCATTCCAGCAATAAATGGCACTAACTGGAGTCATTCTTTAAAATATCTGTCAAACATAATTCTTCCAGTGCCTCGATTCTCACTGTCTTGCCCCCACAGTGCTGGGATGAAGTCATAAATTACATGTTCCGCCACTCAATTTTCTCTGATTGTTTGGTAGAACCTCTCCACTAATAACCAGCGATCAGCAACCACCTCGTGGCTTAAGTGGTTTCCAGTCATGAAAGATTTATCCACTGTGACTTCCAGTCAATCACAGAGACACTGAAATGGCTATCAGGCGCTCTCATCTCGAGACCACAAGATGAGCAGACAGACTCCAGGGACGAGGGAAAGCGGATGAGAGTGCTGACTCCAGGCACCCAAAAATTAGGGAGAAGCTGCACAATTGCATATAAACCCCCCACGTTTCTCTTTGTGATGAAGTCAGAAGCCCAGGACCAGAGCAGAGTCAGCTCCACAAACCTCACCTTGGTCACAGCACATGTAGGAACCCCTCCAAAAGGTAAGGTATGTTCAGGCAAGAACTGTTTGTGGGGACAATGTGCAGAGAACAACATTCCCCACCTAAGGCAAGAGCACATCCATGAGCCAAGACAGTGTTCTGCAGCAGCCTTCAAATTCCCTGCTGGAGATCCATACTGCCTGTTAAATGTCAGCTCCCACTGCAAGTCACCAGGACTCCCAGCCATCAGGGAAGAGAAGTGGAGCTGTCTCATGGACCATCTTTGGGAGAAGATAATCCTCCCAAAGATCAGGCCACTCAAAGACCAGCTCTCAAGGAATGGTATTTATCCTCCAAAGAAAGAGAAGGATCTAACCTGCACAGCTGGCACCACATGAAAAACAGAGCTGAGAAGAGAGAAAAGGGAGGTAGTAAGTGCTAATTACAAGGATACTCAGATCCAAGCTGTAGATACACCCAGGAGCATGACTTAAAACCAACTACACTTTTGTTGGGCTCTTTACTTCCCACATCCAGACGACAGTTCCAAGAGTGCAACACACACACCTCAAATCTCACACTGCAGCCTCCAGAAGTAAACTTGGAGCATCTCTGTGGTGCCCTCTATGTAACTGGCACACTGGAAGGGATCCATCATCCTGGAGAATTAGGGTGCAGAAAAGGTCATTTTAAAGACAGGAATAACGTTTCCACCGTGCTTTGTCTCTTGCTCAGGTATAGCTTAAGACAACCCTGCTCACTGCAGGAGGGTTGGAGCAGATGGTCTTTGAAGGTCCCTTCCAACCCAAACTATTCTATGATTCCACGATACTAAAAAGATTAAAATTCACTAAAACTAAGTAACTATTACAAGAATAAAAGATGATGGAATAGGTTATTGACACCGGATAGCAACTGCAGCCCATGTGCCCAAGCAGAGACTCCAGTGCCAAATGGGCAAGCTGGGGCAGTGCCCTTACACTTACACAACACTCTCCCCTTCACACAGCTAGTGCAAAGCAGCGTGACAGAGCAGCTTCCCAGGGACAACGAGCGTTCCTGAATCACAATGGGGAATTAATTGCTCCAGAACGAAAACTAGAAGAGTAAGCACAATTTATTTTGCCACATTCTTAAAATGAAACAAGAAAACATTTAAACACTACAGCTTATTTAGATAATACACACTGGAAGACATCTTTTACTGCTGGCAGCTTGAAAGAAAAGAACATAATTACAATTCCAAGCATGAAATGAGCTCTCTTCCACACATGCCTGAACCAAGTCTAACTGTTTCACCAGCTGTAGTGAATCAAAGCAGGCAGAATTCAACAGAAAGGACCTAGAAGCAGCAGCTCTCAGTGCCTTTAACCTAGTAATTGCATGGCACCTGGATCCGGAAGCACTGTGGAGGATTTAGCAGTTGCAGATGTGCAGCTGATGTGGTGCATAGAGCATTTGATCTCCCTGGAATGCAGGACCCCAAACAATGCATCTGTGTGCTGGCCCACCACACACCCGGGTATGGGCCTGGGGAATATATAAAAGCTAACATTATACTGCAATTGAAAAGAAAAAAGCCACAGCATGAGCTTGACTGCTTAACTAAGAGAAAAACAATAGCAGCTTTGGTCTTAAGTATCTGCCAGAATGACCACTGGCCACTTCCAGATACATTCTTTGTTCAAGTACTTCAATACTGCTTCAACCGCTGCCTGAAATCAAAGGTACAAAGGGAGCTGCTGAGTGTAAATCCATGGCAACATCTGCACCTCCAACTTGACAGAGAAACTGTTAGAACAGCTCTAACTGTACCTACGATCATTGTGCCCCATAGTGAAACCACGTACCAAGTCTCCCCACTTTTGGATTTCCAGTGTGACGCACAAGTTCGCTCATCTCACACTTCACAGCAGTTTCACATCTGCTTTCTTCAAAGCAAGTCACAATGCACCATTAGAAGAAGTAATCCCAGTTAAGATCCTTCTCCTGAAAACCCAAGCTGAGCTTCACACATGGACCATGGGAAAGCCCTGGACTCATCCTTCCTGGGAGCAGAGAGCAGCGAGGAACTCTGGCTTGGCCCCAGGCACCATGGGTACACAGTGACAGAGACACTGCTCCAACCTCAGCATCACCCACACGGTGAAACAAAGCTGAATGAAAGAATAAACCACACAGGAGTTAACATTGTTAGACTAAGAGTAACTCTAAGATGGATCCTTCATTTGAATAGAGATTTCCATAAGAACTTCATTCTTTGGAGATGAGTAGCCAGGAAAACTGCTGTCCATGTTTCTGACAAGGAAGGAAGGGAAGAAGCCAAGCCTGAAAAGTTTATGAGTTTATTCTGACCTCCAGAATCACCAAGGTAATTATCTCACAAGAACAGTTCTGCTGTTGAAGTATTCTTAATGTGCCCAGGAAAAAGAGAAGATGCCAACTCTCCCAACTGAGACAAGTGGGTTATCTCCCCTTTCAGTCTGTATACATGCACACATACATTCCCCGAAGCTTACTTGGATTTTAAACAAAAGCAGAAGTCCCAGCCCAGCCACCTACAGCATCTATGAACCTACATGCCACAGAACATCTTCTGCTCCTGCACAGCCCTATTTGCACCTTCACAGGTTTTCCTGGCTGGTGGTAACAGACCAGCCTGAGAGAGATGGGTGTCATCTTCTGCTATGCACTCAGAAGGCAAACAAAATGCAGTTCATATTATAAGGATACCTTAAGGTAACTTTTGTACCATCTTAGCTGAATTAAAATCTAATACTTTAATTTCAGTGACTTCAATTACTGCAGTATTAGCTAGAATATTAAACTTCATCTAAAAAGTTTTATAAATAGGTTTGGCTACAATAGACTCAAAATAAGCAAACCTGACACAACAAAAATGAGGAGCATTCTACATAAATAATACAAACCTCAGTGTACCTGTGTGTATATATATATATATGCATGCTTATTGACTTATTCTGCTTTAAATCATCTGCTACAGCAATCTTTCCGTCCCCGGTTCTCAACCCCAAAAGAATTACTATTTCTTTCCAGACAAGAACTTCTGCCAACATTCTGGAGGGCTGAAGTCCAAACCACATATAGTTCAACAACAGCAGAGTTGAACAAAAAGGAAAACTATAGCTTCTTTTTAATTATAGCTTGGGAAAGTGTGGCTAAGCAGGGGAAAAAAAGAAGTCAAAGTCATTGATTAATTCCATGGGTTATATTTCAAGGCTTATAGCACACTGGAATAGACGCTCTAAGTTTATCAGATTTATCACCATCCTTCAGTGTGTAAACTCAAGGTGGGTCTACAGAAAAGAGTATGCTACTTTGCAATTCTGATACTAAAACGCTTTAGAATCCACAAAAATTAATACTTTCAGAGGCAAGGGTTTCATAACTAGGTCAAAGCAGGAGGGGAAGTTTAAATTCCTACTCACCCAGCAGAAAAAGCCAGGATCAACCTCCTTTCCTGGGGATCCCCAAGGTTTTAATAGGGAAAAAAATTCCAGCTTTGCAAAACTGCAAAATACAGACCTCTTCCAGTACCTTTTAAAGGAAGCCTCTCCAGGATCACATCTTGAATTACGAGCAAACGTTCTAATAAGCTACAGAGAACAGCTTTTCACTGTTACCATCAGAAATTCAAGGTTTTCAGTAATGAAAAACACACCTAAATCTGCATCAGGAGGTAAAGCTACAAAGAATCACAGCAGAAAGGAACTGGAAAAGTGCAAGTAACTAGAATTATTCTAAGGTATCTCTCTCTGCCAGTTTTACCTTCAAATGTTAAAGCCATGAACACTTATGGTTTGAACAAAAAATGTCTTGCTGCTTTGCCCAGTACACTCTGTCCTCCTTGTTTGTATCCGAGAGCTGTTCCAAAGAAATGTAATAATGACTCAAAAAAGAAGCCCAGTACTTCATTCCTCTGAGCTACTGTAAATTAAATATGAATATAGAAACTGCTTCTGTGAGGAAAGGAAAGCTCTGCATGGGGAAGATATTTTCTAACTGAAGTTTCACTAACAAAACAAGCACTTTAACATTAACACCTAACCTTAAAACAATGCCTAACCTCAGAGCCAGCAGGAATGCTAGTGGTAGCCCAGTATCCTGGAAGAAACTAGACTTGCCTGCAGCCCTGGTTGAGTATACAATTTGTATACGGATTGGCTGGACTGTTACCATACTTACAATCTCATTTGAATTTCCCCTTCCCCCCCCCCTTTTTCATCTTCATTTAGCATTACAAACACATAAATCCAAGCCTACAACAGCATCTTGGAGGTATCCAAACTGCAGGTTGTCGACCCAAAGTAGCAGGAAGCCACCATCTACTGGTGATCAACCCAGCATCGTTCCACTGACAACTGTTCCGGTGTGTGCAAAGCCATCAAAGTTGAGCTTTTCTGTTCGTATAATTTGCTTACTAGATTTGCTACAATGCCCCAAGGCATCTGAGTATGCAAGGCTGAGAAATAACGATGCTCCAGCCAAGGCATGCACGCTGCACAGCACTCAGAACACGTCACTGGAATTCCAGGCTACTATTATGCCCAACTCATTGCTCTAGTTATCTGCCTTGAAGATCTAATTAATCCCCTTGCTCATCATCGCCTAAGCTTACACAGGAGTGTCTCAAAGCTTGGTGCCATTTCACAAGTACGGAAAGGAATAGGTGAAGCAGCTCTGAGAACTCCTGTGGGAAGAGAGACTGTCAATCCGCATGCTGCTCATCGGGGCAGGTACAGATCTCCACCTTCTCCTTTGGTCCCCATCCCACACTCCTTTCAGACCATGGGAATTAGCCCCAGTAACAGGCACGTTGCCACAGGAAATCCAACCTGCCCTTCAGCTTTAACTGTGGATGACCTTGACATAGGGGACATTTAAAAATACACATGCATGTACACATGCAGCCGCATACGTACACCCAGAGCTGTGGGTATTTTAAATGCTCTCCTATCATCTACAAGATTGAGGTCAAGGAAATGAGGAGGTTTTCTACATTTTTAACTAAACATTTAATGTAAGTCAGATATTCAGGTTGTCCTTTTATTAAAGCACTAAATAACCAATAAACTGCAGGGAGAAAGGAAGGAGAATTCAACTGTGTGACCCCTCACTGGACACAGAACCCAGAGGAACTGCTGCATCCCTGACACCACTGCATCCAGATAGAGATCTCCTTTCAGATGGTTGCAAACGCATCATTAAAACTGGAGGAAAAAAGGGAATTCAGAACTGGCCAGCTGCTACATCCAGATGCAGCCCTAACTGTTGACAGGAAAAGAATACTTTTTTCCTCCCCTAATTTGTTTTCATGTTTTTGTCAATTTATTTACTACCTGTTCTCATTTGATTTTGACTCCACATAACTTCTGCATGGCATTAAATCTCTCATTACATTAATTAGCATCATTTACAATACAATAAAAATAGACTATCAGTCTCTGAGGTTAGTTGCTCAAGATAATAAAGGAATAAACCCACTCTACTGCTCCTGTAATATTACCCAAGAGCAAAGAAAGCATTCATTAAACTTCTCCAAAGTTGTAGTTCCAAAGCAAAGCTCTGTTTTTCCAGTAACTTAAAATAATTTTCTGAGAATATTTATTTCCTACATTATCTTCAACAAAAATGTGCATTTCTAGTACAACGGTTAATTCCAATTAAAAAAACATTGTAAGGCTTTCTGCAAAAAAACAAACACAGGATACTGGCAAGACTACAAGAATGAGGTAAAAACTACTGAAGACAACAACATAATTTTCTTCTGACTGTGTAACATAAAAAGGAAATATATTTCTTACATGACACCCGCAGTAAGTCCAGGTCCAGCAGAGAATAACCAGAATTATTCAATGTTGACCTTTGAATCCCTGTACCGTTAACGGATAAAACAACGTAGAAAAGAACAAAAATTATCAAAATCAAGGATCTCCTCCTCCCATTCACTCCCACAGCACAACACCAACCAGCTCCTCTCCTTTTTGCAGCTCTCCAAGTGTCTCTCCCTGTGTTACTTTCCCATCAAGCTCAGTTTCACCAGCCTTGGGGAGAAGCTCGAGGTGCCCAAGCATATGCAGATGCATCCAGCCCTCATGCTGCCATCCTGCCTTTCACCAAACTTGGAAACAAACCCATTCCAGGAAATTCCAAATTAAGGTTAAACGTTACCATCTGAAGCCAAGGAAAGTCAGGGATAATGTACCTTTAACAACACCTGAGCTCTGACCCGTAAGTCCAGCACCACTGCAAGACACATGGCAACTTTTAGACTATCAACTGCCCCAGAAAACCTCTAATATCTGGAAACATTAAGATTTTGGAAGGGTACAGGGGGAATCGATAGTGCTTTGTCAGGTCCTTCTCTATGGCAGCCACAACCATTAAGAAAGACAGATGCCTTTTCTGGGCTTCCTTGTCAATCCTCAGAATCCCAGACTGGTTTGGGTTGGAAAAGACCTTAAAGCTCACCCAGTTCCAACCCCTTCACTGGAGCAGCTGCTCCAAGCCCCTGTGTCCAACCTGGCCTTGAGCACTGCCAGGGATGGGGCAGCCACAGCTCCTCTGGGCACCCTCTGCCAGCGCCTCAGCACCCTCATAGGGAACAGCTTCTTCCCAATGTCTGATATAAATCTACCCTCCTTTAGAGACCACTCCTATCCTGCAAATGCTCCAAACCAATAATTAGGGCCAGGACTAAGTTATCCAGGAGCTTCCCTGTTTCTTCATCACACCAGGGCTGCTCCCTGCTGTGCCAGCAAGACAAGGGACCTGCTCTCACCACAGCACTGCTCCCAGCCTTTCCCAGCCACACACAGTGCTTGGGTGCTGCCAAAGCAAAAAGCAGGAGCTGGTCAGTCACTGCTGCCTGATAATTACTGCAAGATAGCGAGGTATTTTTACATCACTGACTCATAGGAGGAGTCCAGACTTGCATCACACAAACCCCTTTGAAATCCAACAGC
The DNA here is from genome assembly GCF_012275295.1 of Melopsittacus undulatus. Taxonomy (NCBI): domain Eukaryota; kingdom Metazoa; phylum Chordata; class Aves; order Psittaciformes; family Psittaculidae; genus Melopsittacus; species Melopsittacus undulatus. The sequence continues at coordinate 101,613,306 of NC_047557.1, forward strand.
TGCTCCTTTGGATCAAGACCAAACCCGGTCTTTGACATCAGTGGCAAGCATGAAGATGGTACAAAGCAGGGAAATCTGGACATCACCTGGACAGAACCCCCAGGCATTCACTCTGCAGTTCAGATAACCACCAAAACAAACATTTGCAAAGCTGAATCCAGTGATGTGGTAAAGAATAAAACTCTGAAGAACACCTGGCCTCAGGCTCCAAAGTCCTTCTGCATTAAGCAAGCATCATCACTATCCCCCACATGACAGCACTGAAGATGACCCCAGGAGCTGGGATCTCACATCCTAAACCACTAACATCAGTGCTTGATGTCAATCCATTTGGATTCAGTGGTTTAAATGTAGGAAAGATATCCCAGCCCTGGGTAACTCAATGTACAATACACAGCAGTCTCTCTGTATGTCCTTCGATTGATGGTTTTCAACACTCCTGTGACTCCCAGATGACAACCTCTTCTCCCTCTATGACCCCAACTACCCCCACCAGCAACTGAACATCACAGCTACCAAAGCTGGACCACTTGGATTAGTAATTCACATGGACAAAAATAAGTCAGAAGAACCCACGACAAGTTTTCCTTGCAGAAGAAAACACAGCATCCACTTACAGTGGAGATATCCTAAAATAAACCATACACATGCCTACCACCTCCTGTCCTCTTAGGAGTAATTAACCCAGAAGGTGAAGTTACACAAGCACAATCCTGTGTGATAAGGGAGACCCACGCACCCACATCACCAGAAATAGCTATTGTGCTCCGAAGTAACCCCTAATATTGGTAACTACTTGAATTTAAATTTCAAATAAATTTAGATCAAAGATTAAAGGATGTCGTTCTGCCTTCCCAGGCAGTGGAGATGCTTGTCTTTCATAACGAGGGAGCCCATAAAAATAACAAGGGAGAAGATCTACACCCAAGCTTCTCAAAAAATAAAGAATTACTGATTTTTGCAGCTACTCAGTGGCAGGAACAGATGGTTACAGGCAATAGTATTGACAACTTAACAAGCTACCACCCCCAAAGGTGAGCTTCTAAGTCTGCTCCAAATTCAAGAGTTGAACACACTACAGCCGAGACCAAGGGGGAAGCAGTGAATTGTCAGTGGTCCCATGGTGCTTCAGAATCTGGTTCACTTGCTGTTCTGTGGAACACCAAAGGGCTGTGACTTCCTAAAACACCCGGACACAGATCCCTGCATGAGTGTGCATCATGCCCGGGATGAGTGTGGGGAGTGGTGAAGGCAGGCAACACACATGGAACAGCTCCCAGTAAAACCTGAGCTTTCAGGATTTGCCTACCAAAGCAAAGCCAGTGCTGAGGACTGGAAGCCCAGCTTCCCTAACTGCCCATCACAGAGAGAGGATCTAGGGATTCAGGTCCCTGGATGCTCTGCCATGGTGAGCACAGACAGAATGAGTGTCCTCAACTTACTTGGATGTCCTCAGCTAGATGCAAGTTTCCACACAACTCCCAAAAAATCTCTTTCCTCAGCTCCCATCCATTTCCAGCAACTGGAAACAATCAACCCATCCAATCTCAAACCAAGATCAAAACACTAATTAAACATGAACTTGTTGAATACAAATCAACAAACTTATCTCTGAATTTCTGGACAAGGCCAGCAAAGTACTATAGACCAGGGACAACATGTGGCGTTGTAAAAGCTGTCAGAACACCCGAGTTCTCAAGCATCTCATTAAGCCAGTAATGAATTAGACTGAGCCTGCAAATCTCAGCCCTTGTTGTCATGTTCTTCTAAAATTAAAGCTCTGCCAAGAACTTTACCAAGGGAACAGAAATAATGATAGCGCCTGGTCTCCATCTTCACACTCAATATTTATGACTTACTTTTCGGATGATTTTCCTGTTTTTACAAGAAGCCCCCTTCCTAGGGACATCAGGAAAACATATCCATCAATTCTGCATTTGCTTGCAATAATAACAGTTTCCTCCTTTTTTACACGTACATATCATATATTACACATTAGGCAGAAGCTGTTCCCTATGAGGGTGCTGAGGCGCTGGCACAGGGTGCCCAGAGAAGCTGTGGCTGCCCCATCCCTGGCAGTGCTCAAGGCCAGGTTGGACACAGGGGCTTGGAGCAGCTGCTCCAGTGGAAGGGGTCCCTGCCCATGGCAGGGGCTGGAGCTGGAGGAGCTTTAAGCTCCCTTCCAACACAAATGTATTCTATGTTAACACATCAACAGGCTGGATGAATCTGTGACAGCATCGCACACTCCAGTGATTCAACCAAACCACCTTTCTTGCAATGCTTCCATACAGCACCACACACCCATTCCCAACAGGAGGGGTGTCAGCCAGCTGACTTGTACCTGTTGGACTACAACTGTCTTAGCTCCAGTAAGGATGCCTAAGTCACTGATGCATGTCCCTCAGCATTCATGTGACAGGAATTCATACACCAAAACACAAAGAAACTACTTCCCACCCTCAAGTCCTTAAATCCTCATGGATTTGAATGTGAAAATCAGCAGGTTCACAATTATCTACACTACTATTTAAAAGAGCAACAGATAATGAACAAGAACACCCTAAATTTCAATTATTCACTGAAGAAGTACAACAGAGTCTGGTCTTATCAGCAGGCCTTTGGTCTGCAGGCTCCTTAGGGTAGCAACAGATTGCGCACCTCTTGCTGCCAAATCATCTGCACTTAATCATAGCATGATGAATATCTTCTGAAAACAAGCGATTCCAGCCATATTCAGTGTAATCCTGCCATTTCACTCCAAAGCCTGTCATCTCTCATCCAGTGTGTCACCACTTCAGGGTGGAGACCATAACTTCAGTCCTTTTCAAGAATACCCTTTGGAGCTACACGTTGCATTGAGAAATAAACAAAACCATCACTTCAAACACTGCACCTCACTCATCACACCAGAACCTGCCTGAAAGCACTTCTACTTGTGAAGAAAATCACTGAATCCCAGGCTGGAATATACCTCAAGGATCATCTGGTTCAACTTCATTAGGCATAGCATGACCCAGACTAGATGTCCCAGCACCCCATCCAGGCAAATCTTAAGTGTGTCCAATTATCCCAAGGTCACACCTAGGAATGCTGTTATACAATGATGGAAGCAGTAACTGGCTGCTTGCACACCAAATAACCTACAGATTCCCTTGTCTCCATGCGTCACCCAGGGCATGTGTCCCACAGGAATCTTCTTCCCTGCAAAATAATAGATTATGCCCATCACTGGAGATGGTGATCCCATGTACCATCCACATTCCAACCTTCTTTAAATGAATCTGTTTCTAGATACAACTGATTTTTAAGTGTAGAGTATGTCAGCTGACATCAGTCTACAAAATCCTAACTCAAAAGTATACTTGGTTTAAAAATGAGGATTTTTGAAGTCATAATGTAGCCCCTTTGGAGAATAAGATTATTCAGGAACTACAGCTGGGGGGGACACAACCAACTATTTTCTTTCTTTTTAGGCAATTACTGCCACGGTTTTGTCTAGTTCCAAACAGAACAAAGAAGGACAAGTGTTCTATTTGCCTATGGATTGCTCTTACCAAGAACTCCCTTCTGTGTCATGGTGAACACACACACTGGAATCACACCCAAAGAACCAGGCGAGCAAGAGAGTCTTCAAAGAGGTTTCTGCTTCGCTCAGATCTGTTCATTAAAGGTGCTGCATTGTGCGCATGGGCCAGGTTAGCTTATTAGCATTGGAAAGGTTACTGAAAGTGAATTAATGGAAGTGCTCCACTCTCTTCACATCTGAGGAGCAGAAAAGGAGCCTCCCTACCTACACTTCTCCTGAAAGGTACGTTCAAATTGAGGGCATGTAGGTGGCACCTGCCAAAAGTGGCATGTGAATAACATTGGCAATTTAACACATTCTTACAAAAATACAGAGAACTGCAAAAGCAGCAATTCAAACACTCAAATCAAATGCTTATGCTGAGATTAGATCTAACAACCTAGCCTTTTCATTGGGATGGGGAGGTTTTAAAGCTCTTTTTTGTAGGTCTCAGTAGGGTTTTACGTCCAAAATCTCAAGCCCTGTTTGACCCACAAAGAAATCTAGGCTCACAATAGAGCCACCTCTTCGCTTACAGTGAAGGTACAGCCTTGAAAAATTAAACTTAGATTATAGAACTCTGGTGCTGTCCATTAGAGAGCACAAAACAGATGAAAGGAAAAGCTGATCCCTTCTAAGGGCCATGGAAACCCACCTCACACACATGCAGGTACAACACCAACCCATCTCCCATCCACCCTGACTGATGCCTTCCCCAAGCTGAGCGATGCACCAGCACAAACCCAAACTGCCTGGTCTGAAACACTCCGGATGAACCTGCACTTAAAGCACCCAGATGCTTTATGGCACTTCCAAAACCTGATTCTTTTCCCAGAGAAAGGGCTCCATCATTCAGGGTGTGTGAGGACCACAGCAGAAGTCAGCCAAACCCACAAAGGACACAGCTCCACTTTAATGTTACATGAGACCATAAGCTCCACTTGCACATGCCTTCCCCTCTTCAGGCCCTGCTTCCTAACACATCCGTTTCTCCCCTTAAAAGCCAATGCTTCCGTACCCCAGCACCACAGGGAAACCTCTGCTCAGCTGTGACTGACATGTAAAGAAAGAAGCATACACTGCTCTTCTTGTGTTACGTTCCAACACCCCTAATTTGGAAGGGTAAGAGCTGAAATGCATGGAAAAAAGCCAGAAAGCTCAGATGAACACCTCTGTGCAAAGAAATATCTCCCCTGTGAAATACTAAGCTCGATTTCCCCCAAAGCAGTAAAAATTGAAACCCATATATGAACACATTTAAGAACATTAATAGAAAAACACCGAGCAGTTAAGTGAAGTCACGTTCCATCTAAACAACGCCACCATTATTGCAGCATCTGACTTTCAGATGACAATTCAATCCTGGAAGCATGTATTGTAATTGCTTTTCCACAACGGGCTTCAGCTTTACAATTGCATCCTTCTCGGGAGGTCAGAACAAGGCACGGCTGAGGCTCTGGAAAGCAATTCTGTTTAGCAGTACTACCTTATTCATCCTTTTAATCTTACACCTGCATATTCATTAGGAACTGTGTAAAATGCAAGTGCCAAAACCACCATCAAAAGCTGCTGCAATCTCTCTGTTGCTCAGAGAAAGCCTTGACCCCTCTACTTCCTTAATGAAGAAGTGGGGAAAGCACATATCACACCACATGTCAGCTGCGGTGCTGCAAAGCAGGCACCAAACCCCGGAACAAGCTCAGTGCAATGCAGCCATCTTTTGCACAAGGAGCCACCATGATGAACACAGCTCATTTCAAGTAAACCATCAGAGCAGTTTAGTGAGGAAATACCTGTCCTATTCGTTGCATTGCGAGAGCTGCCATGATGCAGGCACTGGGTTACATGAAGCTGGCATCTCATCTGAACTCCCTTTTCTTGCATCCATTTAGATAGGACCTCTGCTGTTATTACTACAGAAAGCTGGGGGGCAGGAAACCAAACCAACACAAGTCTGTTTTAGAGAACTGAGAGCAACAATGTTTGTAGCAACTCCCATAATTCGCAATAAAGGAGCCACCTGCCAAAATGGAGAAGTTTCACACTTTTGTAACCCTTCCTACAGTGGAACAGCCCCTCTGCTCCCTCCCCACAACCTACCACTGCACTTCTGGTCTTCTGGCTGCACCAGTGCACCTACTTGTGGGTCAGCAGATCACGCCACAGCAATCCACGCAAATATCTAAATATCTATATTTATCACAGAATAGCTTGATGATCAGGTTATCAGCACACCATCACCAAACAACAACATGGCATACGTGATGGGAACGAACTCCTGCCAGGGACAGAAACACCCTGCGTCAGGTTTGCAACCAAAGGGAGCAGCACAGCAGACGCCCTCCGAGTCCATTTCCACCACCAAAGCTTTATTTCCTTTAGCAGACCTATGAAGTGCAGAACAGCACCATCAAAATAGAGCAACCGCTGCAGGATCTTACTACAAAGGTAAGCCTCATCCTGAAGATCAGGCTCCCCAGCCTCCTTTAATGGGGAATCCCTGCAGCATCCTTTAAGCAAGTTAATGCTGGCATGCATAAGTTGCTTGGATGAGGAAGAAAAAACACAGAACAACCAGGTTTGTGCCCAGTGCATTTTCACACACAGGTTTACAGCAAAGGCAGCTCTCATTTTCATGGTCACAGATGAGTGACAGAAGCCAGCATTTTCATGCTATACCACCTCCTCCTCAGACAAGACAGAGGTGGCACATCATCCCTCTGCTAGTTGGCACACAGGTACCAAGGACCCCAGGGCTTTAACCAGGCACAGGATAAGGAATGAACACAGATGACAATGACCTGCTTTCATAACGTCTGTGGTTTAGGATGAGAGGTTTTTACTCAAGCTTGGCCAGACAGTAATTCTGTTCCAGCCTTGGGCTACTCATAGGAGGGCACAATCTGCACGTGCACCTGTGGGAAACTGCAGGGAACACAGATGCTGGAGCCTCCAGAGCCTCCATACCAACACAAAGCCTTGGAATTCACCTCTCCAGCTTCAGAACATGCTAGATTTGGGTACTGCTTTCTGCCAATACTGGAGGATTCTGATATTCTCCCCTTGTTCACCTCTCCCCAACATCTCCATACTGCAGTAGCCCAAGAACGGAGCTGATCTGGGTGAGTGTTGATCTGGTTGAGGGTAGGAAGGCTCCACAGAGGGATGAGGACCTGATGAGCCCAAAGGTCTTTTCCAACCTAACCAGCTCCTTGAGACTCCTAGACCAAGATGCATTTTAAGCACTACAGTAGTTTGTCTCTGCACAGAAGCAGATAAAAGCTCATTTTACTGGAAAAGGTTACTCAACTTATCTCCCAGGGCTCAAAAACCCACAGAGCAAAATCACTTTTTGTTTCAGAAGTCAGAGAAACATCTGACTTCATCGTAATTATTTCTTTCTACAGTGTGAATGTTTTGTCACATCATACATCCTCATCCTTCATCTGTCAAAGTCTTTCCATCCACTGTTTCAGCCAGACGCATCATCAGTGTGGTGTGGCTTTATGCAAAGTACAAAATGCCCAGAGGGAAAAGCACTAAAGATGGACAAAAACATGTGGAAACTCTTCTAAAAGCAGCTACCACAGCAATGTAGGCATAATTTAAATTCTCAGTAATAATCCTAAAAGATCTTAGCAGCCAAAAGGCACGCAACGTAGACAAAAGCCTTGGGAGATGCAGTCTGCCATCATGCTCTGTGCAGAATCACACCTTTTTACCCAGCAGTTACTAATATTTAGCAAATACACTGTTGTGTTTATTAAGTTTTCATTTAGGCAAAAGGTCCTGCAATTAACACTGTCTTGTTTTTAAAACCATAAGTCTGCATTCAAAAAACCATAATTTACTTCAAAACTCAAGAGTGAAAGACCTTCATACCAGACTATGAGATGCAATAGGTAGTGACCAACCTGGGTTATAACTGATGCTCGGATTCAGCCAGGTTTTCCAGGGGACTGCAGAGCAGCCATTAAGGAAAGAGTTACTGCACACTACAGCAAAAGGTCTCACACTTGATACGCTTTAATTACTTAGCTGCAGCAGGGGAGAGTCACTGATGCCTAGCCTGGTTTGTTTCACTGCAAAAGGCTTCCACTGCTATTAATATTCACTGAGGGAAACTGAAATAACATCTTGTCTCCATGTGAATACCCTGGAATTATTACAGACAAAATAAATACAATGATTTTTACTTTTTTCCCCTCAAAATCCAGGACAAAAGAAACCTACCAGCTTGCAATGCCACCTGATAGAACAGACCTCTATTTCTACATAGAGTAGCTCTCCTTCAATGATGGCCTTTATCATAATGACAGCTTCAACACAAATAAACCCGCTTCAGCATAACCCAAGAGGTCAGCCAAGGACCCTAAGCCCCACAGCAGAAGCAACACACTGTAGGTTATCCACCAAGAGCCATCACCCTAGAATTCCTTGGCATGCTGAAGATGACCTTGAACTCTGCAGCACACAGCTTCCCATCCATACCACTGCCATGACACACACTGCAAAGCTGAGCTCATGGAGAGCAGCAAACAACAGCTTTTATCCAGCCTGTACACACCAAACCACCAGTACTGCAGAGAAAACCAGCAAGGACAAATGCCTTCCTACCAGCTACAGCAGCATCACTGCTCTTCTCAGAGGACAGTGTTGACCTCTCTCAAAACACTGAGTCAAAATCTCTTCTTTTCCCCATAAATTCCACTCTAAGGTAGTCTATTATTTTTAGATCTGCTAATGTTACCAAAAAGTTGAATCCTAACACTGAATCAAACTGTAGTCTCAGCATATTGGAAGTTTCTCTGCCCAAAATGAAACGTAGGTGCCATCTGTTTCAATCACACTAATCACAAGGAGACATAACATTGTGAAACTGGCACTTTTTAATAGACTTTGTTTTTTAAGACATTTCAAAAGCAAAGAGAAAGAGGACTGTGACATACTAGAGGTAGGACGTATTTAATACTCAGCAGCCAACAGCACCAACAAGCTGGACAGCCCACTGGACAAACCAGCACTAGAACTGCAGGAAAAGTAACTTTTGCTTAGGGAAAAGCTTGCTCCATTTGAAATTATATAAAAGTGAAAAGGCATCTCAGAACTAAAGGCATTTCCCAAGATATTCTGGGTTAGTACCTTCACATTACTGCACAGAAGTTTGTGATCTTTACCATCAGACTTCACAAAATAAAGAGAAATTCAAACCACCACACCCAACACACCAACATAGACACAAGCACTTGTTAGGTAATAAACCTGACAACTGGAACAGAAGCCAGGTAAATATTTACCGATTCCATAGTTGAAAGCTGTTGTTAGCACGACATATATTAAAATCCAACAGAGATGTGTCCCAAAAACGCTGTGCAATCTGAAAAACACAGGAAGGAGTTCATTAGAAATTAAAGCACAGGGTTTCACTCGCAATAAGCATGCTATATTCAAGTACACAAAGGCTACTAAATCCAAATCCTTGCCTAATCCAGAAACAAATTTCCTCATAACAAGTCTGCACAAATAGAACAACAGCTCTTGCTGCACCTTTCAAGATGTTTTTCCAACTACAAATTCCCAAAGTGAAATTTCCAGCGCCGGGCGAGAACCAGCAGGAGCTCTCGGCACCTAAGGCAAAGGGGAATTACATCCATTAACTGGTACATGAAACGGTTGGCAATTCCGAGCCAAAAACCCGGGTTTTCCCTGAACTTTTCACCATGGGTTTAGCGGTCATAGGTGACTGTCAGAGGGGTACAAGTTTTGGACAGCACAGCTCAGGCAGAGCCTGTACAAGTCATACAAGCAAGGGCAGAGCCTGAACTTTGCAGTTCAAACCTTTGAGTGTCTGCAAGGTGGAAGAGCAGAGCTTGGGCAGAGACACCAGTCTTAATCCAGATTTGTTATGCCCATGATCATAGAATCATAAAGTTATAGAATGGCTGGGGGTGGAAAGGACCTTAAAGATCATCTACTTCCCAATGAGAGCTACCTCATGGCTTTTTCCAACACAAGTGAATGCGTCCTGGGGCATTGACAGATCCCCTGATGGGGACCTGCAGTCCTGCAGAGTATGATGATACCTGCTCAGCACCTTTTCCAGCATGATTCCCCTATTCTTTTCACCCTCTTCTCCGTTATAAGACTCACAACTCTAACTTGACCTACCCACTTCAGCTGCACCAAAAGAGACTGGGAGGGGAAGCTGAACTTCCAACACCATTATCTGTAAAATCATTAGTGCTGCCTATTGACAGTAGTGACTGAGACCAACTGTGCACAAAATTATCAAAGAGTCCACAGAAATCCTGTCCCATGACATACTGACACCCAGTTCTGAAGATTCCTATCTGCTTCCTGGCCTACACATAGCAATTGTATTCACTACTTAGCTCACTTGTAAGACAAACATTAAGTACTGTAGCAATGCAGTAGTGATCACATATGAGTAAAGGACCTTCTACAACCAACAGTGTACCAGTTTTTTAATGAAACTTATTAAATTACTTATGAAATACAGCAAATACTGCAGTGAAAGATGCCCAATGCAGAGATCATTGGCAAAACCTGCCCTGCTGTGTGCTTTCCATCACTCACAGTGTTCCTGCCATGCAGAATCTAACATTTTAATTTAAAACTACCTCTGCTTCCAAAAGCCTAAGTTATAATTAGTAATGTTAGACACATTTATGCACCCAATTTTCTTAGCTTTAAGTCTGTTGAGAATATATCACTTCACAAATCAACATTTCTATCCTCATTTTCCCTTCTGTGAGCTTACAAGACCAACTGCTGGTCAAGGCTTGGTGTGTTGGACAAGGCTCCCATATGTGCCAAGCTAACTGCAGCTATACAGAAGGCCATTTGCAATGCAAACCACCAGACATTCAGTCTTCCTTTGTGTTGAAACAGTAGCATAAATACTAAATAATTAAGTGTTCAAGGTGACCAGATTCTGGTTTAAAACAGGGTCAGTCTTTCAAGACCTGTGACACTTTATTCTACTTTAACATTAAGCCATTTGGAAACTCTGGGTAAGGAGACACTTCCATTAAATTAAGTCTTTCAACTTCTAAGCTCTCCCACCACTTCTTTCTGTTCTTTCACACTGACCACGTCATCCTCAGCAGTTCCCCACTGCTGAGTTACCGGTTCCTCTTGCTGCACTCCCACACATCAGTAAACTGCAGATTTAGAGCACACAGAGCAACTTTTCCAGCATCCATTGAAAAAAAAAACCCAACCCAAAACCCTGGGAATTAAGTAATTCAAACTTCTTTAATAAAAGGGTATCTTGTGACTTCACAGAAATCCATATTTGGAGATGGAAATTGCTTTACAATCACAAATGTGACCTGAAAGAAACCAGTTTGCTTGCATTAAGATTAACTACAGACTATTTCCATCAAAGCAGCTGGGGCAAGCAGCTGCGCTCTGGCAGGGGAATGCTGACTGGGAAACACTGACTGGTTCCAGTAGCAAGGCAGGAGCTGGCTTCAGAGGCTGATGTCAGCCATGAAAGAACAAAACCAGAGCAGTTCTGATGCAGACTCACCCAGAAGGGTCTCTGTGGAAAATGTGTTCAATATTCAATGATTTTACACATCTAGGTATTTCCCCATTTGATAAGTGAATGCAGAAGCTGTCTGCTGAAGTCTCATTTCAAGCCATGGGAAGGTCAGTTCTCCCACAAGTAAGCATGGTTTTCTTAATTGTGCTTTTTTGAAGCAAAAAGTTGTGTTCTAATGACAGGCTTTCATTAATTGAGATTCTATGGTGTCCCAGAACCAAGACGTGTAATGGGATGTCAGTATGAGACGTAGATTCTGGTTTAGACCAATTTCTGAATGGAAAAAAAGAGACCTCTCGGGAGTAGGACATCCTTTTCCAAGGCAGTCATCTGCTTCCCTCTAAATAACGTGGGGAAGAGACTGAATTTCAATGAGGCATCTCTCTGAGGGCTCTGTGAAAATGTACACTGGGGAAAGCAGACACCAATGAGCTTATGCTTTCAGATGAGCTCCATTAGCTCAGATACAGAACTCAGGGAGGTATGAGTACAACGTATATGAAGGGAGAGGAAAACTAGGAATGTTTTCCAATGACTCCATAGGCATGTTCAGGACAACATGGTGAGACTGCCTTTACATCCTTACACAGCACCCGGAATACAAACACTAATCATTCACCCTGCTGAAACAGTGAGAAATACTTATTCTCAGAAACTGTAAAATCACATTACAATTCCAGAATCTGAGAAAACTGAGGTTGTAGGGAGAATCCATAAGCAGGCAGCACTACAAACATCATGTACTTACTATCAACTATACATACAGGTATTCCTGGAAAACACATTTTCTGCAACAACAGGGATCCTATTCCTGCCTGGTTACAGCATCCAAGCTGAACCCAAACAAGAGTTTGGGGAATCACCAAAACAGACAGCTTTGTGTTGGAAGGGCCTTAAAGCTCATCCAGCTCCCACCCCTGTCACAGGCAGGGACCCCTTCCACTGGAGCAGCTGCTCCAAGCCCCTGTGTCCAACCTGGCCTTGAGCACTGCCAGGGATGGGGCAGCCACAGCTTCTCTGGGCACCCTGTGCCAGCGCCTCAGCACCCTCACAGGGAACAGCTTCTGCCTCAGAGCTCAGCTCAGTCTCCCCTCTCTTGGGCAGGTTCAAGCCATTCCCCTTGGCCTGTCCCTACATCCCTTGTCCCAAGCCCCTCTCCAGGTTTCCTGCAGCCCCTTTAGGCACTGGAGCTGCTCTCTGGTCTCCCCTTCAGGAGCCTTCTCTTGTCCAGGCTGCCCCAGCCCAGCTCTCTCAGCCTGGCTCCAGAGCAGAGCTGCTCCAGCCCTCGCAGCATCTCCATGGCCTCCTCTGCACTCACTCCAGGAACTCCACATCCCTCGTGTGCTGTTGCCCCAGAGCTGGACACAGGACTGCAGGGGGGGTCTTGAAGAAGCAACCAAACTGCCCCAGAAACAGTGGAGAACTGCCCACCTCTGCCCCTTCCCATCAGTTTTGCTCACACACTCCCAAAAGCCAAGGGCAGCACAGCAGTTGAAGCTTTCCCTTGGCCTCTCGAGGGAAATAAGGATCATCAGATTTGTGACACTGTTATTTAAGAGCACACCCAGACTACTTTACACAGCTCAGGACTATTTAGAAAGAGGAGGAAGAAGGAGAGCTGTTGCACTGGAGATCTGAAGGGGGGGGGGGAAAGTTGCTTCCAAGAAATACACAGAAATGAGAGATAAATAACATGCCTTTAACTGAAATACCCTGCATCCTATCAGTAGTTTACAGACCACCCATCTCCCAGCACACACATGCTGAGCAAACTGTTCTGTTCAGTGGGACTGGACTCACACTCACTCATGCGTGCAGCTGCTCCTACACTCCAGGAACTCATTTCCAGCAGTGGTGTGAGCCACAGAAATTGCCTCTCACTGGGATTTACAAAGCAGCAAATACTTCTGCAGCAACACAGCGGCCAACTATGCTCATCCAGTACTGATTACTGCAGTGAAACACCAAGAGCAGAGACAATCCCACTAGTGTTTAAAAAGCAGAGGAAAAAGCCTTTCAATGCATTTCACTGTGCCAAAATTGCAGCACCAGGTAAAATTTGACAGCATTCAGAAACTAAGTAGGTAACGTATTTGTGGTCACAAGGTTCCTTTATTTTGCCCTGCAGATAAGTATGCAGAGAACTACATTTTCTTAAAGCTCCTGCCATATTTGCCACTTGATAAAAATACAAAATAACCTGATACTGTCCTCAAAAGCACAGATCAAGATACTTATGTATGGGCTGAAGAGCCTGAGGCTCATTTTATCCCACTGAAACAAGCATGAAGGAAGGGAAAGATGCAATTCCTGTGGAACCAAATCATCCCCGAAGTGTTTTAACTGAACGTCTGACATGGAGAACACAGTCCACAAGAAACTGGGGGTTGCAGTTGTTTAAATTCAGGACTAAGCTGCTTAGAGACCTCCACAGAATGAAAAGAATCCAGAATCTGTAATGTCAAATAAGTAGTTTTGATGTGTTCTAGGCATTTCTCAAGATCTGTGTTTGTTTCAATCCATATGACACCAGATACAGCATTTTCACACCAATACAACAGTCGGACTCAGCTTCCATCACCATTCACCAGGGCTGACCCTGAGGGATCACTCCACACTATTGTTGTTTACTTTACCAATATTCCCCATATCCCTTTGTGAGGGAATGGCACTTCTGTACAGTGGGTTTCTATGTCTTCTTCTGTAGAAATGAGGCTTGAGAGTTCAAATGGAATTTTGGTAGCTCAAAACAACTTCAGTTGCATTGAACTAAAAAATCTAATTATCAGAAGCCCAATATCTCATTGGGTTTAACCCATGCAAACAAACAGCAAGCAGCTGAGCAATACACCCTGAAATTACCGGACATGCCAACTTTATTACTGATTATCTGGTTCCTTTCATACCAGACATTTAATGTTCTCTGCTTGCAAGAACATCTCAAAATTGCTATCCTCTAAAATCACCCAGCTTTTCTCCTGAAAAGAGCCATGAGAGCAGCCTGAAAAGGTACTTGTCGAGGTAAAAAAACAGGGCTGTCAGAAGAGTCCCTGCTTTGACACAACCTGAGAGCTTAAATCACTGCAGTAACTCCTGTTTTCTTGGAGTGAAGTGGCAGAAGAGCAAAGCAAGCCTGAACAGTTTCCACTGAAACACGTTCTTTTTATTCTGTGCAGACAATTAAGAAGTTCTGGAAATATTCAAGTATGTTCCCCCATCTCTCCTCTTTCACCCTCTATCACCCTTCTGTGGCTTCTCTGATGAGTGGAAAGTATCAGCTCTGCTCCTTAACCAACCTTGGGCTAAAGTTCAAGGCTACAGCTTGCCCTTCTGTACTAGCACGCAAAGACAAGTCTTGCTCTGCCACTGTTTTCCAGGCTTTAATTTAATATGTTATTATCTCCCCTAGTTTTAGACAAATGTTAAATACCTTAAAGATAATGCACTCTTATCAGCAAATGGAAAAAGAAGTCTTAACTACACAAGCAACACTTGCCTTATAACAGCATTAACTTCCATCAAGTGGCTATCTTTATGATGAACAGCAGTAAGAAAACTGTTCGGCGTCCAAAACTCTCACTTCAGCAGCCTAGAAAGCTATAGGCATCCTTGTTTGTCAGACCCAATGCCTGCAAATATTCCTCCAGACCCTTACCATTTTTCTCTTTTAGAGCTCCAATATGAAATGTAATTACTCAAGACTGCTGGGTCCTTCCAGCCTGGCTGAATCTCTTCCAAAAAGATGCATAATCAGGCTCACTTCTTTACTAAACAATCTGCATGCACAAAGCAAAGATCCACTGCCTGGCTTTGGAAGAACACGTCGTTATTACTGGTACACAGCAAAAATTAATATACACATTAAGCCCATGAGAATGTGTTTCCAAGAAAACCATCAGCTCAGAACAGCAGCATCGTATTTGCTTTCATATCACCTGAACTGGTTAGCTAGCCAGCCATAAAATTCAACAGCAAGATGTACAGAACCCTCAAGCTGTTTATTTTAGCGTATGGTAAGCTGTTAAATCCTAAACCATTTGGAAGAGACACGGGATGCACAATGACATCGATATTCAAAGCAGAACTGTTCCAGGAATATTTTTAGTTCACATGAAAATGAGAAGAAATTGTAACCTCCGTATCCTAACCATTTTCTGAGCCCCATCTGAAAAGGAGTCCATTTCCAACCCAATTATTCCATAGGCAGACAATACGAAGGCAGTAGGAACAGCTCTGATTTTAAAGCTCAAGTATAGCCACACACATGCAGATATATAAAAGGAAGTGTGTAACATGGCTGAAAATCAAGCAGTTTAGAAAACAGGATCCAGGAAAAGACTTCCAGGTCAACACAGGAACGAACACACTGGAAGTTCAAGGAAAAGGCAGGAGGCAAAGACAACAAATGCTTTTCCTGGGTGCACAAACAAGAAGCACTGAAGAAAAACAAGCCCCACTGCAGTCAACTGCATGAGCAGTAATACTCTCAGACACTGGCAATTAGAAAGGTTTATAGGAAAACTAAAATAATCAGTATTAGAAAACTTAGTGTACATTCAAAATGTACAGAATTTATGTTTTCAACAAATAAGAAAAATATAATTAAAAAAATATATATAAATAAAACCCCACAGCCAGAGGATTCTTCAATTCCTGTCCACAGGAACCTGTAAAAGAATCACAACAGATTCATCTGGCAAAGAAACTGAGATGCTGGATTTCCAGCTTACATTTGGCAGAGCCATCCTAGACACCTAAAACCAAAAATCACCTCCAGTGACCCGGGAGCATTTCTACCATGCAAGATCTAAAGCTGCACTATAAGAGAAGGGACACTGAAAGGTGGATTTCAGAGACAGACAACAGTGCTGCTCACCTCTGAGAGTTCAAAAACCCACCATGCTGAGAACAAAGACAAGCTAAAAAATCTTGAAGCTTCAACTTGTCCTAATTAAGCTGCAAGACGCTGGCCTTCAACAACCCAGTGAAGACAAGAAGAATGTTCTCTGGAATTAAACCAGTAATTTAAAGTTAGATCATAGCTGCTGTCATATTTCAAGTATCTTCTCCTTTTCATTCCTCCTAAATACAAGTCTGAAGTGGGACAAAGACATACTTCCTGTCATCAGACTTAATATCTTTCCTGTAACTTTACTAAGAGCCCTTTACTAATCCGTTCCACTCAAATTCCCTTTGTAGGTTCTTAGGGAAGGAAGGCAGGCTAACAATGCTACTAGACTAGAAGAGCACCACTCAAAAATAAAGTCCACAATTTCTTACTCCATGCTCAATTTTAACACATTTAGAAAATACAGACAATTCTTGGAATTAAAAAAAGTGACAGACACAGTTGTCACCTTTACAGTCTGAGACATTTGCAACCATGCAATTCAGTGACAAATTGGATCCAGGTTACTATTAATAACTGAACTGTTTCCTTTCCTTTCTGAAAGCCGATTTGTGAAAAGGATGCAAGCATCCCATTTTAAAACACGCTAATTAGCCAAGAAGGAGTCAAGGAAGTCAACATTCAGCCTCCAAGAACATATACAGTCTCTCTCTAGAGGAAAAACCATAGCAAACTTACCCAAAGAGTGCTCCATCACCCACTCCAATCAGTGGTGTACAACCTCCTCCACCAAGAAAACTCTGTGTCATCACACAAACACTACAACCAGACACTTCAACAACTCACACATGGGTTTCTATGCTTAAGAATATGCAGGTCTCACTCAAAGGCTCACAACCGGATACGTGCAGCATTACAAGGAAGAGATTACACCACTACCTGCTACAGCAGCAGATCTGGCTTGATGACCCATGAGGTCCCCAGAAAGCAACATGAGAAAGGCAATTGTTAAAATGTGCTCAAGACTTCAATTTCCAGAGTTACGATGAGTGCTTTACAATAACCTCAAATTACATAGGAGAGACCCTAAAGAAAGCACCTTCTCAATTTACACAGGGCATCTCTTCCCTGTTGTCCAGGTCCTGGCAAGTGAAGGTCAGAATAAAAAGGTTCTTTAAAAATACCACATAAATTGAAAGCACCTATAGCTTTCACTGATTTTTTTCCTCTTCTATTATAAACCCCGAGCAGGTTTAAGTAGCAGTTGCCATCATTAAAGAAGTTGCTCCCCTCCCATTTTCCATTCTCCTGAAGAACGAACATCCTGTCAGCACTGGGTACCGGTGCTGAAGCAGGAGGCTGATGCCGTCTCACAGCTACGGAAAGCAGGGCTGGAGAGTGGTACAAGGAGGGCATGAGGCTGATATCCACAGAGATACGCTGAAGAGCATTGTTAAATAACAGAACAAGGGAGTCAAATGTCTGCCTGTGTCCATCAGTGGTGCCCCAGCTCCTTCAGAAGGGCTCAGTAACCACAGAGTGGAGCAGGGAGACCCCTGTGCCTCCCCAGCTTCTCCCTTGGGCAGCTTCTGGAGCTCATCCATGGACCAGCTTCACCTGCCAGCCCAGCACAAACCTCACTCACCTCCCTCTGCCTGCTGGCCTCCTGCTTCAGAAGGGGCTGAATGGCTCCTGTGCTGCAGGAAGGGTCAGGGAGCCTCAGCCCCTTGCCACAGCGGTGAACCGGCAGTGGTCACACTGTGAAACCGCACCCCAGGAAAGCCTACAAACACCTAGGGAAAGGGCACATCCCTCCCTTCAAACACACTGCCGTGCAAACAAACAGCACAGAGGGTGGCAAGGAAAACGGTCAGAGGACAAAAGGACAGAGGGTCAGGATTAAACCCCTTGATCCCCAGCCAAACAGCCTACCCGTAAGTCCACACAACCTCCAGAGCCAATTTAAAACCCTGAGTGTGCTATACTTTAGGTTATAAAATCATATTTAGGCACCTATTTGAAGCGCTCTTTGCTCTGCTGGTGGCTAAAAACAATTCCTTTGTCATCAAATCTTGCTTCAGTAAGCTGACATAACATTTTTAACTCAGGAAATAAGGTAATTATGGTTCAAGGTAAACAACTACAACTGTGCATCATAAACAGTTTCTAATTTTAAGCCTGAGTCCCTCTAATGCCATCCATATTTCAAAGGTTTCCTTACAAATGGTTTAGGTTGTCTACGTAGCTTGTGACTGAGCCCTGCTGCTGATGAGCATCAGCAGCAGGCCTTGGGGAAGCCATGGGCAGGCACAGCAGTTAAAAGTCCAGCAGATGCAGCAGGTGAGCTCCTGTATCAAAATGAGTCAAGGTAAGGCAAACATGAAAGAAGGAAAATACACTTGGAATCTTAAATAGCTTGAGAGGTAAAAACTGCGTCTCTTAGGAACACACAGAAAACAGCAAGAGCTGAGACCAAAGCTCCTTGTACTTACGCAATGTTTGCTGTGAGTCGTTTTCTATGCCAGCCTCAGATGCCCCACTCGGCTTCCCCAGTGGCACAAACAGCAGGAATTCAAGTTACAACTCGCTGCGAGGGTATCAGCTACCACGGCATTCAGCACAAGGCAGTAAACTCACCTACAGCCAGCGCGCTGTGTCTAAACTAGCCCTTGTGCTACTGCTGCCATAAAACAGTCTCCACAGTTACTCACAAACAAAGCCTCGCAACAAACAGAGGGATCTCAAGCCAGCAATGCTGAAGCACATCATCTGAACTTGTCTGGAACTACAATGAGGTATTGAGGGCAGCAAGCTGTCTGCCTCCAGGATGAATCATTACACACAGAGGTAGCAATAACTGCAAGTACTGCTCATAGGTGTTAGCCTGGTAGGCTTTCATTCCTCCTCACCCAAAGAAAAAGCGCTAAATTACAACCAAAAGGAGGACAGCTGAATAAGAGAATGGAGCAGAGACCGAATGGAGTAGAGAAAATGAGACCTGACACAGACAAAGCATTCCAGAACAGCTGAGCTCAGAAGGGACAGAAGTGGTCAAAGCCATTCAGCAGCCAGTTGTAAGAATGCTGTATAGTCCCCTGCAGAAAAGCAACGAGGAGGAATCCCATGGTGAAGCCTGGGGAGCTCCTCCAAAACTTGTCACCATTAAGGTTTTCCAAACCACCCCACCCCACTGCTGCTGTTGTTGCCACAGAAGGAATTTCAACCAGAACAATTATTTCCACCACATTTTTTCCTGCCGGGAGAAGAAAAATGGCAATTCTGCACTGAAAATAGTGTGATTTGCACAGTAGATCATACAGCAACACCAGTCTCCTTCTGAAAGGAAGGACATGAACGTGCCTCGAATCTGGTGTGCAGCAGCAGGAATGTATTTTTAGATACAACCATTTGAAGGCAGCAATATGGTGGAAGTCTCCCAGGTTGAATTTCGCCGTGGGAGGTTAATCTCCGTGCACCCTGGAGAGGGCAGTTCATTAAGAGGCTGTTCAGAGCAGAATGAAACAATTCACCCAGTCCCTGAAGAAATCCCTCTCCCTGTGACTGCACACAGGCAGCTCCTCTGAACTCTCCAGCAACCCACATCTCATCCCAATTTGTACCATTTCCCTGGTACCAGCAGCATGTCCAGGCTGTGCTAGAAAGCACTCCTCCCCTCCACATCTCTAGCACAATTAAGGCAGCTGAATTGAAGGCCGTCTTCAAAGCACAACACGGGGTGCAAAGCGGCTCAAAGTCAACCCAAGCACCCAAGAGAAGGAGGGAGCAGAACAACAGCTTGGCTTTATAATGTTTTATCTGCAATTAACACTTCTTCATGACTTCTGATAAGGTAACGTATTAGCTGTCAGACCAAACCCAAGTGCAAATAAGTGAACCTTCAAACATCTCCAAGCAAAGCTTCAGGAAGAGTCAAATAGCTCTTTCTGCCACCAAAGCCACTCTGGCTCTCTCTCATGCTAACGAATGTTTAACCTAATTATCAGGTAGAGGACTCTATTCAAAAGGTAACTTAGTCACCACTGCACTAGTTTGTACCCGAATTGAGCAATCATGGACAGCTCTTCAGAACCACACCTTTGGGAAAACAACACCTCAAAGGCTCAGTGACAGACCTGCCCCAGACCTGGGAGGGACCCATAACACAAATGAGCCATCCCATGCACCCATTTACAGACAGACTACAGGGTCGTTGGGGTCAGGCATGCTTGCTTGTTTTCAACCATTCAGAGGGCCCAGCTACACTCTGTCGATACAGTGACACCCCCTTGACATGAACCACGGGCTAAAGAGCCATTGCACACCTCTGCCTTCAGCCCATATGAAGTTGTTCCTACAACATGGGAAATACCAAGTCAACAGCAGCTCAAAAAATCGCCTCTGCGTACTTTCTTACAGCATTACATATTTTATCACATAAAATACTTTCAAATTTTAAAGCATTTGGTGTGGAACAATTCTGGGGTAGCTGGAGTAAGGCACAAACGGAATAAAATCCAGATAAACCTATGAATTAGAGTGTTCATTATTTCATAGGTTGCCAGCAAGTGTGACTACCATCTGACACCTTAGAGGTGCTGGCAACGAAGGGATGCAGAGCACATTACCCACACCCTTTGAATGGAGTACCTCCGAGTATCACAAAGGTGTCAGTGAAGGACATGAACTAATGGTCAATTGTGAGCATTTATGTGACAACAGGGAGGAAAAAAGAGTAAGAAAATGCAAAAAGTCTACATGAGAACCAGAAGTCCTGACTATAGCAAAGCCATTTTTCAGACTTTTATTAAAGTAGATTGGCCTTTGACTATGAACCACACTTGCCTCTTGTACACAGCAGAACAGCACTACCATCGTACAGTGGAAGACAGAAATATGCAAAGGGGGACAGAGGCAGCAAGGCTAGACCATCCCCACAGCACACACTGCACTGCTTATACACCTCAACACTGAACATTTCTCACAGCTCATTTATTTAATATCGTTCACAGCTCTCATGGAAGGAAGCAAAACTGTGCTAAAATATGGTGTGTAGGTATAAGAAAAATAAAGGCTGATTCAGCCCTGCCTCCCCTCCTGAGCCTGACCTCCCCCAAGCACTTTAAATAGGATGTTACCACTACTTGTTTATACGCCATTACAGGGAAAAAATGCTCGGTTTCCTAATACTGCATTACAGAACAAGATGTTACTCAATTCTTTTTGTAAAGGACTGTGAAATAACCGAGAGACCATATGCAGCTGAAAGCATCCACGTGCTGGAGTAATCCGGACTTACGTAACAGATAATTGGCATCTCACCACACAGAGCAGGAAAGGAAAGGCCAACACACACAAATCATCTCTGAGACATAAAACCCAACTGTAAATTCGGTTTGAGGAGCCTGGCTCAGAGGGTCATTGAAATTCACTTCTTGAACTTACAGTTTAAGGTTTCTGCCATGACAGTAGACAGAAGAGAATCCCAAAGGGTTGACCTTCTCTCCTTCACCTCATCCTGTCGAGCAAATATGAATCATTTGCTAATTGAAGAGCTCAGTTTAAACCAGTGTCACCATGACTCTGATTTCAGCAGATGGAAGGCAAGTCCTTCCAGGTTTCAAGAAGCCTGGAGAAAGGCGGAGATCAGCATCCTTCTATTTTCTCAATGCACCATAAAACATCAGTTACCTGAGCACAGATGCTCCTGGAGATCACACTGTACCTCACCCCCGTAGCCACAGCAAAGACAGAGCACCCACTTCTCCATGACCATGGTAATCACCACATCCCCCTGCCCCCTCAGATGAGGGCAAAGCCAATCACCATGCTCGGGCTTGTACACAGGGGTAACATCTAACACCCTAAACCACCCCTGCCTTGGGACAACACCACTACCTTCAGCTGTAGAATCTGCTTCCTGCCACCAGCTGCAGTGGACATCTCTAACACAGCACAGTTCAGAAGAACAATAGCTATGGCATTGGGTAGACATGGACAAAGCAGCCAAAAAGAGGTACAAAATAAACCCCAAATCCACAGACAGACAGGCCACCAACACAACTAAGGACCTTCTCCATCCCCTTCCTACCTGCTCTTAGCCAAAAGGAAAGTTGTCTTTTTAGAAGCACAGAGAAGTGCTCTGGTATCACTCCATTAGACAAAGCTCACTGCTGTTAGGTGCCAGACTTGGGGTGAAAGGGAAGGTGTTTGCCCAGCTGCAAGCACCACTATAAAGACACAGACAAGTTATTATGAAAAGCAAGTCAACTTTTTACACACAGATAAAGGATAACAAGCGTTTCACAGCTGCGTTTCAGATGTTTAAGATCTTAAACTGAACCATAGGAAAGCGTGTCACTAGTTAGGCTATTACAGCAAATGAAATGAAAATTGAAAATGAAGTCTAACAGACATTAAATTTAACTAAATATACATCAATTCCATAACCATCATAATACATGGTTCTTATGACAAAACTTCTGTGGAACATAAAAGCACCCCTGATAACCCTGAATATTAAGCTGAGGTACCACAGGCATCTTACAGTTTATATAAATAAAGTGCCTCCTACAAATAACCATGGTTCCTTGGGCGAGAACTGCCGCATGATTAACAGAGGTCCATTATAAAGGCAATACATAACCCAGCTCCTGCTAGTAGTCACTGCCACATCAGACTGAGTTTCTATGGCAACCAGGGAGGAAAATATAAAGCAAATTACAGTTAAATGAAAATTATTCTCCATGACAATATATGTTAATGCAGGAACATTTGCAAGGCCATTCTGGATAAAATGTTTACATTCACACATGTGTTTACTAAAATAAATAAAAGGCAGGCTGGAAGTGCTAATGGATCATCCATCTATAAAGATCAGAGTCTCCCTTCTCTCTCCCCCCACCCACCCCCCCCCCAAGTTTTAATGTATGCAGAATAGAATTATTCAAGCTGATAGACTGGAAAACAAACCACCTCAACAAAGATATCTGTACATTTAGATAGAACATATAGTTTTTAAAAAACAGGTTTTAAGAAGATCTAACATGTACAGGTTTGGATGTTGTCCTTCAATTTTCCTGGCTGTAAACAAAGAGCACATTCATATCTCCCCATCCCAGCAGAAAACGCTTTCAACGAGAGGTAAAGTCACTTGGAGTATTTATAGAGATTTGAATGGAATAGGAATAGTGACTTATCTTAAATCAGCTGTGTAAGTTACTTCTTGAAAACTGAGCAGTGCTTTGTATCTCAGAATTGGTGGCACTGACTATAGCAGTGTCCTACACCTTACTGGGGTTTCAAAGCAGCACAGGTCAATGAGAACCTGTTGTCAGGTATTTTTACAATAGCCCACATTTAAGTCTTGAAAAGGTTTGCCTACTCTCCCACCATGATCACTCAGCCTAAGCAGTCCTTTTTATAGGGAATATATCTCTGGTTTTAAATATCTCCTGAAGCACAGGTGAAGTTAATTGAAATGAGGCCCATTCAAGAGGCAGCCACTTGGTTTATTTTAACTCACTTTGCTCGTGCCCCAAAAGAAAAGCCCACAGAAAGAAAGTAGGTTATAAACTAACTTACAGTCTCCTTTCCACTGTGAAGCACCACGTTTTAAGAACAGTTTAAAATGCTGCACTGGAAAAAAGCACCCTTCTCAGCCGCTTTTCACAGTTCCCCCTGCCAAGTTCCTTTCCCATGGAAATGGTCTGCCTGTTCCACGAGTAACACAGGTGCAGGTTTCTTAGGAAGACCCAGAAAGAGCACAAGGCACTTTTTGAACCCATTCCAGTGAGCTGGGAACACAGAGGACAGCATTCACTCCACTGGCACATCTGAACTCACTCTGAACACGCTCCCACTGACCTCTGCATCTGTCTCTTGCCTCCACCTACAGAACAATACTTGAATCATGAGGATCATAACTTTTTATGGCAGTGGGAAAACTGCAATATTGTCCACAAGTTTACTCCACCCTGCACATAAAACTGCTCATAGGTTCAACCATAAAGCAAACAACCTTCTTTGAAGTTGAAGTTAAAGCCAACCTGGAAAAAAAAGCCTGCATTAACATTTTACATAACCACCCTCGAGGACAGCATCACTCCTTAGTCATCTGGTGTGAGTGTTGTCAAAAGCAAGTTAGGTCAGAAAGGATCTGAGTAACAAAGCTCTTTACAGGTGAGCTCAGGTTACCCACAAACACCAAATGCACACACCACCAAATACATTCCAGTCATGCTCCACTTTCCCCAAGGATCACTTGCTGCAGAGCCCACAGAAGCATTACCATTACCATTTCAACTAATGCTGTCACTGATCCACAACTCCCTCTACCTTCCTCTCTACAGTCATATGCAGACTATCTCTGTGCAACACAAACAGCTACAACCCTTAGACTAAAAAGAAAATAAATAATAAATCTGCAAATCGAACCACAGTCGCTGGGTTCCTTTCAAAACCTTCCCAAATTGGTAGGATCGAGTTTCTATTGAATCTCCTTGCTGCATGTTGAGCTGGAGGGGCTGAACGTTGTTTCCACAAAAGAACTTCTGAAACCACAGGCTGCATGTCTGCACCAGCAAGTATTTATATTCTGTGCACACATCAGATTATGCGTACACACACCATCCTCACTGGGCTTCAAGCAGATGAATCCTACCAGGCCCTGCTACCTTCCCTGTGCCAGAGCTATCAGGTCATGTACCCCACTTCCTGCTGATGTGCTCCCACATCCTTTTGTGAAGATCTGGCTTGCTGTGCCAAAAATGCATCCGCATCAGAACAGTCATCTCTGTAAACACAAGCAAATGCATGCTTACATGGAGTCGAATTCTAGAGCAAGCCAGGCAGCTCACAGCTCTGCTCTCATGCCCCAGCAAGCAGCAGGAGGTTCAGGGGGAAGCCAGGCTGCTAGGCAATACTAAGCATGCAACACTGCCAGCAGACCTCCCATGCACCCTTCTCTGCTGCAAGCTGCATCGAGTGAATTAGCACCAGATGGACGAGGTAACAGCTCTGAAGAGACTCTCTGAGGGATTCTTGCAGATTTCAATTACCTGCACTGCTCAGTAAGAGCAAATTCTGCCTACAACTATTACAGTAATGTCATAGAAAAGAGCCCCATCGTTCATATCCAGGATGAATCCATAAAGAGAAGGATTCAAAAAGCTGATCTAACCAGAGACAGCAGCTGGTCACAGGGATGCAGCAGAAGTAATAAGCCATTACTGGTACACACAACAGCAGTCCCAATGCTAATAGCACCCCCAACTCTTATCCCTGGCAGCAGTCTCCACGCCCCCAAATCCTTCACCTCTTGATGCTACCACAGCTTCACTCCATTTTCAAGCACTTTCCTCCCACCATGCAAAAACGAGGCCCAGATCTCAGGAGGGGTATGGAGATGCAGGATGATCTCAGAGAGAGAGAGAAAGGCAGGAACAAACGTAAGAAACATCAAAAGGCAGACGGGCTAAAATTAGAGACAACGATCCTGGATGAGAAGGACTAAGGCAAGAGCAGAGCACCAAGCATAACCTCCATCAGATGAGGCTTCTGGGAAGGGGGGGGGACAGGCAGAAGGGAGAAGTATTATGGGGGCTGCAATAGAGGAAGCTAGCAGACAGAACAGACTGCAGGAGTAAATTCAGGCATTTCAGAACTATAACCTGTAGCTTTCTAACTAAGAAGCTCTACTCAACACACCACGAAAAGGCCACAGAGTTGACTTCTGTCTCACCTCTTCTCCCCTGAACCAGAGAGCTAACTCAAAGGCAACTCCACTGTCACCACAGAAGGAGTTTAACACCCTGGTACCAGGGCTGATCACAGAGCAAGCAATTTAATTTGCCACCATCATGCACAGCAGAGAGCAGCTGAGTAAAGCAGGCCACTTCAAAACACAGTCAGAAAGCCAGAAGCCTTCTGGGCTGCTGGCAAAATGGAGGGTATCAAACAGATCAGAGACCAGGACAGTCACAATGCAGGGCCCCAACACGTACCCAGATGCAAGCCACAGCAAGGAAGGAAGCTAGAGAAGATACAGCAGCTATCAGCTATCCTCGCTTCCAGAACTAGCATATTCTCACATGTCCTTTCTTGAATGGTAGGACAAGAAACCACATGAGTTGGAATAAAAAGGTCAACATTCAAGGAGAACAGGCTTTCATCTTCAAACCTGACTAATGTATTCAACGCTTGGACTGTGAAAGCTAAAGTTGTACACACACAAAAAAAACAGGCTTGCTTCTTACATACCCACGATCCAGCTTGGATAAATGTATTTGCCTGTGCCTGACTGCAAGATGAAACCAAGGAGACAGCTAGCTATGGGAAGCAGCCAAACACTGTAACTAGAGCACCAGCTCACCCAGTGGTATTTAAACAACCGTAGCCCAGCCATGAGCAGGATGTTTGTTTCCCCCACACAACCCCCCCTTTCCTGAATCCACCTATAGTTCTTCCCAGCATCGGCATGGCTAATCTCATCCATCTATCTAAAGATATAATGATAGCGGTACGTTATAAATAGGCTTACATCTCCAGTCCATGCAAGGCCTGACGCAACGGTCGGTGCAGCAAGCAGTGTGTGTTGTTACGACAACGGTGACATTTCACAATCCCCAATAGCCTGTAGAACATGGAAAACACCAGACCGAAAGTGTAAAGTCTACCCAAAAGATTACTGCTTTCCACCGGATACAGTCACTGCCACAGTCAGCAGGATACCAGATCCGCTGCCTCCTCCCAGCTGAAGGCAGCTATCAGGAGACCATTCCCAATGGGAAACTTCTTGGAACTCTACCTTGGCTCCTCCTGGACCTAACTGGCCTGCAGAACACCCAGCTACTTACTAGTAATTCGGAGCTCCTGGTACAACTTGTTTACACAGAGCGGGTCATAGGATAGGCTGGAAGGTGTAAGCAGGATACAGTTTTATGGCTCTGAACTCCTGCCCAGATAAGCTGATAAGGCTCCATATTTAGGGGGAGGGGAAGCTTTCATGTGACTGTATTTAAAATGAAGACGCGTCCTAAACTGCATTTAAACATTTTATACTTAATAATTAAATTTCCATTCATATTATTTTCCTTCAAAGCTATTCAACAGGGTTTTTTAGGAGATCCTAATTACACATCCTTTCATTTCCTATCGAGATACTCGGAGTAGCACAGCATTACAAACCCTAGCTCCCCAGCCTCCTGCTGCACAGGCTGTCAAGCCTTCTGCGACCGGCTGCCTCTGGATCCTGGTGCATTTTTCAGAGGGTAACATCTCCCCTCTTTGCCATGCCCATGACACATATAAGGCAGCTTTATGCTGCTCTGAAAGTAAATCTTTTTGACCTTTTCTACACCAAAAACCTGCCAGTCTTAAAAGAAAATGAATTACAGCTTGTTCAGTGTTTGCTTCCCCCCCGTTACCCACAGCCATTTAGCCACCCCTCTGTGACACCCAGCAGACATCACATCCCAGCTGAGCACCTGAAGCCGACCGCTCAAAGGAGCATCGCCTTCATTTTCTCAGAGCAAATCCAACACAACACAAGAGGAAAGCAGATGCTTTCTCGCTATTCATAGGTGAGAAAAAACACCAGTTCCCTCAGTACTGAGTTGAGACAAAGCTTCTTTTGCACATACTGAAAAAGTTTCCTACCCTTTCCAATTTCAAAGCCTGTAAATTTTGTTGCTAAAGAAACAGACACGCATTTTAGTCACATATGAACCCAGCACAAACACCCTGCACCTACCAGCAGAATTAATATTTCAGCATTTCCACAAAATATGGAAAGATGTAACCTTTGGTTTACTAATACAAACACAATATATACAATCAATATCTTGCTCCTGCCAATGCAGGAAATATTCATCGGACAAGTTTGGTTTTCTTAGAGACAGGGGAAGAAAGGCTGCCTACAGATTTTGAGAGGATAAATAGTTCAATGCATGAGTGCCAAGGGCAGTGCTGCACACATCCATATGGCAGGGACAATGCAGACAGTAATATATGCTCCACATCACCACCCTGACAGTGCCTTCAACCCTGACCTAGAAAAAAACATCACTTTCTCTTGGCTACAACAGCTAATTCACTCTCCATCACCGCTACCCCGCAACGTTAAGGACTACCACAGCTCCTCATTTACACTGGGGCAGCATCTCTCAGCTGTTCCTGTTCACAACAGCTATGCTGCAGCAAGGGGAACAACTCTCATGATGAACTTAAAGATGAACATGAACCAGAAGAGATGCAGGTTTCAGAAACCCTCTGTAGGAGCTCAGGCCTTTTTCACTCCCAGAGCTGAAAGGGGCAGGGAAACCCAGGATGGTTTCTCATATGTGAGGCCTGGCAAGAGAGCAGGCACAGGGGGAGAGGGGAGGCTGCTCCTGTTGACACCATTCCCAATGGATGCAGGACCCCGTACATCATATCAAAAGGCTGGAATAGCAGAGAGGAAAGAGGCTGCTCACTGGGGAAGCCTACCCACCACAACCCTCATGGCCAGAAAGCTTCATGCTCCCAAAACTAACTGTGTGCACACTCCCTGCCCCACTGTCCTGTTTTGGTGGCAAATTGGTCATTTCTCTGCATCCTTCAGTGTGTGGAAAACATTAAAGAATCGAGAAGAAGAATTCTAGAACCCAAAATACCTGATATAATTAACTGCACCTTCTAACAGGATTATTTCCTTTCCTGACCCCAATTACTCCTTCAGTTTATTAAAAGGAACTTGTATACACAGAAATGTTAACACCCTGAAGAAACACGTAAACAGAAAAAAGTCTGAGGGCACCATTATAAACAGAGTTAATGCAGCTCAGTGATTGGAAATGGATCTTGAAAGCTGTCAGATCAAAGCAAGATCCTTCTCGTGTAAGGACTGCATTACCCTTGGAGCCACAGAGCTAATACCATCTATAAAAATATTTTGCTCAAGTAAGTTAAGAACAGCAGCGTTTCATCTGTCAAAAGGTGCGAGGCTTTTATGGGATTAGCCATTCCACATACAGCATAAAAATTAGAACAGCTTTCTGAAAGCCCTCAGCTCAGCTGACAGAGACTACACAGACCAACATGTGTGCCTGCTTTCTTCACACGCTACAAGCCCAACAGATTTTTCACTGCTATTAGCATTTAAGCTGCTTTTTATATATATTTTTTATACGCACTTGTAAAAGATTACAAATTGGCATCACCTATAACCAGCCACAGACGAAGCCTGCACCACCACCCAGGCTCAGCCAAATCAAATACCAAGCAACAGCACGACAAAATACATCAGAAAGCACCAGTTCTCACACAGGAAGGCTTGGAAATTCCAGGTACAGCTGAACACCCTCCAGAGCAGCCTCCAGACTGCCGGCGCTGACAGCTTCCCCCCCTCCTCACAGCAGGATACTGAAGACAGCATTTTGCCCAAGCATATTAAGGCTCTGGCTGCACAAGCCCATAAGGTTTAGGATGCCTGTGATTTCAGATAATTGGCTACACCAGCTTTGCCTTTAACATTCCTGAGAGTATTTTTATGACCATGCATCAGTGACACACAAATTACATAAGACTTGGCGGAGAATCCCACTGCTCTGCACCCTCGGAAAAGGCAGTTCCCTCTGTGCCACTGATCCCTCGCAGGGAAAAGAAGTATTCCAAAGCCACAAACAAATGACTCCTGCAAAGTGTGATGCAGACTGGTTTAAATTAGATGGGGTAAAAATACATGCGGGCTTATCTCAGAACACTGAAATCTTTGCTATGGAGACACCAGTTCTCTCCACGGCCTTTCACAACTGGAATACCTATAGTTCTGACTCGTCATGGGGGGAGCAGGCAAGCTACCTTTACTAGAGGCCCATCAAGGAAATAGGATTAGCATAACAAGCAGCATGTAAATATTTCCAAGTATTATTTGCTTTGCTGTACTGGAAAGCAGCAGTTCCTGTCACTACTTGCTATGTATCTACCAATATTAATACCGAGGAAGAGTTTCAATCCACGAGGCAGACGGTCAAGCCTGAAATTCAGGTGCTGCTCGGGAGGCAGGAAGAGGAAGAGGGGCTAACCCTCGGGAGGGAGCCTCGCTCAGGCATCTCACACAATGTAATTAACCAGCTCCTGTGCATTTCCTTCCCTCAGAGAAGGATTTCTTCACCGAGTAATTAGACTGTCCCAGTTAAGACTCAAGTCACCACACAATGTATTTTCCCCCCAAAACAAAGCTTGGAGAAGATTCAAGTACTACTTACAAAATACTGCAGTTTCCTCATAGTAACATAAAATTCTTCCTAGTTTTTGCCTTAGTCACTGCATATATCTAGAACTATCTGAAACCCACAACTAACTGAAACTGAGACCCCCCACAACCCTGGTTTTACTCCTGTATTCAAGACACTCCATTATTACAGAGCATTGCCTTCTTTTAACATACAGAAAAACAGGAAGTAAAAAAACAGCACAAAAACAATCGTCCTACTTCAAACAGGCATCCAAAGGCCACAACATAAAGACAGAGAGTACAGATTAAATGCTGTAAAGATATACTTGTCAGGAGCCTTCCTTTGAAGTATCTGCAGGAAACACTGTCATCACGCAGCCATGTTACAATTACACAGTTAAAATAATCACCACCAGTCGTGAGCAGTCCATCTGGTTTACTGAGAGGCAGCACTGCTGGTACAGTATTGATTAACATGACTAGTCTTCACTGACCCTAGAGAAATACATTTGTCTGCTCTACTGAACAGCAGAAGAACACTGCATGACACTGCGAGATGCTTCAGTTTGTTTAGAAGTGGTTTTGGGGACTCAGTTGATGAAAACTTAAGTAGAAAATACAATCATTTGAACAGGTTGTCTGTCACACAAGAAGGGAGAAATGAAACACAGTGTTCTGCTGAAGGGCTTTTTGTTTTCAGGGTATTTATTGAGTTTTCTTCCCCCACCCAAAACAGACATTCATAATGGACGATCTGCATGTTTAAGTCTGAGAAAATGCTATTACAATATCCTAAAAACAAAAACCAGCACATTTAAAAAATAATTTCACCCTGAGCCTTTTTAAAAAGAAATAAATGAGGATAGAGACAACAGTTAATTTTCTAAAAGCAGAAGCAGAACTGAACAGTAAAACCAGTTGTGAAACACTAAATGTAACATCTCCAGCTCTCAGCCTGTCAAAGCAGCAAACGCTTCCATGACCAGGGATCCTGTCATCACTGTAGTGAACAGGAACAAGGCAAAACCAGTCGGGAGATGGTCACGAGGGCAGGAATCAAAAGGATTACACACACTCCAACTCCAGCACATTGTTGGCTACACAGGCAACTCAATCTGCTGTGATTTTCTCAAACCAGACCCTCAGCACTTACTCAGACAAGTCTGGAGGTGATGCAAGTCCCTGCTAGCCCAACAATACAGGTTCACAAACCTCACAGAGGCCCAAACCGCCTGTTACTGGGAGGACACAGACAAGATGTGCCCTGGCAAGTTCTATCTCTTCCTGCACTACCTCCTTTAGGACTGACGGGTTCTACCAGGAGCAGACCTGGAGCATCTCTGCATGAAAAGCACTGAGCTCCACAGACCCTGTGGCAAGAACAGGCGCAGGGGACACAGGGCAGCACAGACAGCACAGCTCTGCCTTGGGGACATAGGTTGGCTGTGAGGGTAACTGCTTCAGGAGCAGCTCAAGGAGAGCCCTGAGCACACCCTTGGGCACAGACCACCCCTCGGAGCGAGATCCTCCACACAGGGAGCTTCCCACAGCAGAAAACAGGTCACACAGCTTCAGGGTGATGCTCTGAAGGAAGGAGGTGCAGAGAGTTTCCCTGCTGAGACACAGAAGCAGGTCTGGCTCCATGCAGCATTTTAAACCCTTTCACTGCACGCCACCACAACCACTTTAAAGTGCTCCAACCCACCTTCGGCTGCCAGTAAATCAGTAAATCCACTTGGTGAAAAGCCAACATTTTTCTTTTTAAGTTAATCAAGGCAAATATTTAGCTCCTGGTAAAGCACACACAAAAGAATGTATCGATGCCATCTGAAAACAGGCGAGAGTTAATCTGCTTTTGGGTCTCCATGACTCTATGGAGTGTTTCCCCCCACCCAGAAAAAAAAGCAAAATAATTGGGGTGATTACACAAAAATGTTTCATTTTACGAACAAGGAAACAAAATATATAAATACATTTAATTCCAAGCTCCTTAGATGTATATAATCTCAGGGAAGCACACAGCCACTACAAAGCATTACATTAACAAGATGTTTCCAGCTAAACGTCTTTGCCTGCACAGGAAAGGGGAAAAACACCAAATGAATTGGTCTATACCCAATTTCAACAGCCATCTCAAGGGGAATTTCGCTTCAAGAGCAGCCTGGAATTCGTTCTCTGCCTATAGGGCCGTGTCCCCAGCGGTAAGAGAGCACTTTGTGTACAGAACCAGGAGGGGGGAGGAACCCTCTTCCTGCAACTGGATATCAAAACACATCTCTGAGCCTGGAGTAGAGGCCAACCCGTAAACACACCGAGTCCTGCGCTCAATGAGGGGCCGGTGCTGAACACCCCCTCGCAGGACAGCTGCTCTCCCTGGGAAAGGGCAGAGGGCAGCGAGGGCTCAGCTCCTCCAGGCTGCTGCTGTTGGAGGGCTGGGGGGAGAGCAGCGATTTGCCTTTCTAAACACACAATCCGTGTATTGAGAGGGGGGAGGTTAATGCTGGGCTGCAGGAGTGCAGCTGTTTTGGGTTCGGATTCCTTTTTTCTCTTATTTTTTTGTCCTTTTCTATGCGAAAGGGCAAAGGTGTCGAGCAGCCCCTCCCCCGCACACAACGGCTCCTCCGAGGAGAAAAACACCGAGCAATTTAAAGATTAAACTAGGAAATAAATAAATAAGCTCGGCTCAGCCGGGCTTGGCTGGCTGCGGCTCGGTTCAGCTCCATCCTCTGCGCATACACACGCAGGGCTAACGCCTACCCAGGGATGATGAAATGGGAAACGGAAATTACCATTTCAGACAACTTTTGGTATTGTTCCTCCCCGCACAGCGCTCACCCCAAAGGCACAAAACGGGGGGGATGTGGGGAGGACACGGGGCCCAAGCTGCGGCCTCGACGGGAGCCTCACGTTCCTCCCGCCCCGTCATGTGCCCCACGGCTCTCCACAAGCCCCACACCCCTCAATGCTCGCCAGCCCCAGAGCTTCCCTGCAGACCCCTCAGGCCCCACACACACCGGCCCCACAATGCCGAGACCCACACACACCGGCCCCACAATGCCGAGACCCACACACACCGGCCCCACAATGCCGAGACCCACACACACCGGCCCCACAATGCCGAGACCCACACACACCGGCCCCCAATGCCGAGACCCACACACACCGACCCCCAATGCCGAGACCCACACACACCGGCCCCACAATGCCGAGACCCACACACACCGACCCCCAATGCCGAGACCCACACACACCGACCCCCAGTGCCGAGACCCACACACACCGGCCCCCAATGCCGAGACCCACACACACCGGCCCCACAATGCCGAGACCCACACACACCAGTCCCCAATGCCGAGACCCACACACACCGGCTCCCAATGCCGAGACCCACACACACCAGTCCCCAATGCCGAGACCCACACACACCGGCCTCCCAATGCCGAGATCCACACACACAAGACCCCAAACCCTCCTCACCCCAACGAGGCCCCCTCACCCCCCCCGGCTCTCTCCTCTCCCCCCACCCCAACCTCCCCCCCCACTCCCCCCGCTAACCCCACATCCTCCCCTCACCCTCAGACCCCGTTCCCCCTCGCCCCGCCCCACACCCCCCTTCTCCCCACCGCCCCCCCCAAGCCCTCCCCTCGCTCTCAGTGCCCCCTCTGTGGGCCCCTCTGCCCCCTAGGCCCCTCTCCTCCCTCAGAGCCCCGCTCCCGTTGCCCTCCGCCCCTTACCAGCGCAGCAGGCTCAGCAGGCCGAGGTCAGCCTGTGTGTGGGAGCGCGGCCTGCGGCTCCGCCGGCCCCGCCGCATAGAGCTGGGGAGGACGGAGGGGCTGCGGCGGCGGCGGCGCGCAGGGGTGGGGGGGGGGGCGTCGGGGGCGCGCACGGACACTAGCGGCGGGCGCGCGGGCAGTGGCGGGGGCGCGTCCCGGCCGCGCGCTCCATGGCCCCGCCGCGTCGGGCTCGGGCTCGGCTCGCAGCGCTGCCGCCCCGCCGCCCCACCGGCCGCCTGCCGATCTGACGCCGCCGCTCATTGGCTCGCCGTGTCGAGGCTTCCTATTGGTGGAGGGAGATGCCACCGCCCCACCGACAGCCGGCCGATCTGACGCCGCCGCTCATTGGTTCGCCGTGTCGAGGCTTCCTATTGGTGGAGGGAGACGGGGTGGGGGGGAGGAGGTGAAACGCGGCGCCGCAGAGCCCCGCCCACCGCAGCGCGCGGGGGATGACGGGAGCGGGGACGCCGACGTGTCCCGGGAGCCCATTGGATGGCTCCGAGGACGTCATGAGCGTGGAGGCACTTCCGGGAGGGGAGGGGGGCGGCGGCGGGGCCTGGTCCGTCCCACGGCAGAGCCCCCGGAGCCCCCGCACCGGGAGCCCGAGGACCGGTCCGTGCGGCTCGGGTTAGGGTTAGGTTAGGTTAGGGTTAGGGTTAGGGTTAGTTAGGGTTAGGGTTAGTGTTAGTGCTAGGGCTCAGATTAGGATTAGGATTAGGGTTAGTGTTAGGGCTAGGGCTCAGATTAGGGTTAGGGTTAGGATTAGGGTTAGGGTTAAGGACTCATCCATCTGAGCCCTGTTGTGCACCGGGCTTTGGGGTTCTGTCAGTTCCTCCGTGCTGCTTGTCAGGAAGCCTCAGATGAAAGACCACCTGCTTCAATCCGGTGTCTGCTTGGCACAGAGGTCACTGTGCTCCCCCTGCCATGGTCGCTGGGCTGGGGTCTCCAGGAGGACCTGGTAAAGCACTGTGGCTTTGGCAGGGCTGGGAATGGTTGGACTGGATGAGCTTAAAGGTCTGTTCCAACCTGGTTGTTCCATGAACTGGGGTAACTCACTGGGCTGTGAAACCAGTGGTGGGGATCTGGTGTGGGTCTGCCCCCCTCCCCAGTCACCACTGTCTCAGGCTGGGGTAGGCACAGGGGGATGGTGGGTGCCTTGTTACCAAGCTGCTCACCATAAGACACCAGGCACAGGCTCAGTGGACTGATCGCATCTTTCCCTGCCAAAGCACCAGCACCCGGTGCCATTGCTGCAAATCACTTGGTGGTTTGGGGCCGAATTCCTTAATTACATTCTTATTAAAAGCTCTTAATGCCAAATGTTTGCTTTTGCCTTCAGAAGAGGTCATGTTAACTCTTGAAAATCACTGTCATGAACCATTCCTGCACCACTGCTGCAGCAGATAAGTGAAAAGGTCTGGGCTGGTTGGACCAGCAAGGGTTGGCACAGCACACACATCATCCCTTATCCCCCTGGAAGGCTGTGAGCATGGCTCCTCCACTGGGTCCAGGCAGTCACCATCAGAGAGGTAAGTCACAGTGACACAGGCTGTTCTCCCTTGCAGCCCTGAGATGGGTCTCTTGCTCCTGCCCCACTGCAGTGGTTGTGCCTGGGGTTTATTTTCATCATTAAAGTGCTAATTTCATAATACCAAGAGGTTTTTGTGCTGGTTTTATTTCCAGCATCTCTCCTAGACCAGACCCATGGTTCCCCAGATGAGGACAGTGGACAAGCCTCCTGCCTTTGGAACAGGGGCAGTGACACAGTGGCTCAGCTCCTGCACTGCAGAAAACCCCACCAGTGTCTGTCCTCCCTAGCTGTGGCCATGTGATAAGGCTGCCATACCTCCTCCCAACAGTTGCTCTGTTCCCACCCATTGTGTTTGTGCTCTCCAGTGGTAACACCAACATTCCCAGTGGATCCTGTTACTTGCATACAGCTGCTCATGCCTGAGCTCAGCACAGCCCTTCTGCAGAGTAGGAACACCAGCTGTACATAGGCATTCTGTACAGCACATCTCATGCCAGAGCCCCTTGTACCACTGAGGTAATAAAGCATTTGCTGTGGTATTCCTTGTGAGACAGTTCACAGGGTAGATCTTCACAGCAAATACAAAATGGGAGCACATGTGTGACCTTTGTTTTGGTGGCTGAGGATGGGGAACCCGGGTGACCTCATCCAGGTCATTGTGGGGGTTTGACCCACTCTTTCCAGGAGGGTGGCTTGTAACTGCAATTGCTTTTTGGTGTTGACTGTTCTGCTTTGAGTCACACATTTGGCAGCCTAAAGGATTGCTCTCATGTACTGGGGATGCCAGTAGGGCAGGAAGGAAGGAAGATCTCTTTGCTGGACGCAGTGGTGAGGAAGGAGTGGCTTGGGAACACGTGTCCAACTTCGCTGTTAAATAACAGAGAGAGATTTATCCTGAGCCTGTTAAGCTGGTCCTGTGTTCTACTTAGGCTTAGTCTTTTTATCTCTGCCCATCTTCCTCCTCCTCTGTCAGATCTCCTAAACCAGTCAAAAGAAAGGTTGTTGGGGCTTTTTTGTTCTCCCTTCCATTAATCTTCTTGTCACACTCCTCTGAAAACATTGCAAGTAAGCGTCTGCCTCTCTGGGGCCTCTGAGCAACTAGATGAAAGGAGAAATGTGTTTTTTCATTTCCTAAATATAGTTGGCTGTAACTGCCTCCTTGACGGCCTTGAATGTCATCCAGGTCAAAGATCCAGTGCTGGAGTGGAACTTAAATCCTTTCTGCATCACCCTGACCCTTTTCTACTTGAAGGCAACAGTGTGGACAATCAACTGATTTGAAGGAAGGACAGTAAAAGCACTCGGTGAAGAAAGCTAACAGCAGGAGCAGGGTGGGATGATTCAGCTGGGGGTGTTTTCTAGGTGACAATGCTACGATGAGGGTGTTCAGCCTGCTTGGGTTCATTATCCTGGGGTGGATTTTGGTCCTTGCAATGTAATTACCATATTTAGGAGGAAAAAAACTCCACAACCTATAATCGTTGAGCACCTTTATTCTGCACTAGAGGTTGTGAGCTCTCAAATACTAAAACAAAATAAATACGCTGTGCTCAGGAAAGAGGAGGTTTCATGAGGACAGAGGAACTAGGCCACTTGGGGAATGTGCTCTGGCCTATTCCCACTTGTCACAGCAAACTGAAGGGACACTGATTTGGGGAAGGAGCTCAGTGACCCTTTGATCCTTGCTCTGCTTCTCTTGCCCTCTCCCATTCTGGAGACAGCATCTGTGTCTGCTGCTCACCTCTGTTTTCAACCTTGGGGTGAACGTGTTCATCTCTGCTTTAGCTAAGCTCTCATGAAGCTCCACAGCATCTCTTTTGTGATGGAAGGAACCATTATGATAACCATAAGGTCAAAACTACCCATCTGTGCTCATGTGGGTGCACTTCTCTGCTGATTCAGCTCCTCTTAAGATGTAAAGATGGGAATCTGTTTTTAATAGATGAGACAATGTGTGATTTATGACTGCTACAGTCACACATCAGGGTAAATCCTGTGTGACCAGTCAGGTGCCAACATCAGAGGCCAAGAGAATAAAACTTTAGAAGAACTTCGATTAGAAGAACCTTTACTTTAAGCTTGGATCATGTTTTAATTAGTGTCATCTATTAACATTTTGAAGAGAGATGGTTTTGGCAAACAAAGCAGCCATTTGGAAAGCCAGCAAGGAGTACAGCTGATGCTCTTGGTACTGCAGCAGAAGTCTCTCCAACTCTGCACACAATCTCATTTTTCTTAAATAAAACTACTTTCAAGTCATCCTTGTTGTTTTTTGGGTGTTTTTTTTGTAGTTGTTAAAGGACAACTCCAACTTAGAACAAGCTCTTCTGCCTGTGATGCCATTAAGAAATAGAAGGCTGGGCTTCTACCTGTTTTATAATGAGGCGATTGCTCACAGCTCCATGAGATGTGATTCAATAATAAGGCTAAACTACAGCAACAGCTCACTCCTACAAAATCAGCTGCCTTTTGAAGGTTTAACTCCTCACTGCAGCCCACAGTGTGATCAGTGGTGGCCCAGCAGACCCCACACAAGGCCCTGGATTAGTACCTGGATTAGCTCTGGTGCTCCCCCACACCCTCAGCCTGGTCAGGCAGCAGTGGTTTTGGACCCCTCGAAGCTCAAGTGCTGCTCTTGTGAGTAATATGTATTTACATGGTTCTTTGCAGGACCCTATGCCCTTGTGAGTAGTAAGCCCAGGGAGCTTTGGGCCTCCTGCATCCCTAGAGGAGGATGTTTTCTGAGGGCAGTAGTCCCCTGCTGCTGGATAAATGCCTCATATTGATGTTCTAGTTGTGACCTCATGACAGTCCTGTTCTAATTACTGCTTTTATGATTCCTAATGACAGACCTTGGGTTTCTTAGCCTGCTTATGGATTCCAGGGTTGTGGAGTGACAGTTGGTCACTTGAAGCTTACTGCCCTCTCCTCCAGCCTGCAGGGTTTGGAGATGACTTAAGCACACAGATAGATTCCTGGGCTTCTCCTGCACTCCGCACACTCCAGAAGCAATCCAGGGAGCACACTCCTGTGGAGTAATCTGCTCATTCACGGTCTTTGAATCACAAACAAGCAGTTTCCTTCCTCCTGCTCTACCACTGCAAGCCAAGCTGAGAAGTACCCATATCACTTGTCCCAGTGTTGCTCCTTCTTGTGTTGACTTTTCTTTTCTAGCTATTCATAAGCCATGGCTGGCAGACGGTTCGGTCACTGCTGCTGTACGGCTGATTCCCTCTGATCCCCTGCCTATGGCCATCTGTCACCTTCCTATCTTAAACTCCCCAGTCTTTAGAGGTGACTCGAAGATAAGTTTGTATCCCAGCACTGTTTCCCAGTTATGCCTTATGCCCACCAGCTGCCTCACCGTGGAGCTGGGGTGTTCTCCTTGCCCCCAGGGAGGAGCAGGGTTAAGTGCCATGCTGTCCTCTGCGTGCAAGAGCCACATGTTGGGATGTGGGTGTGCCAGTGGCAGTGATCCCAAGCTGTTCCTGGAGGAATACGTGTGATGGTTTTGGACTGGCTCATATGAAGAGGGTACTTGCTGAACAGATCTTTACATGGTGAGGGGTTTCACTGTGCTTGAGGGACAAGAAGTGTGGTCTTTTCAGCATGGCTTTTATTTCTGAGCCTGAGGCTTTCCTGGATGCTTGGCCTTGCTTTGCGGAAGAGGGGCATCTATCCCATGACCTTGGCGTGTCATCTGCAAAGATGTTATCTAAAGAATATATATCTGGTACATAAGAGGTGCAAGCTGCTGAAGGGTGCTGGAACACTGGGGCTGTACTTGTTTGTCCTGCCACAGAGGCAGCCTGGCTTCTGCTGCTGGGGGGTAACAGCATGTTTTCATCATGAATGTCTGAATTTACCTTCTAGCACCTTCAGCTCTACATTTAACCCATTGATTCATTACAGATGTGAAGTTTGTGGATGATGCAGTGGCCGCCTGCCGCCAGCTATCCATTCTTTCAGGTTGCAGAGTGCTGTGTTGAAATGAGCTGGAGCCAAGCTGAAGGGATTGATGGCATTCTGCAAAGAGCTTCCTGAGACTCTGGGGCAGGAAAAAGGGCAGCAAGACTGTCTTACAGGGACATGGAAGTAAGAGATGTGCATTCTCCAGTGCAGCAGAGCCAAGAGCTGTGCTGGCTCTGGAAACGGGTATCTTTTGGCCTGAAAAAACACAGGAAAAACACAGGATGGGGTTGCTAATGCTGCTTCCTGTCCCTAACCTGCTCAGGAGATAAACCAGGGATTTCAGAGTCCAGTCCAGCACCTTTCCCCAGTAGTAAATACACGTGGCATTACTGAGTGATGTCACTGCTGGAGTACATCCCAGCAAGGCCAAGCCTGGATCAGGTTATATCTGTCCTCTCAGAGCATTGGCTTATTCCCAAAGGAGCATATTGCCAGTCCAAGGGCAGTGACTGAAGCCACCTTTCCCAAGGTCATCTCTCGCACAGGCAGAGAGGACAGTGTTCACTTCTGCATACACAGCCTGAGCTGCCCATGCAGAAGTCACAGTGTGGCCATGGCAGGTACTGTCTGCACATAGGGCAAAACCTCTTCACTCTTCTGGTGACCCTTTGTTTTGGCACTAGCAAGGTAAAGAATGCCAGTGAAGAATTCCCTTTGAGCACAGCATGAAAGGAGGAATAGCAATCACAATAACTCCAGCTACATGGTAGGTCTGTAAATAGCCATATTTCATTTGTTCCTATGGTTATGTGAACACACATAACCTCATAGTTCAGTATGGTTTTGTCACATCAAGGCAGCAGCTTCTGCCAGGAGCATCACAGCAAGAGCCCAGCTGCCCTGTAGCCCTGAAATGCAGCATGTTCCAGTCAGTGAGCCCACCCAGATGCAGCTGGGGGTTGTCTGTGCTAGGTGTTGGACCTTTTCAGCTTTCCTTGCCCTCCATCATTAAATGGCTCAAATTTTGTCTTCACTGAGGCAAAGCTGTAAGGCAGGCATCATGAAACCCATTTGGTTCAATCTTGGGTCAGAACAGTAGAAGCCAGGGAAGTCCTGTCTAAGCAAACTGTACTTTCACCTTCTAATAGGCTGTAATTCCCTTTAAATGATGCAACTCGTTAAAAATAGATTAGGCCTCATTAGCAATAGGTCTGCTCAGAAAACGGATGGAAGCAAGGTGTGACATGCCTTGAGTGAAGCAGAGGTATGGGTCTGCATACTACTGGGCTCCACAGCTCCTTGGTTCCTTATGTGCTTCGCCAAGGTTGCTATATCCCCAGTGGAGATCCTGCACCTCTGTGCCTGTGCTAGAGGGCACAGCATTCCCAAACCAGCTCTTTCTTCCTGCAGACACAGCTGGGGCACAAATACCCCGCAAGGATCCTTCTGCAAGGTGGGTGCAGACACAACACTCGTCTCTGTAGCAGCCATCTGGCCAAACAGGGTGTTGTGCATCGGTGGTATAGAACAAAAGCCTTGTGTTCCTCCCGTGTTTGTGCTCAGCCAGAGCTGCTTCTCCTGTGCTTCTGTGGCCTATTCACTTATGGCCACTGCAGCACCAGCTCGGTCTGTCCAGCCATGCCGGGTGGGATCTGTACCCCCATTGTCACCTCCCCACTGATGACACTATGACCAGCCAGTATGGATTAATTGCAACCAGTTTAATTCTGTGTCTGTAAATTAAGCTGTTTGATGATTAAGCCAATGATACAAAGAGACTTCCAGGAGTGAGGAGGACATTAACATGCTATTAGATCTTGCTGGTAGAAGGTTTACTTAGACACATCCCAGGGGGCAGATGACAATTAACATCCTAAGAGACTCTTCTAGAAAGAGGATGCTAATTCAGACCCGCTGGGAAGGGGGATAATTATTTATTATTATTACTATTATATGTAGCCCTGCAACCTCCCATTCAAGAATGCCTGAGATACTTGAGGACAGGTAAGTTAGTAGAACTAACAACAGCGAGGAACATGAAAGTTGTCCCTGAGCCACCTGAGGGGAGAAACATGGAGAGGAATGAGGGAGAAACCACCCTGGTCAGCGAGGCAGGAGAGAAGGAAACATGACTTCTTGAAGCTCATCAAAGGACTTGGGCAGGAGAGATGAGACCTGCTGGTCTCACAGGCAGAATATTGATTTCAGTAGAGCAAGAAGGGTGTAACTGTGGTAGGAGGGAGATGATAGCTCCAAAATGCCTTCCTGCCCCAAAGAAACACTCAGCAGAGCACATTGAGGCCACCCACTCAGCGGTGCACAACTAGTGCAAAACAGGAAGAGATTACACAAGATTTAGGATCAGGGACTTAAAATACAATGACCTTTGTGGTATCCGTACACAGGGAACTTAACACAGCTCATACCCTTGACACACTCTGGTGTAATGCTTGAGAGGAGGTGAGGGGTCCACCCCTGTTAGAACCACACACCTGCACCAAAACAATTTCAAGCACAGGGTAATGGGTGCATTGTAGCTTGGCCACAGTGAATTGTCAAACACATTGTAATGGCTTTCCAATGGAAGAGAGATCACAGGAGCCAGCTAACCTGCCTGGCAAAGAGCAAACACATTGTTATATGTTTGTTCTCTCACTTCACTTCTGAGAGTACTTGATAATCCATCATGCTCAGCTGCAGAATTAAATGCTGTTTTCTATCACAGCTAATTTATACCTCGGGTTCAGAAGGGGAGTTTTCCTCAGCAACAGCTGCACAGGGAGGCAGGGCCTCTTTCCTCTCTGGTGATCTACGATTCCAGAGGTCATTTCTTTGTTCTCTCTCCAGCCGTTACAATTACGTGGGACACGATGCTAAGAGTGATAAAACCCCAGAACAGGGCTAGCTGTGTACTCCCTGCTGCTTTAATGCAGTGCCAGGCCTCCCGGCCTGCGGGAGCCTGCTTACTCCTCCTAGCTGTGGGCTCTCCTTGCCTGCATCTGCTGGTGCGGCCTGGCTAAGGGAACCGTTCGCTCCAGGGGGATCGGCCAGGCAGGCCTTGGGTCACCCGCAGAGGGCAGCCCGCCCTGGGATGCGCCTGGACAAGGCCGGGGAGCGGGGACCGGGATCGGGATTGGGATCGGGACCGGGATCGGGTACGGGATCGGGATCGGGAACGGGAACGGGATCGGGATCAGGATCGGGATCAGGATCAGAATCGGGATCGGGATCAGAATCGGGATCGGGATCAGGATCGGGACCGGGATCAGGATCGGGATCGGGATCAGAATCGGGATCGGGATCAGGATCGGGACCGGGATCAGGATCAGGACCGGGATCGGGATCGGGATCGGGATCAGGACCGGGATCAGGATCAGGCCCCAGGCTGTGCCTCCTGCGAGGGGCCGCGGCCGCCGGGATTCCCCGTTGCTGTGGTAACGGCTCGGGCCGTCCCGGCATGCCCCGCGCGGCAGCGGCCGAGGGCGGGGCCAGCGCCGATGCCGCCATCTTAAGGCATGGCAGTGCTCTCGCTAGCGGCCCCTTTCCAAGATGGCCGCCCGCTCGTCAGCGGCCACTTCCGTCCTCAGTGAGGCCTCCGGCTCCCGGTGCGGCGGGGAGCGCGGCCGCCCGCGGCCCCTCGGTACCCGTTAACTGCTGCCGCTCCTCGGGGGTCTGCGGGCAGAACGGGACAGCCGCCGAGCCATGGCACTGCTGCTGCGGCTGCTGCTGCTGCGGGGACGCTGCTGGCGGCGGCCTGCCCCGCTACCGGCCCCGGCCTGGGCCTGGGCTCGCCCGCGGCCCGGTGGCTCTGCCCTCGGTGCGGGTCGCGGCCTGCAGGTAACGGAGGGGTGGAAGGGCCCGCAGGTAACGGGGTGGGCTGGGCCGGCCGCGGGGCGGGGCTTGAGGAACGGCGGAGGGGGCAGCGCCGGTACCGGGGAGGGTCCTGCGGGAGCAGGCCGGGCCGGTGCCTTATAGCAGTAACGGAGGTCTGTGGTGGCAGTGCGTTATAGCAGTAACGGGGGAGAACGGTGTGGAGATGACAGCTAGGCTGTTGTATGCAAGAAAACGTTGATTAAAGTTCTTTTTTCCCCAACTTTAATCGTGCTGACTCTTTGCATCACTCATGCACACCACATTGGTGTACTTTTCCCCATCTTGCTGTGCTCTTGGTATCACAGGTCACTCTAGCTTAGCCCTTAAAGCACAAGGCAAGGCTCTTGTTCAAACAAGGCATCTAACATAGAATAAAGAATAGTTAGGGTTGGAAGGGACCTTAATATCTAGTTCCAGCCCCTCTGCCATGGGCAGGGACACATCACATGGAAGATGTCACCCAAAGCATGTCCAACCTGGCCCTGGACAGGAGTGAGGACTGGTGAGTTTTTGTGCAGTGCAGTGAAAAAGTACCAGCCATCTGAGCAGGCAGTGGAGAAAGAACAATTGTACCACTGCTTTTGAATCATGCCAGGTTCTTTCTGTTGTCAGTTTAAGTTAGTCTAAGCTGTTCTATTCCAAAAGGTATCCATCCCAAGAGGTCACCAGCCCCAGCCAGTGAAAGCTGTTTTACTGCTTTCCAGCAAGCCAGCAAAAAAGGGTGAGGGATTTTGGCCTAGTTAGTGCTCCTGTCTGATCTGCTGCACGGAAACTTGTGCCTGTGCAATAGAGAGGTGGTGGGACAGAGAATCACACATCAGAGAAAGTGCTAGGCTTGTGTACAGTGAGAGCATTAGTAAATGTTAGTTCAGATGTTGTGAAGTTGCCT
Source organism: Melopsittacus undulatus (assembly GCF_012275295.1). Lineage (NCBI taxonomy): Eukaryota > Metazoa > Chordata > Aves > Psittaciformes > Psittaculidae > Melopsittacus > Melopsittacus undulatus. The sequence goes on from NC_047557.1 coordinate 101,657,483, forward strand.
AAGTGTGAGTATCAACTGCAGGATTACTGCTGAATTACCATGGGGAAATGGCTGTGTTGCCCTTCTTGCTGTGCAGCAGGGTACAAAGTACTGGTGCTTAAGATTTCTGCTTTGTGGGAGAGTATCTCTGCTTTTTAAGAGCTGACTTCCAACATATCTTTACAATGAAGAACAGAGCCACAGGAAGGAGAAGATAAAATTTTCAAGTGGTTTGAGTGTATGTTTCTAGTTACACATGCTTTTTTTTTAAACTAGGTTATAAACAACATCTTCAAACTCACATGGCAACCATACAGCACACCCAGATATAATATTAAGGTCCTCTAGCTGCTGGTCCTGCAACTTACCCACAATGTTTTCATGTTTAGGATGTTAGCCTTGAAGGGTATTTAAAGGTTAAGCAGTCACACTACTTTTCCAATAGTTGGCTTTTTGTTGTTCTTGTTCCTCAGAGCCTTCTGTCACCAACACACTTCCCCATCTGTCAGGGGCTCGGTGGAGTTCTGGTGAAGCAACACATAATTCGTGATCCAGTCCGGCTTTGGAATCTCTTAGGTGAGCCCCAAAAAGCAACTGTACAGGTAGAGGAGGGGAACGGGTCGTATTTAGTAAGACTATTGACTTTTCCTTACATTCACTGCCTGTGTTACTGAAATAAAGCTGTTCTATTCTTGGCTTTGGGAGCTGTGTGAATTTTAGAGGTTCTAGGTTTTTGTTTGGTGACAGGGACGAACAATGGCACCTTTCCACAAGGAGCTCTGTGATTAAGGAAGCACTTGAGTCATTAGACCTAAAAGCGAGTTTATAAACTGCAGATTTTAAAGTAGAGAATCTTCCTCTGCCTCATCAGCAAAGCCTAAGATGAAAATGTCATTCACCTTTTCCAGAAGTCACATTGAACGACCTTGCTGAAAGCCTTGCACTGGAGCAAGTTGAAAGTGTATGTTAGAAAAAGTTACCTGAATTCTTAGAGCAAAAGCACAGAAAGGTAAACGAAAGGCAATTAGTCTTCTTGCTGCTCTCTTCAAATTGGGAAGATGAGTTTGATACTGCCTTTGAGATTTGAACAAAATTGGTCACGGCTCTTCTGGCCAGTGTGGGCCTGCTGGGCTTGGGCTGCTCCACATTTGAGAGGGTTAGGGGTTTTAAGTTAAAATATATGCATAATCTTTCAAATGGCAATGAAACCTTCTAGCAGAAGTAGCAATGGACAAGCAGTTCCACTTGCTGGGCTTACTCCTTTTTCTGGAGACTTCATAATGGAGCATGGGAAGTGGAAACTACTGTCGTCAAGTCAGTTGTCTGGCTTCTCAATTTTTTGTATTTCTGATGAAAAAGCCTTAGCTGGGCTTAAACCACAGTGAAAGCAACTGTGAGTGTTACTGTTTGAAGCCTTATTTTCCTTGCTTTTATTAGAGTATCCTATCAGCATTTACTGAGAAACCTGCATTGAAGTCCAGTATAGATATTTCCTTTAATAGGTATCAACAGTTCCTAACACGAGGCTGTTCTTGACTCATACCAGTGTTAACTATGGTTTGTGAAATATGTACATGTTTCAGCACAGAAGAAATTTCTCCAAATTACTATATTTGCTCCATTAAAATAATCTCTGAACCAAGCAATTTTTTATTGGATTGTCAAGAAAAATATATGAGGAAAGTGACGGGGTCTGTTGCTGTTGTGACTATTTCTGATGAGGATGTCTCGTTTCCTCGGTACAGGAGCAAAACTGTGTGCTTGAGTGGACGTGGAGCTCTGCTTTCTCTGCATTCACAGCTCATGTGTTTCTGCTGTCCTCAGTCCCCCTCACTGTCTCCTGAGGTCTGCTGGTAGTAAGAACTTAACTCTGCTTTCCTGTAGGTAGCACTTACTTGTTTACTACTTCAAGCTGTTGGCGGAGTAACCAGAAGAATGGAGGATTCAAAAAGAAATCTCCACAGGAGGATGATGGTATGTATGTGCCAAAAAGATATTTAGTGAAAGAAGTCGTATGTGTCAGGGTAAGGGTAGACAGCATGGAAGGCCTTAATGCCTCAGTCTCTGGGTACTAGAAGCCTTTAACTTACCACTTCTAAACAAGTTTGAAGGGGTGTTTTGGTTTAGGGGTTGGAATACTAAGATTTAAGTACAGAGCATGAAACTGTTTCTGTGCTGCTTTGCATCCTATGCAAATAACTTCATTGATGTGTGCCTTACTTCTGCTGCTTTGCAGAGGGGAACAGGAGTATTAACTGAGTTTTGGTTTGAAGGTTTTGTTTTGCAGCATTTTGACTTAAACTTATTTTAGCTAAATAAAGTTCTTTAAGTTGGATCCTGGTTTGGCATTGTTTATTTGCTTTTTTAATTTCATTTATCTTCACTGTGGATGTGTCTCTAGTGGTTTACAGAGCTTAAAAGTTAAAATTAGATTCCTTAAAGGTTTCTTAGCTGTGATAATAGCACTTGCTCAGAATTTTTCTTACTTGTTTTTCAAATCAGCCTTTCTAGATACTGGTTTTTGCGCGTCTCATACTGCCTAAGCCTCAGGCATTCCTCTGTACAGGACTTCTTGAAAATGGGGTTTACTTCACTAAATGTGTTTTGGAGCCTGGAGATCTACGTGGTGTGCCAGATTATGTTGAGAAGTAGAGAGGTGCTCTCTCTGTGCCTTAATCCTAAGGAAGTAAAGAACTTAACAGTGCTAATGGTGAGGCTGCAGGGAAATAAAGTCAGTGTACCAGGCAAAAACCTTGTGTAACTTCTGACCAGCAGTGTTTTGATCCTTTTAGCAGGCACCATTACCTTCTGCCAGAAGGTTTTCACCAAACATCTTTTTCAAATACAAGTGGGCTTGTGGGTGTCCTTTCGGGTCTTGGTGGTGTTTTTAGCTTTCAGCTATTTGTAGATTTACAACAGCTGCATTCTGTTTAAAAAGTGTAATTTGACTCTTCACTGCTGTAAAGAAAATTCTTTGCCTTTTTGTGAGTACATGCCTCCCAAGAGCTGCAGTGGAAAGACTCTCTAGCCTCTGGATTAGGCATGTTTTCACACTCCGGGGTGTAGATCTTTAGCAGTGAAGGTTTCATTCTTCTTTCTTACCAGTAATGCTTGCAGAAGCACAAAGGATCTGAGCATTTTCCATTTCATGACATTAGTTTATGATTGCAGGGGCTGCAGATGTCTTCAGTGAGTTTATGGGTATTTGCTGTGCTGCTTGCTACCTAGACCTTTGAGTGAGGGGTAGACTTGTAGATGGATGGCTCTAGACCTTAGTAGTGCAAGTTGGAAGGCATTAATGTCATGCTTAAGTCACACAGATTGTAGTATAATTTTATAACTTTCATTATAAACTTCCTTCTGAGTATCAGTAAATAATAGAATAGTGTGGCTTTACCTTTGTTGTGCTTAAACATAACGGTTGAATCCCCTTGGACTAACTTTTGAAATAAAAGCAGCCAGGTGCTGATGACTTTTAGCCTGACTCATGCCACTGCAACCTCTTTAAGCCAAGAGCAGTGGCTTTAGCCTGTGTGATCCCTTTCACTGGGCTGAAGCCCTGGATGACGTGCAAGTGCAGGTGTCACAGAGTCCTTGTTGAGGAAGTCAGAGCTTAGAGGTTGAGCCCCTTGGTGCTTGCAAGACCACACAGAGTGACTGCAAGCACAGTGCCCTGAAGAACTGTAGCTGTTAAAATTAGCAAACAGTAACATGCCATATTCTGTGGCCTCTCTTCTCCTGTGATTAATGGACAGCTTGGCTTTGGGAGGTGGAATGCTACCCCATGTCTCCAGGGGAATGCTTGTCTCTGCAGTAATTATTAAAAAGAACTCTTCAAACTGCCACTGCAGCTCTTGCAAGATTTTAATCAGAGAGTTCAGATTTGGGGTTAATGGCAAATCATTGCTTCATGGAGGCTTTTTGAGGCTAAAAAGCTGGAAGTATTCCCACAGCTGTTGCTTGCAAGTGTCACATCCAGTTAGTGGTTCTCATTTACTGAACATTGTGGGGTAGTCATGGTACAATATGAATGTTGTACTATAAAGATAGTCAGACTTCACGTAACTTTAGAAATAGATTGATTTTGTTCTTAATTAAGTGCAGAGTAGAGGAAAGCTTTGCATTGCCTTCTAGTTTTCTAAAAATGGTGTCTTTTCCTGAAATAATTCAGCTGTAGGTTAAAAGTCCTGGACAAGTTCAGTTCCTAGAAACTGGAGAAGTTGTTTGCGTCAAGGCATCTAATGGCCAACTTTTACCCTGTGGTGATCCTTTTGCGGTTGTATCCTTAGTCATGTGTGCTTTGGGACATATTCTGTGCCTCCTCACTTTGTTTGAAATTTTAATGCAGAAAGTGCTTTCGCAATAGTTGACAGTGGCATCTCCAAGGGACTCACATATTCAGTACTCACTTTCTAAAGTAGTTTCTTTTCTCTGTAGAGTCTTTTTATTTAGAACTTGCTCAGCTTTTCAGGATATTGTCCAGACTAAGGCTTCTCACATACTATGTTTTAATTTTCTTTAATAAGACTGTAGTGGATGTCATCCTGCAGCTTTGATGGATTGCTTTGTTCTAATAAAGCTGGATCTAGCAGATAAGACAAAAGTGAAGAGATAACATCAAAGAACATCTGAAAAGCTGCATTGTTTCTATTTAGGATCAAGCCTTTCCTGTTAAATGTGGAGCAGGGCTAGGAAGCGAGTGAAAAATGATGCTGTGTGTCTGAAGGACAGAGTACTTTTTTTAGCATCTGACTGGGTCATATGTTTGTCCCTTGGTTTTGTTGCAGTGTGTGTAGGGACTAATTGGTGGCTAGTGATAAATGCTAGTGTCAGAGCACTTGTTATGAATTTGTAAATAAATTGAATCTGGGCTGCAGCAGTCAGATGCATTAGCAGTCCAGTGACACAGAATTAATTCATTGCTGGGTGCAGAGCAGTATTTATGTATGCCACGTTGCTGGTGATGTTAAATTGTGTATCAAGAGCAAGTGCTAAATTATATATCAAGAGCATCCACATCGGGCTAGAAAGAGGAGGAGATATTTGTTGTCATCACAACTCAAATACTAGCTGGCAGTTGACATTGAACTGTGCTGTGGCAGCCCTTTGCAGACCACAGGATTTGAAATTTGCCGATGCAGTGCAAAAAATGTTGGGAGCCTGAATAAAATAGGTTTGGTGGCAAACACTTGGAGTAAACCATCCCTTTTTCTCATGTCCACACTTCAGTATATCACTGGTACAGTAAAGGCTGGGGAATGCACACCTAGCATGTGAATCCTTCTGATACAGATCCTTAATGTGGAAAGTTATCAAAACTTGAGGTTAGCAATATAGCATGGGAGGAAATCTGTGCAATTTTAAGGCAGCGAGCTTGATTTGTAGTGTATTTATTTCCACAGGTAAGCTGCATATCACATCTCCTGTGCTATTCCAGATTTACTGCAAATGCAGATATATTTTTAGGTCCTAGGGATGTCGTTGGTCTTATGATACAGGGTGACAGCAGATCAGGAGCTCACCAGGAAGCAATTATCTCTTATAATACTGTGCTATGTGATTTACCAGTGACACTGTGAACAGGTTTTACTCCTAATATTTCCCAGTGGATATGTTAGCAACAGTCTGAGGACTGGGCAGAGTAGGAGCATTTTATATGGAACTGGGCTGTAGTAGTTCTTGAGTTTAATTTTTAGCAATAACAGTCCAGCAGCTTTATTTGCCCTATATCTGTGTTAGGCCAGGCAAATGAGGTAGTCTCTCATTTTGAAATAGAATGATGTTTGGTGGAATGGTGATGAGACAAGCAGACTGTGACATCTGAAGTCTGCTGACCAGGATTAGACTGCCTTAAAACAGGACACACTGATGAGAACTCTCAAAACATGTCTGAGATTGCTGTCTTTGTATGCAATAACTTCTGGGGTTGAGGTTCTTTCTGTGGCTCCCTGGAGCTTCAGATCCTCCTCTTACTGAAGCAACAGTTAAAGCACAAGAAGTGAGGCGATCCTCCATCATCTTCTCTGTATTCACACAGTGCTTCACTGCAGGGGCATTGGGGAATGGCTGAATATAGCCACAGCAACGTGACTCAAGCAGTATTTTTTGCTGGTTAGCAGGATGCGAATATGCCTCCTTCCAGGCAACTGTTGGAGTTCACATCTGAGTGCTTCTGCTTTCATAACTTTTGACTTTGTGCTGTTTCATGTGTACAGCTGAGGCCCTGTGGTCTGATGGTCTGGGAATGCCACATAATCCAAAAACCCGACTCACTTGCATAACCTTGGGCAAGTCACACAACCTTCATTGTGAGCCAAGCCAGAAAATTGCCTGTGCAGTGCAAGTTGGGTACTGCTCAGTCTAGCCCTTCAGGAGAAACAGAACATGCAACAACAAAAAAACCCCAGAAACAAAACAAAGCAAACAAAAATATTGTGTCAGTCTCTGTTATTTAATTGTCCTGTCTTTGGACCAGAAAGCTCTACATGTACATGCTCATGTCTTTTTTCCTTTTTTCCCTTCTGGTATCTTTTATTTCTAGAGGATGAGAAACGCAGGAAGAAGGAAAATCAAATGCATATTGAACGTTTACGAGCACTCCTCATCATAACTGTCATAGTGCTCTTGTTTCGATTCATGCTCAGTGAGAACAGAGAAGGGACCAACATTTCCTGGAACTACTTTGTGAATGAGATGCTGGCAAAGGGGGAGGTCCAGAGAATCGAAGTGGTGCCAGAGAGCGATATTGTGGAGGTTTATCTGCACCCAGGAGGAACCCCACATGGACAAGTTGTAAGTGACTTTCTGCAATTGGAATGAGTGATCATAGCTTATACTGTTGAAAGGAATTGAATTCCTGAATATGTATGTTCTGTAAAACACTAGCTGGTAAATTTGCACTTCATTAATTCTTCTCCTTTGTTTATTTGAAGTTCAGGGGACTTTTGTTATATCAACCTGGAAATAAGACTTTTAGTTTAAATTGTAAAATTAATTAATAATGATCTGGAAGGAAATCTTACGCATGCCTAAAAAGCTGGAAAAAAAAACCCACTTTTTTTTTTTCTACTGGCCCAGTCTGGTACATGAGAAAGTGTCTAGAACACTGTAAGATCTAGTTTCAAAAATGTTCTCCTACTTGGATTTTAGTTTCAAGTGTTCTGTCAGGCTCCATCAGACTTCCTTCCTTAATCTTCCAAAATGGAGAGAAAGCGGAGTTTGATCTGCTTACTTCCAGAAGTTACCACTAAGAATAATTACAAACTGGCTTGAGAGATTAAAATACATTTCTGGGATACATCCCATTTTGTTGGGTGATTTATGACCTATTTGCAGACTGCTAGATGAAATTCATTTCTGACAGACACAGAAATAAGATCCAAGAAGTCCAAGTGGAGCACAAGGCTCCTCCTTTCCAGTATGTAGTTTTCTTTGTGTATATTGTATAACATTTTGTCTGAGCCCATGTCAGTATAACTGAGTTTATAATACTAACTCCATCCAGCTTTCTATAAAGTTGTTGCATCTCCTTATTTCTGGAGAGCTGACTTAGTTCTTGCCTTTTATGCTTTCATGATGTGCTGAAAGTACTAGGTGTTCCCAAGGTCATCTGGAGGCCTAGAGTCAGTTAGCTGCTCATGAGTTCATTGATTCAGTTTCAAAAGGTGTAACATAAAGCTAAATTTTATCTGACTTGTCCATGTTGTGCTTTTCTTCTGTTCACTGCTGTATCCTTCTGCTACAACACTGACATGCTGCTTTTATTGCACGTCCCCAGAATGTTACCCTGTTGTACACAATGCGGGTGGCAAACATTGACAAATTTGAAGAGAAGCTGAGAGCTGTGGAGGATGAGCTGAATATTGATGAGAGAGAGAGGATCCCCGTTTCCTACAAACATCCTGGCTTTTATGGAAAGTATGATACAAAATTGTGCTTACTGTCAATCATAGATTGGTGACAACGTCCCTCACTTGGAAACTCACTTTCAACTAAATGTTTTTATATAAGCATAGAACTAAAAAGTGGTCTCCATTCGAAGCACTTACCCAGCCTTTCAGAAATAGGCATGTTCTTAGATGTACCTTAGTATTTCAAAAGTGAAGGTGCCAAGAAGGTGTCTAGAACTGCAGCATGCAGCAGACCAAAATGTTTCAGATCAGTATCAGCAAGTCTGAGTGAAGTCTGTGTTCTTGCACAGCTGAGCACTTGTCCTCACAATTATTCAAGTGTCTATCACACTCTGCACCATGACTCAACAAGTGATGTTACACCCTGGTCAGTGGAGAATGCTGGTGGTGCCGCAAGCCTTCCCCCTATTCAGCTTCTTCAAGGGAGGCCTGTGGTGGCTCTTCAGTCTGTAAAAATAAACACCTAGTTTTGGCCTGCTTCTGCAGCAGCTGTAGATCACAGGACAGCCTGCACTGTGCTCACTCCAGCTGTGAGCCACATACTGAGCAGAGCAGCTTTGATGCATATAGAATCTCAATGACAGGAGTTCTTCTGTTGAACTTACAGCCCCTTTCTGTTACCTGAAACTTGGCTTAAAATAAAAAAGAGCTCAAAGCTTCTAATTCTGAAAAAGCTGTAATGAGAAGAGGAGGGAAGATAGAGTAGGAAAGGAAGAAAGAGAAGGAAGAAAGATAGAAGAATAGAGACTGGAGCACCTCTTCTGCAAGCCTGAGAGAGCCAGAGTTCTTCAGCCTGGAGAAGGCTCCTGAAGGGGAGACCTCAGAGCAGCTCCAGTGCCTAAAGGGGCTGCAGGAAACCTGGAGAGGGGCTTGGGGCAAGGGCCTGTAGGGACAGGCCAAGGGGAATGGCTTGAACCTGCCCAAGAGAGGGGAGACTGAGCTGAGCTCTGAGGCAGAAGCTGTTCCCTGTGAGGGTGCTGAGGCGCTGGCACAGGGTGCCCAGAGAAGCTGTGGCTGCCCCATCCCTGGCAGTGCTCAAGGCCAGGTTGGACACAGGGGCTTGGAGCAGCTGCTCCAGTGGAAGGGGTCCCTGCCCATGGCAGGGGTTGGAGCTGGAGGAGCTTTAAGGTCCCTTCCAACCCAATCAGCCTGTGATTCTATAAACATCTGTCAAAATATTATACATAACTGGCTAGCCTTTATTCTGTGCTTTTATATGATGTACTAATGTTTTATTATACAGAAGTTTGAAAAAAATGGCATGTTCCGAATTTCAACTAAAGGTCTCGTACTGCACGATCTATTTAAAGTTTATCTTCATATAAGCTTTGTATTATAAATGTGCAAATGCTGTTCAGAGTGCAAGTAACTAGACAAAATCCAGTTCAGGTATCCATTCATACACAAACAAGAAGTTTCAGGTTTTGGGAAGGTGTCTGGAGGAATAATGACACACTCCAGCCATCCCATCTACAGTGGGAAAGCCACTGTGCTCCAAGCCCTATAAGATGACACACTCTGCACGGTGCACAAGGAGGTGACCAGGCCGTCTCTCAGGTGTAGCAGCACAGCTGTAAGCAGTAATTGCCAGTATCCTCTGCTTAAGCTTTTAGGCTAATTGTTTGGGTTTTGGGTTTATACATACACACATACATAAAAAAACCTGTAAAGGTTCAATTTTCTTAGTTAGGTCTGTTAATAGCTGCATTGCCTAAATGTCAGGACCTTTAAAATACTGCAAGTAGCTATATTGAGTAATATTAAGCAAGCTGTGGGCAAACACTTCAATTTGTACCTGTCTTGCTTTTGTCCTTTTAGTGATGTAATCTCCCTGATAGTGACACTTGTAGCTGTGTCCATGCTGTGGAGCATCTTCCGCCTCATTAGGGTTGCCGGACGGGTAGGAGGATTCAACGCCTTTGTGAGTATCCTGGATCTTGATGTTGTTTTGCAGCCTGTGGATACTCTTTTCCCCTTCCCCAGCAGAGTCAGTGCAGAATGAGGATTAACCAGTGCCAGGGACTCTCCATTCTTGACACATCTTGCTGACCCGATCATCTGACTAGCTTGTACGGTAACTGGCCGTAGCTGAGGCCCTTTCTTTCCCCAGTGGCAGGAAGGGCTGAGCTCAGTGAATTTGCAGTCCAGTTTGCTCTGCTGTTTTCAAAGCTTGCTAATGAGTTGCAGCTGCAGATGGTGTTTTTCACTGGGTCCTGCCAATATGCCTCCCATACAGCCAGAAGTAGGAATTGCTGCTTTCTGCAAAATGAGTTCTCAATTTATAAAATATGTTCAGATTCTGGATTTCATTATGTGTTGGCCTGTTCTGCTCATGCCACATGCCTCACTTGCAATATCAGTCAAATTGTCTTCCTCCCCTCTTGCACCCTTGGCTGGATCAGCTGATAAAACTCTGTAGAAGTCAGTCTGGGGTGCACTGTCTTCAACCGCAGGGACTGGGGATGAAAATACAGTGAATTCAGTCCCTTGTTAGATTTCCCACTCAGCCTCCTCGGCAGTTCTCTTCTGGCTTTGGGATTCTCTTTACACAAAGGGATACAGCTGCTCAGAGGAATATATTAAAGAAGTGTTGAGTAATTAGGGCCTTGAGGGCTAGATTCTATCGTTGCATATGTGGGGACAGCTCGGCCCCTGCATGTTTAACTCTTCTTTTGAATAAGCTGATATTTCTGAGGCCTCAGAAACCATGAACTTTCTTCACAAAGAAAAAAAATCCAAAGTAGCATTTTTCAGTGGAACATAATGAGCCGTTACTAGTGGAGCATTGAACTAAATTCTTGTTTTGACTCTGTGGTGTGACATGCACCAGGAGGCTGAAATGTGGTGTCTGTTAAATCTGAGAACCTACAGTTCTGTCCTGGGTTGTGTTTCAGGAGCAGCTAGTAGCAGCATTGGACAAGGGTGCAAAGTGTCTGTATGCATTTACAAGACAGTATTGGTATTTACCACTGACAGTTGTTTACCATCAATACATACTCCTTGAAACTATACCACTCCTGTGTATTAAGGATCAGAGCATTTAGAAACAGGGGAGAAGATACCAAATAAGGTTTTAGACATTCTGCATATTTTTAAGAACTATCCCTGCCTTATCTGTGTAGAGGTTGAGCTGTATTTTGTTGGGTCTATTACTGCAGGTTTATTCTGCCTCTTAACAGCATGTGGATAAATAAAGTTTTGAGTCAGCAGTCTGACTGTGAACTGTTTCCAAAGCAAAAGTGGGTAAAATAGCAATATGTTGGTGGGCATTTTAGTGTTTTGTTGTAGGGGCAGCTTATACCTGTGCTGTCTCCCAGAGTAGAGCAGACAGCCTTTCCAGGCTGTTGCCTTATCCAAAGTAAGTCCTCGGTACTTGTTTTGCCTTCCACAGAACCAGCTGAAAATGGCTCGTTTCACCATTGTGGATGGGAAGTCAGGAAAAGGGATTGGCTTCAAGGATGTGGCAGGAATGCATGAGGCGAAAATGGAAGTCAAGGAATTTGTGGACTACTTAAAGGTAGGTACAAGTAGAACAATGTAATTGCTTGCTACCCATCTTCTGGGGTTGGTGATTCTATATTCTTCTCCTCATCCCTCATGATACAGTTTAAATAAGCCTCTGTTTAAATAATCTGACGGCTTTTTGTGTTGTAATCAGCCTGACTTAAATTTCTGTATTTTCAGTTCCATAACAGGAATGCAGATGTAGCTGCTCCCATTAGCAGCTCAGAGTTGCTCAGGCCAAAAAGAGTATCAGGAAGCTCTGAGAGGATGTATTCTTGTGCAAATGCTCCCTGTGAGCTGTGAATCTGACAGAGCTGTGTTGCTCTTGCAGAACCCGGAGCGCTACCTGCAGCTTGGAGCTAAAGTGCCAAAGGGAGCCTTGTTACTTGGACCCCCAGGCTGTGGAAAAACATTGCTGGCAAAGGCAGTGGCTACAGAAGCACAAGTGCCATTTTTGGCTATGGCAGGCTCCGAGTTTGTGGAGGTGATAGGAGGTAAGCTTCTTGGGGGGAAGAGTGTGGAGGTTACTTGGTCTGTTGGCCAGTTGGAGGGTGCTGGAAGGGCCTCTTGGACAGGACAGAGTTTTAGCCTATCTTTGCATGCAGAGGATAGGTTTGATACCTTTCATGAAAATACAAAAGGTGTTCAGTGACAGAGCGTACTTAATTCCACAGTATCTAAAATGCATGCCCTCTGAATTGCTAGAGCCTTCTTTCTGGCAGTGTGCAGCCATGGTTCCTCACCTGAAAGCATTATCTCTGACTTCCCTGTAGCTATTATTAAAGCCATTGACTGAGGCTTCCTTCCTTGTATGAGAACACTAATGGATTTTCTGCTTCTCCCTCCTGATGGGGAAAGTGTGGCCTTTTTGTGCCATGGGATTTCTATCTTTCTCCTTTTCTTCCTTCCTCCTAGATCTCTTGAGACCTGACAAGGGTCAGTGTGCAGGAAAATGCTGAATATTTCTGGTTCTGACCTGTGGAAGAAACATTAATTCATCTTAGGAGCTGGGAGCGGTGCTCTTCTTACAGCAACTATAGGAGTCCCTGCAGTTCTAGGAGTTCCAGGAGGAACTGTGCTGAAGGACTAAGCAAATTAGTTCTGTGGCTATTCCTTTGTGCCAGGAGTGTTGAGAGAGGGACTATCATATACGCAGGGCTTGCCCAGTGCCAAGTGTCTCATTGGGAGCCAGGAATGCTGCTCTCCAGCTTTGCTAACAATTTTAGCTACAAGGCTTATTTCTTCTCTTTCCCTATAGGTCTTGGAGCTGCCAGAGTCAGGAGCCTCTTCCGAGAAGCTCAGGCTCGAGCACCTTGCATTGTGTACATCGATGAAATTGATGCTGTTGGCAAGAAGCGTTCAACCAATATATCTGGTTTTGCCAATGCTGAGGAGGAGCAGACCTTAAACCAGCTGCTGGTGGAAATGGATGGTTAGTATTTCTGTCTGCTTCTCAGCAGCTGGGCCTTTATCACCTTAGAAATCCAAGCTGTTGGCCCATACATCATCATCCTGCTTCTATTTGCCATGCCTCTTTAGCATTCTTCTGCTGAAGTAATGACCATTGCATTAAAACAAACTCATTCCGCTTTTCCCTGGGAAAAGGCTAGCTTGTACTCGGCAGCCAGTTCAGAGCTAAGCCCAGAACTGCAGCTTAATCATATCCTTGCTAGAAAACTATCTGTATAATAAGTGATAACTGGTTTGGACTGCTGCTAGAGAAGAGCTTGTGGCCCTGAGAGTCAGAAGGTATTTTCCAATTTGGACACCAGGGATGACTTGGGTGGCCTTGCTCTTGAAGCTCACTCGCTTGAAGTGGGTCTTTTATCTGTTCTTTCTCCCAGCTGCTTTGCTGAGTACAGATGGAAAGCAGCAGCAACTGCTGTTCAGCACAGGGTTGGTGGATGCTCTGTACCCAGTACTTGGTGCATGCAGGCCCAGGCTTTCCTGCAGAACCCTTAGGAATCTTCTTATGCACCGGTCTAAACCATGTACCCCACCTTGGGTGCCTTTTCTGGAGACACTGTAGCATATCTCTCTTCATCTGTCCCTTAGGCAGGACTACTCCAGAGCTGATGGTTACTGAGAAAGTAATTTGGCTCAGGACAGATCTCTTGAGTATGTGCTGTGGTTAAGTTATGGATATAAACCTCCTGAAATCTAGACATTTATATAGGCTTTTAAGGGCGTGGGGTTAAATACACTAAATTTTAAAACCCAGGAGGGGAGCCAACTGGTTTTGTGACTGTGCTGAAGACTGTGAGTCAGAACAGAGTGTAGTGTCACGGGCAGTGAATTTGCACCAACAGTCACATATAAAATCAACAGCAAATGTGCATTCGAGATATGGCTGGCAGAGGGCAGCAACCCCAAAGACTCTTACTGCAGTAAATGGCTTCACCTTGAGAGCATGCTTTCTCATTGGCAACTGAAGAAGAATTACTTAGGGTACTTGGGAACCAAAAGAAAATTAATTGGCAGCAAGAGCACTGCTGTCTGTAGAGTAACATTAGGTCCAGCTGCCCATTAAATGTTGTTAGATACTTGATGTGTTCCATCTAAGATAGGTAGTGGTTTAAAGCCTGTTAGGGTTTAAAGTTTAGTTGTCCCAGAGGGCCATAAGCAATATAATACACCAATTCTCACGTCCTTTGACTTATTCTCATGTCGTCTGCCTGACTACAGGATCCCTAATCTAAACTGGGAGAGAGAAGCTTTGCAAACAAACCCTGGTTTGATGCCACACTTCTGTATGGCTTCTGGCTGCACTGGAACCAGCCGTTTTCTCAGATACTTTCACATGAGTGCCAAAAGGAATGATCCTTTTGCTGTTCTTAGTCATAACTCTGTCAGAGCCTGCAGCACTGACCCAACTTGCAGTGTTTCTGTTGCTAAGTCTTATTATTGCAAAGCAGGGCCAGAAACAGCTGCCTACCTGCCCATAAGGGAGTGTTTTTGTCAGTCTGTTGTTTGGTGGAATAGAGCCACCTTTTCCCTTGGCTGTAACTGTGACACTTGTTGTGTCATCACACTCTTTATATGAAAAATCAAAGGCTCTTCTGTGCTAAAAGCATCCCACATTCTCCAGACTTTGTTAGAGAAGTTAAAACTGCTTGCTTTTTCACTGAGCATTTGCAGTATAATGGGGGTGAGCCCTACTGAAGAGAAGCATGTCCCACAGTTCAGCAGCAAGGCTGCCTTCTGGAGAGTGCTCAGGAGTCAACCCTTCCTTTTCAAGGAGAGAAGATGGGACTTGTAAAGTGTTTTCAGGAAATGGTAGATGTTCCTCCATACTGTGCACAAGATGAGCTGTAATTCTGGATCTCTGCCCTTGCTGCAGAAGGAGGAGAAATTGTGAGCAGGAGCCCAGCATGGTACAGACAGGGTAGAGTGGTCTTGCTGTAGAGAGACCCTTCAGGTCTTTCTCTGCTTCAGCACAGATGCCAAGAAGTTTTTGAAGGAGGAATGAGCTTTAAGTAGATCCTAAACAACCAGACAGAAGTCTTGTTATCAGAGGAATGTGCTTGAAACACAAAATGCTGCATAGGTACCAGGAATCACCTTAAATACATATGTGCACTTCCCTGGAACTTTGCACTTGGATGGTCTTAGGCAACTTGGCCAAGCACATAAATATGCTTGGAGTGATTATAACTGTTTACAGCTGTATCTGTACAGTGGATGTTCTCAATAGAAAAGTCTAGTTAGTAACACACGGAACAGCAATCCTGGCGTGGTGAGGTTTTCTTTTCTCCTGACAGTTGTAGGGTGAGCTGGCAGCAGCTTAACACTGAATTAAATGGAAGCCCATGTGTCTGTTCAGGAATCTAGTCAGTACAATCCACGTCTCTGTACTAAAAATAAAGTGTCTGATTTCCTCTAGTCTGTAGAAATTGGGCATGGTTTCTAGCGTGTTTTCTTGGCGAGTCTCAATTCAGAAATTAGGGTACAGCACTACGGGAAAGTGATTTTAGAAGGTGAATGTTATCCTTGATACCTGCTTTAATAGTCCCTTATTTGCTCTGTGATGCCTAGTTTATTTTAAAATGTACGTTGTCTCATTATTTATTTGCATCTCATACAGATACTAAGTCCCTCATTTTGCTAAGTGCTTTACCAAACACACTAAAAAAACAGCCCAAGGAGTTTGCAGTATCAAATGGGAGACAGCTGGCAAAGACTGTCAGGCTGGTACAAGAAACACGGACTTACTGTTGGCTTGTACTCATCAGCAGTGATCTTGGCACATGTTGCTGCGATGTTATCTAACAGTGTGCTACACGAACGAAGGGTGAAGTGCTGTGTGCATCATGGCAAAACAGTTTTCAAGGTAATACTGAACAAGGTTTTTAGGGGCACTATCCAAGCGCAAGCAGAGGAATGACATGTGCTTGTAAAGAGGAAGCCTTGAAATGGTACGTTGAGAGCTCTGTTTTGGCTGTGTTTAGCTGAAATTGATGGTTGAAGTTCTGCAAAGCAGCTCTATAGAACTGAGGGAGCTATTAATTTGAGAAAAAAAATTGTGCACCAAAGTAGATCTGAGTCATCAGCAGTGATTGTTGAATTAATGTGTTCTTCTGAGATTACTCATAGGTAAGGCAGAGGAAGAAAAGAAGGGTCAGAGCTCTATGGAACCTGCTCTGCAGGCTGGAGGAAGGATGAGGACACCCAGAAAAAAGCCATTCTGCTCAGCTGCATGGAATGAATGTGCAATTTGATACTTGGTAATTCTGGTACACAGATTTTTGAGTAATTGTGCTCTTCCTACAAGCGACCTTGGTTTCCTCCACTCTGACAGCTTCGTTGTGTTCTGGAAGTACCAAGAATCTGCTGGGAGAAGGGGAGGGACTGGAGGGAGCCTGTATGTACAAAAGCTGTTTCTAAAAACCAGAGTGACGCATGTATTCCCGTCTTTGTCAAAACAGGTGCCTGATTGAATAGTGAATCTTTCCCTCACAAACCGCAAACAAGCGGAAGAGGAATGTGACCCAAATATCTCCTCTGTTCTGAATGCATTTGAGAGAAGCCTGACAGTCTGGGTTGATGTGTGTTTTGTAAGTGAAAATGCAGGAGGTTTTTTTGGTAGCAGCTCTTCACCTTAAGTCCTGAGACAAAACCTCTCCTCTGTTCTTGTGCTTCTCACTCTGAGGCCTCCCTCACAAAGGTGGATCTCTTTTAATGATACTGTTCACAGATGGTGTCCAGAAGGCTTTTGAAGAAATAGCTAGAGACTTACACAGTGTAAAAATGAAGGTGAGATGCCCATCGAAGTAGTGTTCTGTGTCAGTGGTGAGCAGAACACTTACCAGCTTTTTTTCTCTTCAAGTGGCTTCATTTGTAGGCACTGTAGATACAAAGGCTCTCTTTAGGCTGAATTTACAGAGCTGTTTTTCATTTGTTGATGTGACCCATGTGGTGGATTTTAGCCAAAGGAACAGTCTACATCTTTGCCTGTGAAAGCCAAGTCCTGTGATGTGCCAGGTGATGTTGCTTTGGGAACAGTAATATGAATTGGAGGCTGTAGTACTAGAGTTCTTGGAACACTGTTTCACACCACTGGGATACAGGCTTGAGAGCAAGTGGGGCAGAAGATGATGTGAGGAGGATGCTCTCAGTGGTTCTGGGTTTTTCTTTCATTTGTTCTAATAGTCAGACCTATTTTAAGAGAATCTTCCCAGCTGCAAAGCAGATAATGTACTGTACTATCTAATCCTGCCCTGTGAATGAAGCTTGCTATCCCCTAAGTGCCTGCCAGTCTCCCTGCTTATTTATCACACTCCAAAGTGCAGTGTAATACATGCTTGAAGGATGGCTGGCTTTATCCTCTCCAGGAGCTTATTTAGACAGCATCCTGCAGGGAGGAAGAACTGAGGTTTGCTGTAGCACAAGCTGACAGAGCCAGTCCTCTGACTTACCTGTAACCTTAATCTCTCTGCTGAGCTCTTGAACGCTGACACATTTGGCAGCACTTGCAGTGGAGCTGGAGGAAGCTGAAACCGCCCAGCTTATGTGCATAAAGCTGCCTCTCTGCAGCGTGTGACTTGGCAGCCTGGGAAGCGCATGGGACTAAGGCGTCCTTTCCCTAGGAAGGCTGCTGTGTGCCAGGGCTGTTGAATCTGCTGTAAGCAGGTGACTCATACCCAGGGGCCTGTGAGCACCTGGTGGAATGTCATAAATAAGCAGTGTGGTTCAGTGATTCAGTGTGATCTGTGGCTCCCCACCCAAGCAGCACAATCGCCTGCCCCTTCCTGCCCTTCTCCAGTTGCAAGTGCTCTGGCTTCCCCGGGAAGCCCTCTCTGCCTTTGATGCCTCTGTACTCCAGGCTGCTCTCATGCAGCTGCTGAATCCTGGTGTTCCCTTCATTTTTAAGACCTGGAGACAAAACCTTCTCTGACCATGGTTTGAGCAAGTGTATGCTAATCATCACTGCAGAGCCATTTGGTTGTATCTGTCTACGTGTCTGTGGTTTAAGTTTTTCAGGGTTGGTCTTTGTAGTGGTCTGCAGTATGCCCAGGTGTCTTTTGAGTGATAAAAGATGAGTGAGAAGGCAAAGATTAACTTGTGCTGTAACATGCTCCTTGCAGGGTGGCAAGGCTGTGTCCTCTTTCTGCATTAACCTGAGCTGCCTGTGACTGAAGGCTGAAAGTAAACAAAATCTGAAAGGGCTTTACACAGAAATACTTGTGAGGGAAAGGCTGTTTCATCATTGTTTGTACAACCTGGAGCTAAAAGAGCAGCAATTGATGCAAGCTGGGGGATGAGAAGGCATATCCTAATTTACCAGAATAGAAAGGTTCTGTTCTGGTTTCTAGTTGGAGCAATTTTCAAATGTGGCAAAAGGAAATGGGGAAAGTTTTAAGCCATGATTTACTAAGTAAATGAAAGGAGAATTTCAGAATATCTGTGGTGGCCAGAGGCTGGCCTGTGTCACTTGTTAGGTTCCTTCCTGTCTTGTGCTCACAGCTGGAGAGAAGGACACTTTGTCAGCCTCAGCTGCCCCACAGGATGCTGTAGACACCCTTTGCTTTTTATAATAAAGATTCATAAAGTATTCCCTGCATCTTGCTGTGCCTTATCCCTTCATATGCCTGAAAAGTAGCCTCTGCCATGGTGAAAACTGTCACTTTTGCTTTTTGGTTGTTTTTTCTACAGGAATGGGGACCACAGATCATGTCATAGTGCTGGCTTCCACCAACCGTGCTGATGTCTTGGATAATGCTTTAATGAGACCTGGGAGGCTGGACAGGCATATCTTCATTGATCTTCCAACACTCCAGGTACGTTGATCTACTGCCCTGTCCTTACCATGATGCTGATGACTAAGGTTTCCCTTACAGTGGTCCATTGGTGGGTCAAAAGCTGAGTTTGGAGAAAGTGGAGCTGGTAAACTTCTGTTTGTCTTTATTTATGTGCTGTAGATAAAGGACTTACATTCTTAACACAATTGCTTGTTTTCCTGAAGGTATCACTTGCTGGTTTTAAGTGTCTCTGCTCTGGTACCAGCTTTGGTGGTGAATTCTTCCATGAGATTTGTTTTGCCATGCAGATGCAGAATTATGTTTGTGTCTTCTCTCCAGGAAATTGGGAGCCACATAATTGGCAAGTTGGCTTGTGTGAGAATGAGAGCTTAAATTGTCATGTGCCTTGAGCACCATTTGTTCTGTAGGTTTATTGTCCTCACTGTCCTTGTAAGGCTCCTCATTTTCCTTTAGCAGCCTGTTAAGTGACTTGTTCCTTCTGAATGCTTTAAATCCATTTGCTAGGAGTCTTCCATGTCTGCTGTGTTGACATTTGTAATAGAGTTCTGGGAGTAGGCTCAGCTGCAGTAAAGATCTGTCTGCTTTGCCAGCACAGGCTCTTCTTCTCCCATCTGTGCTTTACTGCCGTCCTCAAGAGTTTTCAGTTAAAATACCTTAAATGCCTGATAGGATCTGGCACCGGAAACATGAACTATGCAGCTGCCCTGAAGGAGGAAGGGGAAAAACCCTGGCAACTGAGACCATTGTTTTAATCAGGATCTCCTGGACCAGCTGCATGAGTCATTCCTTGACTACTTGCCAGCCGTCATCTCACCCCCACCTTTGTCTGGGAAGTGGTCTCTGGTGAAAGGAGCTCGTAGATGGGGTTTGCATGTGTGAGGAAACAGGTAGAGGCAGTCAGAGCTCCTTCCTGCAAGTGCTTTCGTGGTAAAAGTTAAGACAGATCAGAGTGAAAGTTAGGAGGGGAGAGTGGCCCAGAGAGAAAGCAGTGACTCACGGTAAGCCTCTGTACATCTGTTCTGTATTTGGGCCGGGTGTTTACCAGGGCTCCTGGAGCACCACCACACTGTAAGGACAGCCCTGCCATCTGGTGGCAACGTCACCGTGTCCCTGCTGCCAGAGGTCTGTTCCTCCCCTGCTCCCTCCGGAGGGACAGCACTGATGCTGCCACATTGCAAAGGCTTGGCTGGGCTCAGGTGTTCTGTGCTCTTTACAGGAGAGAAAAGAGATCTTCGAGCAGCACCTGAAGGGCCTCAAACTGATCCAAGATGCCAGCTTCTACTCACAGCACCTTGCGGAACTGACTCCAGGCTTCAGTGGTATGACATGCTGTGTCCCCGTGGGGCTGCTCTGTCTGCTTCTGCACCAGTTCTGCAGTTCAAGCTGGAGCTTCATGGTTGCTTAGTTTTAACTATTTGGGTCTAAAGGGTTTTTTCTTCAAGCCGCCTCTGTCGCTATGGAAATAGTGGGAACCTAACCAGCTCCCTGATGAGCTCTGATGAGCAATTGTTCGTGGCTATTTCCAATCTGCTGAAACTTCTGGGATTAGCAGGGTGTGGGGATAGGAAAATACTCTTTTATAATGCCTGGGTTCTCAGTTCCTAAGGGGAGGAACCACTGCTCATGCTCTGAATCCAAGCTGTTGTTGAGGCTGAGATGTTGCACTTCAGGGGGAAAACTCAACGCTGATATGCATTACCATGAAAGTGATAGGAGGAATGAATAGAATTACTTTGTCAGTCAGAGTAGAAATTGGACAGCTCTGCCTGGCTCCTGCACTGAGCCTGTTTCCAGGGTAGGTCCCTGGGAGTTTAAAACAGCACTGTGCAAGGGGCTCCGGAGTTCCTGTTGATTTGGAGTTCCTGGAATATTCTTTCTAGGTTTCCCCTCTAACAGGCCCCAGCAAACTGCCTCTTCGTGACTTCTTTCAGCAGCCCCCCGCCACCATCACCCACACACACAAACTCAGAACAGATGTTCTTTCTCTTCCACACAGAGGTTGTGCGGTCGCTGCATGAACAGCAGCCCATGCCAGCCCGGTCTGCCCACTCCCCTGTTGCTGAGAGCCAGCCTTGGCTTTTGCCCCTTTATTGATCACTGAACTCTGTCCTCTGTGGCAATGCAGCCTTCATTGCCAAGCAATTGCATTGTTCAAATCCCACATAAACATCGTGGGCTAGGTTTGCTCCCAGGGAGCAAAAAAATGCAGGCTAGTTGACTTGCTTAGGTCCTTCTCCAGATTTGTTCTTGCTTCTTCTGTCCTGTGCAATCTCTGTCATGTAACAAATCCAGTGTAATTATTTTAAACTCTTGTCTATAGGAGCTGACATAGCGAATATATGTAATGAAGCTGCTCTTCATGCTGCTAGAGAAGGTCACAAATCCATCGATACTTTCAACTTTGAATATGCTGTGGAAAGAGTCATTGCAGGTAAGTGATCCAGGCATTCAATTTCCCTCCAGTCTTACCAGTCTGTGCCTTACTTCTTGAGAGAAGTCTCAAGTGAGTGGGTTGGAGCCAAGGAAGACACATGGGTCCTAACTGTGCTCCATCCTGTAGTGCTGACCTGAAGGTTTTAGGATTTTACAGTCACAGATAATTCTCCAAACAAGACCTCATATGGATCTGTCTTATGAATTTGTAGGCAACCTGAACCGGTAGCTAGAGGAGATGGCCAGTAGTAAAACAGCAAAGAGAGGAATTACAAGCTGTATGGCTTTTTTAGTTTCAAAAGAGTTGGGGTTTGGTTTGTTTTTGAAGAAAAGGAGTGAAGTGTCTCAGGGTTTTTCTTGCTGCCCTGGACACCTGCTACATAAACATGAATAGCAAATAGGCTACGCATCCTCAACAGCAAGAAATCAGAGATTTTTCTGTTCTTTCTCAAAGCTCAGGCTTTGATGAATTGGCAGAATAAACTGAAAGACAGTAGACTACTATTCTCCCTCTGAGAACATCCTGTCGGCCTTTCCCTGTTGCGTGTGCTGTTGCCAGCAGAAGAACCACTGGAGATTACCCTATAGCAGTATATTATAGAGAAGGGAAACAAAGTTCCCAGAACACTTGACTTCACCTGAGGGTTTTGAATCTAGTGGGTTTCAGTGTGAGCTGCCCTGTAGCCAAGCTGTGGTTTTCATAATCAGACACTTAAGTGCTTCCAGGCTGCGGTGTCATTACCAGGGGGTGAGCCTGGGCAAACAGACTGGCATTCTGTGCTTTGTTTAGAGCATGTGGAACAGGATGTTTGCACTGGGTCAGTTATTTCCTGATCCTGGAATTCAGTCCTGAGTGTTTGTTTTATCAGAAAACGCCTAAACAATTCCTCACTTAAGAGATTTTTGAGAAAATTCTGACAGTTTCACCTGCCTCTTCAAAGCACTCCAAGGGATTTGGTTTGGTAACTGTGGTCACACTTACACAAAGCCCAGACTGTATCCAGCAGCTCCCAGGAGTCAACAGTGAGATGAATGTAGTTGTAACACAGAAGTCCTCATAAGCTGGACAAAGAGGTGCTTTATTTCTCGTCTGCAGAAGAGAAAGCACCAAACTTCCAGGGGTTCACTTGGATTTTCTGTCTGAGCTCCATCCTTGCCTTAGTTCCCCAGACTTGGAAAGTGAGACAAAAAGCAAGTAAGGCCACGGAGGGTTAATGTGGTGGGGCATCGCAGGGCATGGGCTTCAGCAATTTCACTGCTGACAAGCTAACATGCTTCTCCAAGTCTCTGTGGTGCGTAGGAGGCCTTACAGTCTTTTTGTTGCAGAATTGGATTCTTTCATGTTATTGGGACCTGGCTATTTTCCGTATGCTACGTCTAAAAGACCTCAAACAACCCTTCAGGCTTGTAAATTGAATGTACCCTTGCCATGTAATAGGAATGCTTCTGGGTTTCACAATCCAGAGGGCATTTCAGTTGCTATAAAAGCTTTTCTTGAAAGAACGAAGATACTACTGTGCTTTTCATTATAAGCTTCTGGTTTTAATAAATGGTGTGGAATCAAAAGGGAACTTTGCAAGTCCAGAGGCTCTCTCAGCCTTAAAGCTTTGTATTGCTGTAAGGAGGAGTAAGAGCTCTCTGTGGTAGTCCCCATTGTGTTTTTAGTTTGGGAGCACAAAGCAGTCAGTAAGTCATCAGGTCTCCTGGGAGCAAGGGAGGAAACCTGCTGAGTTGCACAGAGGCTTTTAGGGGTTGTCTTTGGAAGCTGTAGAAGAGCCTCGTTTCTTGATGGAGTTTGTGTCCTCTGTGTAAGGGCAGCAAAGATGCACCAGGGTTGTTTCCTGAGTTGTCTCCTAAATGCAGTAAGCACAGACCTTTAGAGAGCTTTCATGCCTGGAGATTAACTTTATGTAGGAAAAGAAATAATCTTTGTAAGTGCACTGTGTGTGCTGTTGAGAAGAGTACAGTCCCTCCCTCCTTGGTGGGCTGAAAGAGGAATGATTCCAGAATTGAAGTGTCTATATGTATATATGTATATACATGCAGTGTGTGTATATATATATCTTTCTACAGAAGACGACATACAGGCACATGCACACACACTGCTGAAGGCAGGGTGAGGGACTGACTGAAAATCAAGGCTGTTGCAACAACAGACTCATAGAACAGTTAAGGTTGGAAAGGACCTTAAGATCATCCAGTTCCAACCCCCTTACCATGGGCAGGGACACCTCACACTAAACCATGGCACCCAAGGCTGTGCCCAACCTGGCCTTGAACACTGCCAAGGATGGAGCATTCACAACCTCCCTGGGAAAATTAATCCGCTATTCCATCACCATCATGCCTTGTGGAGCACAGTGGTTTCCAGGCTCCCTAAGCAGTGATTTTACAAGATGTGTCACACTAATTTTGCTGTTTCCTTGTTTAATAAAGCTCTTAACTTTGTTTAAAAATTAATGTTAATAGAATGTTGTTTTCCAAGACATGAAGCAAGCTTGGTGTAATGCTGCTCTTGACTCTGCCTGCTCTACCCCCTGCTGCTCCTGGCACTGTTGGAGACATTGGCTTGAAAGTACTGGTACCTTTTAGCATTCAACATGCAGAGGTGTAATAAGTGTTTGATACGAAGGGTATTCTGTAGTTAACATATTTTTTGTATGCTAGAAATTTTACTTCCATTCGGCATTTATGCTTTAATCCTTATTGGACTTACTCTGCATTGCAGACTGTTGGGTTGGAAAATAAAAGCTTTTGAAAATCACCTTTTTGGAGGAAGTATTAAGTGAGAGTTATGGCTTAATTTGCTAGTCCTCAGGAGCCTGGGAATAAGCTCATGCGGAGCATGCCATGTGTAATCAGAGATGTTCCAGGGTCTGGAGAAAGGTTATTATTTTTTTATATATACTCTTGGTCTTTTGTTGATTTGAACACTCCTCATGCAGAAGAATCTCAACTGGAACCTTATATATAATGCAACATCTTGTTTCTCTCATGTTCTGCCTAAGGGACAGAAAGACCATACGGCAGAATCAGTATGATACTATAGCTAGTCTCTGTTTTGGGTTTTGTTGGTTTGTTTTTTGTTTTGTTTTTCCAAATGGTAGGGTGACTTGTTGCAGATCTGTCCCTGGGCAGAGATATACTGTGACATGCTTTTGGCAGAGCTGGGAACAGAACAGAGCTTTGTGTTCTAGAGCTGTGATCTAATCAAATGTTAAATTGTCAAATTATTAAGTCTGTTGTAAGGAGGGAAGGGGGGAAAGGTTTCTGCCAGTATTTTCAAGCAATCCAGGCATGGGTTGCTTTCTGCTGCAGGGGAAGAGAGCACCTCTTCCACAGCATGTAACTGAAGGGCTTTTTACTGCCTCTCCTTATGTGAGAGTGCAGTGTGATTTTTGCTGGTAGCTAGCCCCAGACTGCGCTAGTTTCAGTGCAAGATTATGCCCTACTGGTTGCACCTCTTGCTGGCAATGTCATAAAATCTTTGTGTCCCTATAGGCACTGCCAAAAGAAGTCAGATCCTGTCACCAGAAGAGAGGAAGGTTGTGGCGTTCCACGAGTCAGGCCATGCACTGGTTGGCTGGCTGCTGGAGCACACTGAAGCTGTGATGAAGGTAACTACACTACCAGCTCCTGTGTAAAGAAGCCTGTCACTGGGTGTACTTTGGGATTCTCTCGGAGATTTGCTGATTGCTGTCTAGTATTCGTGTTGAATTCTGCTGCTGGCCTCCTTGAGCTTGGAGCTGTGAATATTGCAGCAAAATAAAGGGTTAATATAGAGTAATTTAGGTTGAAAAAAAACCTTCTCTGCAGGATAAGGCCTGTCTTTGGCACCCCAGGGTGTATTCTTTCCCATGCACATCTCCTCAAAAAGCCTTGACACTGAGAGGACAGTGGGAGTGGAAACGACAAGGGAGACAGCTCCTTGGCTCCCCACCAGCAGCAAATTAATTCTGAATGACCTATTGTATGAGCTGAACTGTTGTTAATTACCCTCTTTTAATCCATATGGGAAATGGCTCTTACTTTTCTGAAGGGATCCTGTCTTTCTCCAGGTAGTCTCAGTGATTCTGGAACAGTGAAGTGAATTCTTTGGCTTATACTCTCCAAAGCAACTCCTAAATCTCAGGATTTCAATTGCTTGCTGTTGAGGACGATTTCCTTTCTATTTCTTGAGCAGAAAGTGGAAGAAAGCTTATGTCTGAAGCTGTGAGGCAGAGCCTTCAGTACAGGAATGGTAACATACTGCAGTCCTTGGCGGTATCTCTATAGGCCATCCTGCCTCATAGCTTTCCACAGATTTCACTGGGAATGCAGACCTATTCCTGTTCACTTTCTGCTGCTGTAGTTGGGAACTCTCCTGCTGTCTGAACAGTTGTTCTGTGTTGCAGGTTTCAATAGCCCCTCGAACAAATGCCGCTCTGGGATTCGCTCAGATCCTTCCAAGAGAGCAATACCTCTTCACAAAGGAACAGCTGATGGAGAGGATGTGTATGGCACTGGGAGGGAGAGTGTCCGAGGCCATCACCTTTAACAAAGTCACTACAGGTGAGGAGCCAGACCTGGCACAGACCCTGGGGATTGTGCTAAGACATCCTGAACTTGTGCTTGCTCTGTCCAAGGATGAGTTGAGCAAGAGATGAAGGTTTCCCACACCAAGAAGAAATGTCAGATTGCATGATTTGATCTTGGGCTTGCATTTGTGAGCATGGAAGTCTTTTGTTGTTGGTTGCCACTGTGTTGTCTTAGACTTGTCCCAAAGCCTAAGGCCACAGATGGAATTACCTAGTGAGACCCTCCCCTCATGGAAGGGCCTAGTTTTCTGTGCCATGTTTCCAGCTAGTTATATCCAAATGGGGTGGCAGCGACAGGTAAGCACTCTGCATAAGCTAGTTTCCAGTAGATTCACTCAGTCACTAATGGGCCCTGCAGTACATGTACAAAGGTCTGTCAGCAGGTGGAGTGTTCACGTCCATGAGCTCCTGTGGGTCCTCTGATCTGTTGACTAGCAGCATGCATGTTTGTGGGGGATGTGCTTCTCTTGCACTCAGTTCAGAGCTGACAGGCACTGTGTCTGTCTCTCTTGCCCAGGAGCACAGGATGATCTGAAGAAAGTGACCAAGATAGCCTACTCCATGGTGAAGCAGTATGGAATGGTGCCCAGCATTGGGCAGGTCTCCTTCCCAGACCTGGACAG